>NC_086126.1:15270234-15570234 GCF_963921235.1 Mobula hypostoma | reverse complement strand
AAATGTAAATAGATAGCAATGACTAATAAGAGCATGAGATAATGAGACAGAGTCCTTAAAGTGAGATTGCTTGTTGTGGGAAAGGAGTATGGATGGCCTGGGTGGTGGGGGTCTCTGATGATGGACGCTGCTTTCCTACGACAGGGTTTCATGTCGATGTGCTCAATGGTTGGGAGGGCTTTACCCATGATGGACTGAACCGAATCCACTGCCTTTTGTAGGATTTTCCACTGAAAGGCATTGGTGTTTCCATACCAGGCTGTGAGCCAGCCAGTTAGTGTTCTCTCCATCTACACGACTATAGAAGTTTGTCAGAGTTCTTGATGACGTGCCAAATCTCTGCAGGCTCCTGAAATGGTGCTAAGGTGGCCTACCAGGACGCTGCCTGGATGAGAGAGCTTGCCTTACGAGGACAGGTTGAGCGAGCTGCGGTCTTACTGCTCGGATCGAAGGACGATGAGAGGTGACTTGATGATGGGAGGTATAGATCGAGCAGATCACCAGAGGCTTTTCCCCAGGGCAGAAATGGCTGATACGAGGGGGAAGTAGAGGAGAACGTCAGGGGTCAGTTTCTTTTACAGGGAGAGTGCGTGGCACGTGCTGCCGGGGGTGGGGATGGAGGCAGATACAGGTGGGTGCATGAATGTAAGAACAATGAGGGCTACGTAGGAGGAAAACTTCAGACTGAGCCTGGATAATAACCGTTTTGTTTATAGAGCACTTTCCGCACGGCGGATGATGTGCCGTACAACAGGGTGGCACGTTGGCGCAGTGGCTGGCACAGCGCTTTGCAGTACCAGCGGCCCGGGTTCAATTCCCACCCCATGACCGCGTGGGTTTCCTCCGGGTGCTCAGGTTTCCCCCCCCACACACAGGCCAGAGACGTCCCGGTTGGCAGGCTAGTCGGTGGTGGTAAGTCGGTTAAGTTGGGGAATCGCTGGGTGGCGCAGCTCGGAGAGCCGGACGGGCCTATTCCTCAGGATACAAATATGAGAATAAAATAAATATAGACAGCTGTGGAAATAAAACGCAAAGGTCTTTGAATAAAATTGACAAGGTCAGCAGAGCATGGTGGGCTGAAGGGCCTGTGCTGTACGGGTCTATGTTCCAGCTAGGGCAACACCACAAGCTCACTCCTGTAACGGTGGGGTATAGGAGACCCAGTGACCTTTAGCGTAAGGTGAACTGGTTGCCTGATACCCGGGGTGGCTGCCTTCCGAAGCCCCCTGACCTTTGCGGAGCTTGGAAGGGAACTATTTTTACTCGGGATGCTGTGGGAGGCGGGTACCCTTCCTTTTGCCTTGCCACGCTCAGCGGTCCTGGCCCTGGGCAGGATGAGACGCAGCTGAATGTCAGGGGTCGCGGCTTCTCCTTGCCTTGCAGTCAGTTGCTGATCGCTGCTCGGCATTCGGGCACACTGGCAAACCGAACTCGGCCGTTGGCTTGCGTCCAGTCAAACAGGTCAGCTTCCACGTTCACAAATTTCTACATTCAGCTAATAAAGTGGCCCCTGAGCGTACGTTTGTGGTCTTTTTTTTTCTCTGTTGCCCATCCACTTCAGAGATGCTGTTGTAATGTGTGGCTATTTGAGTTACTGTCGTCTTCCTGTCAGCTTGAACCAGCCTGGCCGTTCTCCTCTGACCTCTCCCATTGACGAGGCATATTTGCCCACAGAACTGTTGCTCACTGGAGTTTTTTTTTGCTTTCGCACCATTTTACAAGGGGTGATTGATAAGTTTGTGGCCTAAGATGGAGTCAATTTTAGAAAACCTAGCACATTTATTTTTCCTACATTTGCACACTTAGTCCAGCGGTCGTGGAGCATACGGATCCCTTCTTTGTAAAAGTCGGCGTCTTGGACCTCCAGAAAGTGGTCCACCGCAGGGGTGATTGATAAGTTTGTGGCCTAAGGTAGAAGGAGATGAGTTATTAACTTCAAACTTTCTGCATAATCACTCAGGGTTGAACTGCACGTGTATGTAACAAGAGCTGTATAACTCATCTCCTTCTACCTTAGGCTGCGAACTTATCAATCACCCGTGCTGTGGACCACCTGGAGGTCCAAGACGCTCTCGTTACATGCACGTGCGGTTCAACTCTTTGAGTGATAATGCAGAAAGTTTGAAGTTAATAACTCATCTCCTTCTACCTTAGGCCATGAACTTATCAATCACCCCTGCTGCGGACACTTTCTGGAGGTCCAAGATCCGTGTGCTCCACGACCGCTGGACTAAGTGTGTAAATGTAGGAGGGGACTAGGTTGAAAAATAAATGTGCTAGTTTTTCTAAAACTGACTCCTTCTACCTTAGGCCACGAACATATCAATCACCTCTCATTTGTGTACTCTTAGACACTGTTGTGCATGAAAATCCCAGGAGAACAGTATTTGCTTCTGTAGAAATACCTACCTAACCACTAACTCCTCCCACCCACCCGTCTTTCTCTGTGTCTGAAACCTTAGTCCCAAATCGTACTGGCTGACAGCTGACAGGGCTGAAAGCCTCGACTAGATCTACGCAGTGCCCAATTTATTAAGGGCCTTCTGTACCTAATAAAGTGGCCACATTGTATGTTCTGGTCTTCCACTCCTGTAGCCTGTCCAAGATACGACGACTTGTACGTTCAGAGATAATCTCTTCTGCATATTGCTGTTGTGATGTGTGGTTATTTGAGTTGCTGTCACCTTCCTGTCAGCCTGAGCCAGTCTGGCCATTGTACTCTGAATATCTCTCATTAACAAGGTGTTTTCGCCCACAGAACTGCCACTCACTGGATGTTCTTTGTTTCTTTGCACCATTCTCTGTAAACTCTAAGAGACCTGTTGTGTGAAAATCCCAGGAGATCAGCAGATTCTGAAATACTCGAGTCACCCCATCTGGCACCAACAATCATTCCATTGTCCAAGTCACTTGGATCACCTTTCTTTCCCCCATTCTGATGTTTTGGTCTGAACAACAACTGAACCTCTTGACCGTGTCTGCGTGCTTTGATGCTTTGAGTTGCTGCCACGTGATTGGCTGGTTAGATATTTGCATTAGAGAGCAGGTGTACCTAATAAAGTGGCCACCGAGTGTTACGTGTCACCATATCCAACCCTGAGATTCATTTTCATGCAGGCATTTGCAGGAAAGTAGAGAAATACAATAGAATTTATGAAAAATATACATACACAAAGGCTGACAAGCAACTAATGTGCAAAAGAAGGCAAATAGTGAAAATAATGAAAAAGTAAATAAATAATACTGAGAACATGAGAGTCTTTGAAAGTTGGTCTGTAGGTTGTGGAATCAGTTCAGTGTTGAGGTGAGTGAAGTTGCCCACACTGGTTCAGGAGCCTGATGGCTGTAGGGCAATAACTGTTTCTGAACCTGCCGGCGTGGGACTTGAGTCTCCTGTTGTTGCCATCATGGTGGTACAAGAGGAGAGTGTGGCCCGAATAGTCGTAGTCATACTTTATCGATCCCGGGGGAAATTGATTTTTGTTACAGTTGCACCATAAATAATTAAATAGTAATAAAACCATAAATAATTAAATAGTAATATGTAAATTATGCCAGGAAATAAGTCCAGGACCAGCCTATTGGCTCAGGGTGTCTGAGCCTCCAAGGGAGGAGTTGTAAAGTTTGATGGCCACAGGCAGGAATGACTTCCTTTGACGCTCTGTGTTGCATCTCAGTGGAATGAGTCTCCGGCTGAATGTACTCCTGTGCCTAACCAGTACATTATGTAGTGGATGGGAGACATTGTCCAAGATGGCATGCAACTTGGACAGCATCCTCTTTTCAGACACCACCGTCAGAGACTCCAGTTCCATCCCCACAGCATCACTGGCCTTACGGATGATGGGGTCCTTAATGATGGATGATGCTTTCGTATGTCGGCACTCCTTGGAGATGTGCCCAGTGGTGGGGAAGGGCTTTGCCTGAGATGGATGGCGGTCTCTGAGTTGCCGTCGACTGTCCTGGCCAGCGTTGTCAGTGAGCCTGCTCCCTCCTTTCATTGCAGATCATGGTCCCCACCCCCTTTTGAATTTCTCGGTAATATTTAGCGACACTTGCTAAACTGTTCCTTTGGTCACTCAGCAATTAGAGCCGCTACCTTGCAGGACCAAAGGCCCTGAGTTCAATCTGACCCCCCCCCCCCAACCAAGCTATCCGTGGGGAGAGTTTGTATGTTCTCCCTGTGACTGTGTGAGAACTCCACTTTCCACAGATGGGTGGCTTGGTTTTATTTATTGCCCGCTGTAAATTGCCCCTAGCGCACATGTGCGCAGGGATGTGGTTGAGGGGGTGGGGGAACTATTGAATTGATAGGACTACGGCAGACCTTGTTATAGGGGAATTCCCTGTGAGCTGGCACAGATCGATGGACTGAATGCCCCCCCTCTCTTAAGGAACGTACAGAGCTGCGTCACCCTGAAATGTGCTGGGAACACGCGTGGCTAGGGTCCATTGGGGTGGGGGCCAGCATTGCACAGGACTTCCAAAACAATCGCTCTCTGTCTGGGGAGGTCTCTACGGCATCCCCTGAAAGGGACGGGAAGAGGGAATCGGAATTTGCCAAGACCTATCCACTGCTGGTCGCTGCCTCTGTGACTCTGTGAACATAGAGCAGTGCAGTATCAGCCCTACAGCCCACAATGTTGTGCCAGCTTTCAACCTACTCTAAGAACAATCGAATTTTTCCCTCCTACATGACCCTCCATTTTCCTGTCATCCTATGCCCATCTAAGAGTCTCTTAAATGCCCCTAATGTATCAGCATGCAACGTGATGCCTTTCCTGCAGCAAACTAAACTACTAACAGTTCTACTAGAGATACTTTTCCCGGACTACGACCACTGCAACCTGCAGCCTGGGATTTCCCGCCGGGAGGAGTGCTTTTCAACCGTCTATATGACCTGGCGTTTCTGCGGCATCCAGAAACGGTCGGCGAGCTGGACGCTCGAGAACGCAGGCCATCGCTGGGGCCGAGAACAGATAATGAACCGATCGAAGCACCAAGCCAGGTTAAAAATAAGAGATGAAGGTGTCAAGGGCGAGGGCAGGGGACGAACTGGCGTTCAGCTCACTACCCGGGGAGACATTACTCGCCTCAGCGCTGAACTGACCCTGCAGCCGTGGGCTCCTGGACTGGCTTCACTCGCCTGGCTGGCAGCCATCGAGTTCCCAGACTGGCTGCCGCGCGGAACTGGCTATGTGGCTGCGGGCCTATCTTCAAAGACTCTGCAATTCATTTTCTGTGGACTGTCTGTTTGCTTTTTTTTTACTGATTTCATGATTTGTTCCTTTTTCCAATGTTGGATTTATGACTGTCTCTGTGGTGTGCATATTCTTCACGAACTTCTGTTGTTTCTTTGTCTTGTGGCTGCCTTTAAGAAATGACTCTCAATGTTATCTATGGTATACGTTGATAATAAATGAAAGTTTATTATTTATTCATAATCTTTGAGCCACCGCCCCCGGCAGGGTGTTCCACTGCTCTTTGTGTTTTTAAAAAAACTTACCTCTGACACCCTCCCATAATTGCCTTAAAATTATACCCTCTGGTATTAGTAATTTCCACCCTGAGGAAAAGTCTGGCTGTTCACTTAATCTGTGAGTCTTATCATCTTGTACACCTCTATCAAGTCACCTCTTATCCACTCTCACTTCAGTGTGGAAGAGAACTAGCTTCTTCAATGTGTCCTCTGCATCCTTTCTGAAGCTTTCTGAACTGAGGCGGCTAGAACTGAACACAATACTACAAGGGTGGTCCAACCAGGGTTTTATAGAGCTGCATCATTACTTCGCTGGTCTTGCACTCAATCCCCTGACGAATGAAGGCCAACACTCCCTGTCAACAGGCAAAGCAACTTCAAGGGATCTATGGATCTGGACCTCTGAATTGTTAAGGATCCTGCCATTAACCCCGTAGTCTGCCCTCAAGTTCAAAGTCTGTGCCAAAACAAGAGTGCCTTCTCAGTAGGTCACCACCTCGGGCACGTCATAGACACGATGTAAGTCTGCAGATGCTGGAAAACCAAAGCAAGACGTACAAAATGCCGGAGGAGCTCAGCATCGATGGAAGTGAACGAGCAGTTCTGGGCCGAGACCCTTCTTCAGGAGTGAGAGGGAACGGGGGAAGACGCCAGAATAAAAGGAGGTGGGGAGAGGGGAAGGAGGCTGGCTGGAAGGTGATGGGTGAAGCCAGGTCAAGGGCTGGAGAAGAAGGAATCAGACTGGACTCTTGGAAAGAGGGAAGCCATACCGATCTAAGTCACCCATTTTTTAATTGGGACAGGCCATTCTGGGAGATCTGTCCCACATGGCCCAATATCCACTTTAAAAGTTTGGGATTAACTGAAGGCAAGGCTGACAGTTCCATTAAGAGTTTCTCTGGTGCGGTTAAACCATGGTCCCAACCTTGGTTAAATGCATAAAATCCCAGTGGGTGCTTGTCCCCGGGTGTGCTGGGCTGACATTTATCCTGTAACAAGGCAAAAATAATGGATCATTTTGTAAATTACCTGCCCCTGATGTCCTGGTAGCACTGCAGTAACTTAGCTTCCCAGATATTTCATTGGCCGCAGTGTGTGCTTTGGGATGTGCAAAGGTAGGGAAGGGTGCTATGCAGGCCGTATCTGCAGCCAATTTGGCAGGAGATGGGCCGTTTCCCGGCTGTGGGCATCCCAGCCACTAACCAAGCAAGATCTCCAGCAGTGAGCGCACATTCGGAATATTGTGTTCAGTTCCGATCGCCTCGTTATAAGGATGTGTAAGCTTTAGAGAGGGTGCAGAGGAAATTTACCAGGATGCTGCCTGGATTTCAGAGCATGTCTCATGAGGTAGGCTTGAGCGGACCAGGGCTTTTCTCTTTGGAGTGAAGGAGGATGAGATGTGCCTTGATCGAGGCCTACAAGATTCAGGTTTAATATCACCGGCATACTTGTGATATTTGTTGACTTTGTAACAGCAGGACAATGCAATAAATAACAGGAAAAAGACTGAATTACAATAAGTATATATTAAATAGTTAACTGAGTAGTGCAAAAACAGAAATAAAAAAGTAGTGAGGTAGTGTTCATGGGTTCAATGTCCATTCAGGAATTGGATGGCAGAGGGGAAGAAGCTGTTCCTGAATCGTTGAGTGTGTGTCTTCAGGCTCCTGTACCTCCTCCCTGACGGTAGCGATGAGAAGAGGGAATGTCCTGGGTGGCATAAACTGAATGGATAGCCGGGGAGTTTTTTCCACAGCAGAAATGGCCGATACTTTAAAAGCACGAGAGGTCCGCAGATGCCGGTAATCTTTCAGTCCTGGAGGAGGCTCATGGCCCGGAATGTCAACTGTTTACTCTTTTCCATGCTGAGCTCCTCCAGTGTTTTGTGTGCATTGCTGAGAATAACCTTAAAATGTTTGGGAGAAAGTATAGGGGCGATGTCAGGGGCAGGTATTTTTCTCACACAGAGAATGGTTGGTGTATGGAACGATGGTGGAGGCAGATACATTAGGGGGATTTAAGAAACTCCCAGGTAAGCACAGGGATGATAGAAAAATAGTCATAGTTATACTTTATTGATCCCAGGGGAAACTGGTTTTCATTACAGTTGCACCATAAATAATAAATAGTAATAGAACCATAAATAGTTAAATAGTAATATGTAAATTATGCCAGGAAATTATGAAATAAGTCCAGGACCAGCCTATTGGCTCAGGGTGTCTGACCCTCCAAGGGAGGAGTTGTAAAGTTTGATGGCCACAGGCAGGAATGACTTCTTATGACGCTCTGTGTTGCATCTCGGAGGAATGAGTCTCTGGCTGAATGTACTCCTGTGCCCACCCAGTACATTATGTAGTGGATGGGAGACATTGACCAAGATGGCATGCAACTTGGACAGCATCCTCTTTTCAGACGCCACCATGAGAGAGTCCAGTTCCATCCCCACAACATCACTGGCCTTACGAATGAGTTTGTTGATACTGTTGGTGTCTGCCACCCTCAGCCTGCTGCCCCAGCACACAACAGCAAACATGATAGCACTGGCCACCACAGACTCGTAGAACATCCTCAGCATTGTCCGGCAGATGTTAAAGGACCTCAGTCTCCTCAGGAAATAGAGATGGCTCTGACCCTTCTTGTAGACAGCCTCAATGTTCTTTGACCAGTCCAGTTTATTGTCAATTCGTATCCCCAGGTATTTGTAATCCTCCACCATGTCCACACTGATCCCCTGGATGGAAACAGGGGTCACCGGTACCTTAGCTCTCCTCAGGTCTACCACCAGCTCCTTAGTCTTTTTCACATTAAGCTGCAGATAATTCTGCTCACACCATGTGACAAAGTTTCCTACTGTAGCCCTGTACTCAGCCTCATCTCCCTTGCTGATGCATCCAACTATGGCAGAGTCATCCGAAAACTTCTGAAGATGACAAGACTCTGTGCAGTAATTGAAGTCCAAGGTGTAAATGGTGAAGAGAAAGGGAGACAAGACAGTCCCCTGTGGAGCCCCAGTGCTGCTGATCACTCTGTCGGACACACAGTGTTGCAAGCACACGTACTGTGGTCTGCCAGTCAGGTAATCAAGAATCCATGACACCAGGGAAGCATCCACCTGCATCACTGTCAGCTTCTCCCCCAGCAGAGCAGGGCGGATGGTGTTGAACGCACTGGAGAAGTCAAAAAACATGACCCTCACAGTGCTCGCTGGCTTGTCCAGGTGGGCGCAGACACGGTTCAGCAGGTAGACGATGGCATCCGCAACTCCTAGTCGGGGCTGGTAGGCGAACTGGAGGGGATCTAAGTGTGGCCCGACCATAGTCCGGAGCAGCTCCAGAACAAGTCTCTCCAGGGTCTTCATGATGTGGGAGTTCAATGCCACCAGTCTGTAGTCATTGAGGCCGCTGGGATGCGGCGTCTTCGGCACAGGGACGAGGCAGGACGTCTTCCACAGTACAGGAACCCTCCAGAGCCTCGGGTTCAGGTTGAATACATGGCGAAGTACTGCACATAGCTGAGGGGCACAGGCTTTGAGCACCCTGCACCATCCGGTCCTGCAGCCTTGCGTGGGTTAGTGGGTTACATGGGAGGGGAATATGTTAGATTGATTTTGGAATAGGTTAAAGTGTTGGCACAACATTGTGGGCTGGATGGCCTGTACTGTGCTACACTTCAGTGTTCTGTGTATCACTTGGAGCCTTTATCAAAGGCTTTTGGGGATTGGGTAACGGAGGGCTTCTGATTGTAGAACTGGAGTTCTGAAACTGGTCAACTACTTGCATTAGTAACACGCTAATCCCGTGTAAACCCCCCCCTCTGATTACTCCTGCCCTCGCTCTGGGAGCCCTATTGTCTCTCTGTTGTCTCAGCCACACAGTTTTCGAATGACTCGAGCCCCCACCCCCGACCCGCCAGTACTGCATTGGGATGGACCGTCGCCCTCTGCATACCGGCGCCAAGCAACGAGCGAGATGTCCTCCACCTCAAGAAACGGCTGCCAATGGATTTCTTGCCTGTCCTCGTAATGTAAACGGATACTCTGCAAGTTAGAGAAAGTGCCGGCACCATTAAATCGTCCCTGGAAACGTTGCCAAGAAACTGCAGCTCAGCCGAACAGCAAATGGCTTCTGCACTGAGTCAGGGCTTTGCCTGATGATGCTTAAGGACTTCAAAGTTCAAAGTAAATTTATTATCAGAGTACGTGCATGCCACCCTGAGATTAATTTTCTTGCAGGCTCTCACAGTAGGTACAAAGAAAGGCAATAGGGTTGATGAAAGACAGACAAACAACCGATTTGCAAAACACAAACTGTGCAAATACAAAATAATAATAATTAGAGTCAGTCAGAATTGGAATCGGGTTTAATATCGCTGGCATATGTTGTGAAATTAGTTGACTTTGCAGCAACAGTACAAAATAATGGAGGAAAAAACTGAATTATTGTATATATGTTAAATTAACTAAGTAGTACTAAAATAGAAATTAAAAAGTATTGAGGTAGTGTTCAGGGGTTCAATGTCCATTCAGGAATCGGACGGCAGAGGGGAAGAATCTGTTCCTGAATCGTTGAGTGTGTGTCTTCAGGCTCCTGTACCTCCTCCCTGATGGTAGCAATGAGAAGAGGGCATGTCCTGGGTGACGGGATCCTTCATGAGGACGCCGCCTTTCTGAGGCGCCGCTCCTTGAGGGTGTCCTGGGTACGATGGAGGCCGGTGCCGGTGATGGAGCTGACTAAATTTGCAGCTTACTCCGACGAGCGCAGTTCCCTGAGGTGCGCCGGTGTTGGGTGTCAGCGGGGTGGAGACGTTGCTTCCGGTCCGCACAGGCTGTGATCCTCCGGTGAGGGAGTCGAGGGAGGTACAGAGGCCCAGGTTCTGGAGCTTTTCGATCGGGACCTGCAGGAATGATGGTGTTAAATGACGAGCTGTAGTCAGCAAACAGCATCCCGACATCGGTATTTGTATTGTCTAGGCGATCCATGGCCACGTGAAGAGCCAATGAAATCGTGTCCGCCATAGACCTATTGCGAATAAATAATATTGAGAACATGAGTTGTAGATTCCTTGAAGGTGAGTCCCTGGGTTGTGGCATCAGTTCAGTGTTGGAGTGAGTGAAGTTATCCAGGAGCCTGATGGTGTGGGGCAATAACAGTTCCTGACTTGGTGTGGGACCCCAGGCTCCCATACCTCCTGCCTGATGGTAGTAGTGAGAAGAGAACCTGGCCCGGGTGGTTGCGGTTGTTTAATGGTGGCTGCTGCTTTCGCGTGGCAGCCCTACTTGCAGATGTGCTCGAAGGCGGCGAGGGCTTTGCCTGTGATGGACTGGGCTGTAGCCGCCACTTCCCGCGTCCTTTTCTATTCCTGGTGTTCCCGGACCAGGCGGCAGTGCAGCCAGTTGGAATTCTGTCCACCGTGCATCCGTAGAGACTTGTCGAAGTTTTACGTGGCACACCAAATCTGTGGCGGCTAAGTTTCCAAGAAGGTCTTAGAGATACCAGTCAATGCAGAAATGCCTCTCGCGGAGGAAGATTCTGAGTACAGAAGCAGACCCTGTGTGGCTCAATCCGCCTGTGTCGATCAAGGTGCTTTCCTGTCCAAGTCCCATTTGCCTGTGTTTTAGAACATACCCCTCCAAGCCTTTCCTATCCATCTTTCAAATGCTCCGATCGTATCCACCTCTACCACTTCCTCTGGCAGTTCATTCCTTGGACCTCCTACCCTTTGTGTGTGGGGTGGGGAAGAGCCTACCCCTCCAGCCCTCCTTTCTGTATCTATGCCCTAGGGTTTTAGTCTCCCCTATCCTTGGGGATCAGCGGTCAGGGTTCAACTCCTGCTGCTGCCTCTGAGGAGTTTGCACGTTCTTCCCGCCCAGACGTTCCGAAGAAGCAGAGGTCAGGGCTCACGGGTCGTAGGCGTATTGTGCTGGCGCCTGAAGTGTGGTGATCCTTGCGCTGACTTAGTTTGCATTTCACTGTGTGTGTGTGTGTGTGTGTGTGTGTGTCGATGTTCGTGTCACAGATAATGCTAATTTTTACCTTCATCTCAATCTCTGTGCGCATCGTGATGCTGTAAACTTCTATGAGGCCATTCCTTAGGTTACCTTAGCGCTATCCTATCCTGTCCGTCCGTAAAAGCCCTCTTGTCGTAGCAGCACCTTTGTGAATCGTTTCCGTGCTCCGTCTGGCTGTGTTCCTTCTGTCTGAGGATCGGAGCTGCCTTCAAGGGCAGGCTCGAGTAAGGTCTTGTACAGCTCTAACGTAACAACCCAACTCTTGTACTCAGTCCCCCGCCCCCCCAAACACACACAGGCAAGTGTGGTGTACGTGGCTTCTTCACCACCCTGAGTTGCCACTCCCAGGGGACATCATACTGGTATCCCTCGTTCTCTCCCCATGACCCTACGATTTACTAAACGCTTTGCCCTGGTTTAACTTTCCTAACTGCATCACTCTGTGTTTAATTTCCTTCTACAACACAGGAAAAGCGAGCAAAGGAAAGCTAAAGGGAAGACAAAGGTCGATGGGACTGGGCAGATTAATGTTTCGGCACAGACTGGATGGGCTGAAGGGCCTGTTTCTATGCAGAAGCTTTTATTTGACTCTCATGATGCTTTGGAAGTTTGTAGAGTCATACAACACAGAAATAGGCCCTTCTTATTCTTAATATTGATCTTTCTCTATATTCGTGCCAGTCATCCTTACGGATTCCATTTTCCAGCTCTTTTTATAAAGTCTGTAAAACATTCCCACCAAGATTCAGTAAAAAAAGTTTAATCATAGCACTCCTTTGTTCTTGGACCTGTGGATACATAACATTCACATAGCAGAGTGGGTACCAGAGGCTAAATGGCTTGTTATACTTATGTTTCTTATGCACAGTGCTGTCCTCCACAGTTAACGTGCAGATGGCCAGCTGCTATCAAAGGTTAAGAGGTTATGGGTGCGAGCTTCCAGTAATACCCCCTCCCTTCACCATTCCCGTTTCGCTCTCTCATCCTCACCTGCCCATCACCTCCCTTCGGTGACCCTCCCCCTTCCCTTTCTTCCATGGCCTTCTGTCCTCTCCTATCAGACTTCCCCTTCTCCAGCCCTGTATCTCTTTCACCAATCCACTTCTTACTTTGCCCCCTGCCACTCTCCCGGTCTCACCCATCATCTACCACCTCGTACTTCTTCCTCTCCCCCCCCCCACCTTCTTACTCTGACTTCCTTCCCTTCCAGTCCTGCTGAAGGGTCCCAGCCCGAAACATCTACTGTCAATTCTTTCCCATAGACCTGCTGAGTTCCTCCAGCATTTTTGTGTGCGTCACTTTCCGTGCAGGACAGCGTGAGTGAAGTTAACCACGCTGGTTCAGGAGTCTGATGGTCGTAGTGTATAACTGACCCTGAACTTAAAGGCTTCTATACCTCCTGCCTGACCCTAGCGAGGAAAGAGATGGCCTGGATGGTGGGGGGGGCGGGTAGGTTCCTTAATGACGGACGCTGCTTTCTGTGGTAGCGCTCCACGTCATTGGTGGGGAGGGATTTGCTGGGCTGGGCTGTCTCCACCACCTTCTGTAGCAGGGAATACCAAACTTTCGATTATAAAGTTTGCAAACTGCTTTCTATTTCCTCAACGTCCAGAAGGAGTTTGCAGCCAATAAAGTTACTTATAGAAGCATGGTTACTGTTGCAACGCAGTAACCAATCTGAAAGAGCAATCAGCATTTCCTTTACTGCTTGACAGCATCTAAAGTTCACTGGTAGGTTCCAACATTAACACAAGAGATACTACAAACGCTGGTGCCCCCCCTCCTCCTTCCCCTTTTCCCTTGACCCACTCGCCTCTCCAATCAGCTTCCTCCTTCTTCAGCCTTCCACCTCTTCCACCAATCACCTCCCAGCTTTTCACTTCGTCACCCCACCCGCCCACCTTCTCCCTCACCTGCAGCGTGGGCTGCAAGAATCCTGAACCTTCCACCGGCTAAACGCAGTGACACGGGCCGAACACTTGTTCGTCTTCCGCTTTCGGCCTCGTCGATTTCAAACTTGCTCGACGCTTTAGTCAGTGCAGAGTAACGGAGCCGACCGAGGGTTCGCGTTCCACTGTTCGGAATTGAGGGCCGCCCCCGCACATCCTCGCCGAATTCCCCCAGGAGGTCCCAAGAGCGCCAGATTGTTTAGTCAGCTGAAAAATCCATCCTTAAAATGGAAATTGCAGGCTGCAATCAATCGTAGTTCCGGTGCAGAGGTTTATTAGAAGAAGAAGAATATCTAGTAGTTTTGTGAGCTGTCGGCAGGGTGTCGCTGTTGGTCACTACTGCCATCTTGCCAGATAAGGTGTCTTGATAACACCAGGCAATACGCCACTGACGCTTCACACATGACGAAACATGGGTGGTGGCAGGGGGTTCAGTAGTCTCTCGGCCAGGGGCGAGAAGCTCCTTGCCTTCCTGACAGTCTTTGCCCTAATGCAACGTTACCTCCTGGCTGATGGTAGAGGGTCAGAGAGACTGCTGGACGGATGGGAGGGATCACTGACAATGTGAAGCCTGGGTATGCAGAGCTCCTGATGGCTGAAAGAGAGAAGAACTCAAGTTCCAAATCAATTATGTTACCCGATGGCAGCAGCAAGAAAGGAGCGTGGCCTGGGTGGTGAAGGCTGCTCTCCTACCACAAAGTTCCACGTAGAAAGTTGCCTTTCATCCTCCTTTGCTTCAAAGAGAAAAGCCCTGGCTTGCTCAGCCTTTCCT
This sequence comes from Mobula hypostoma, assembly GCF_963921235.1. Lineage (NCBI taxonomy): Eukaryota > Metazoa > Chordata > Chondrichthyes > Myliobatiformes > Myliobatidae > Mobula > Mobula hypostoma. The sequence goes on along the minus strand of NC_086126.1, from coordinate 15,556,027 downwards.
CGTAAGGCATGCTCTCTAATCCAGATAGCATCCCGGTAAATCTCCTCTGAAGCGTCATTCCTATACTGACACGACCAGCACTGAACACGATATTCCAGGTGTGGTCTAACCAGGATTTATAACCTGCAACGTTACCTCAAGGCTCTTGAACAGAGTCGATTGTAGCTAGTCTTTCTAGGCCCTTCACCAGTACAACGTCTCCCAGGGTATGAATACCCGACTTGTGTGCAACACGTACAAGGTGTGTCTCTGGTCTCTGTATAACACTAAGATATTGTACTGCCGAGGGTACAGTACCAGTGGGGATGGGTCTGTCACTGTGTAACACCAGGGTACGGTACCGGTGGGGACGGGTCTGTCACTGTGTAACACTGGGGTACGGTACCGGTGGGGACGGGTCTGTCACTGTATAACACTGTGGTACAGTACCGGTGGGGACGGGTCTGTCACTGTATAACACCAGGGTACGGTACCGGTGGGGATGGGTCTGTCACTGTATAACACCAGGGTACAGTACCGGTGGGGATGGGTCTGTCACTGTGTAACACCAGGGTACGGTACCGGTGGGGATGGGTCTGTCACTGTATAATACTGTGGTACAGTACCGGTGGGGATGGGTCTGTCACTGTGTAACACCGGGGTACGGTACCGGTGGGGAGGGGTCTGTCACTGTGTAACACCAGGGTACGGTACCGGTGGGGACGGGTCTGTCACTGTGTAACACCAGGGTACGGTACCGGTGGGGACGGGTCTGTCACTGTGTAACACCAGGGTACGGTACCGGTGGGGACGGGTCTGTCACTGTGTAACACCAGGGTACGGTACCGGTGGGGATGGGTCTGTCACTGTATAACACCAGGGTACAGTACCAGTGGGGACGGGTCTGTCACTGTGTAACACCAGGGTACGGTACCGGTGGGGATGGGTCTGTCACTGTATAATACTGTGGTACGGTACTGGTGGGGACGGGTCTGTCACTGTGTAACACCAGGGTACGGTACCGGTGGGGATGGGTCTGTCACTGTGTAACACCGGGGTACGGTACCGGTGGGGATGGGTCTGTCACTGTATAACACCAGGGTACAGTACCAGTGGGGACGGGTCTGTCACTGTGTAACACCAGGGTACGGTACCGGTGGGGATGGGTCTGTCACTGTATAATACTGTGGTACGGTACTGGTGGGGACGGGTCTGTCACTGTGTAACACTGGGGTACAGTACCAGTGGGGATGGGTCTGTCACTGTGTAACACCAGGGTACAGTACCGGTGGGGACGGGTCTGTCACTGTGTAACACCAGAGTACAGTACTGGCGGGGATGGGTCTGTCACTGTGTAACACCAGGGTACAGTACCGGTGGGGACAGGTCTGTCACTGTGTAACACCAGGGTACGGTACCAGTGGGGACGGGTCTGTCACTGTGTAACACTGGGGTACGGTACCGGTGGGGACGGGTCTGTCACTGTATAACACCAGGGTACAGTACCGGTGGGGACGGGTCTGTCACCGTGTAACACCAGGGTATGGTACCGGTGGGGATGGGTCTGTCACTGTATAATACTTTGGTACAGTACCGGTGGGGATGGGTCTGTCACTGTGTAACACCAGGGTACGGTACCGGTGGGGACGGGTCTGTCACTGTATAACACCAGGGTACAGTACCGGTGGGGATGGGTCTGTCACTGTGTAACACCAGGGTACGGTACCGGTGGAGATGGGTCTGTCACTGTGTAACACCAGGGTACAGTGCTGGTGGGGATGGGTCTGTCACTGTGTAACACCAGGGTACGGTACCGGTGGGGATGGGTCTGTCACTGTGTAACACCAGGGTACGGTACCGGTGGAGATGGGTCTGTCACTGTATAACACTGTGGTACAGTACCGGTGGGGACGGGTCTGTCACTGTATAACACCAGGGTACAGTACCGGTGGGGATGGGTCTGTCACTGTGTAACACCAGGGTACGGTACCGGTGGAGATGGGTCTGTCACTGTGTAACACCAGGGTACAGTGCTGGTGGGGATGGGTCTGTCACTGTGTAACACCAGGGTACGGTACCGGTGGGGACGGGTCTGTCACTGTGTAACACCAGGGTACGGTACCGGTGGGGATGGGTCTGTCACTGTATAACACCAGGGTACGGTACGGTGGGGATGGGTCTGTCACTGTGTAACACCAGGGTACGGTACCGGTGGGGATGGGTCTGTCACTGTGTAACACCAGGGTACGGTACCGGTGGGGACGGGTCTGTCACTGTATAACACCAGGGTACGGTACGGTGGGGATGGGTCTGTCACTGTGTAACACCAGGGTACGGTACCGGTGGGGATGGGTCTGTCACTGTGTAACACCAGGGTACGGTACCGGTGGGGATGGGTCTGTCACTGTGTAACACCAGGGTACAGTACCGGTGGGGATGGGTCTGTCACTGTGTAACACCGGGGTATGGTACCAGTGAGGATGAGCTGTTACTCAATAACACTGTGGTACAGTACTGGTGGGGATGGGTCTGTCGCTTGTGATATCAGGGTGCAGCATTTTGAGAGATCAGTCAGATTGGTGTTGGGTCCCAAGAGAGAGAATTTGTAGACTGCCTACCTGTTGTTTTTTTTTGGAGCAGCTTGAGCCCACTAGGACTCAAGGCTATTCTGGATTGGATGTGTGTAATGAACCGGATTTGATTAAGGAGCTTAAGGTAAAGGAAACCTTAGGGGACAATAATCATAATATGATAGACTTCGCCCTGCAGTTGAAGAGGGAGAAGTTAAAGTCAGATGTAGCAGTGGAGTAAAGTGAATTATAGAAGCATCAGAGAGGAGCTGGCCAAAGTTGATTGCAAGGGCCATGAGCGGGGATGATGGCTGGAGTTCGTGGAAGAAATTTGAAAGGCGCGGGATAGGTACATCCTAAACAAGAAGTAGTTGCATTCTGAAGGCAGGATGATGCTGACAAGGGAAATCAAAAACACTAGAAAAGCACAAGACAGAACATATAAGAGAGCAAAAATTAGTGGGAAGTTAGAGGATTGGAAAGCTTTTAAAAACCAGCAGAAGACAACTAAAAATTCCATAAGGAGAGAAAAGATGATATATAAAGGTAAGCTAGCCAATAATACCAAAGAGGATACCAAAAGTTTTTTTCAAATACGTAAAAAGAAAAAGAGAGGCGAGAGTAGATATCATGACGCTGGAGAGGTAGTAATTAAGTAAGTATTTTGCATCCGTATTCACTATGCAAGACACTAGCAGTATGTTGGTCATTGAGACTGTCAGCGGACAGAAGTGAGCACAATTGCTATTACTAGGAGGTGCTTTGGGAAGCTGAAAGGTCTGAAGGTAGGTAAGTCCCCTGGTCAGATCGACTACACCCCAGGATTCTGAAAGAGGTGGCTGGGGAGATTGTGAAGGTATTGGTAGTGATGTTTCATGAAACACGAGATACTAGTATGGTTCCAGAGGAATGGAAAGTTGTAGTGTCACTCCACTATTCAAGAAGAATGGGAAGCAGAAAATTATAGCCCAGTTAGTCTGAGCTCTGTGGTTGGAAAGATGCTGGAATCGAGTTAAAGGTGTGGCTTTGGGTTACTTGGAGGCACATGATAAAATAGGCTAAAGTCAGCATGGTTTCCTTAAGTGAAGATCTTACCTGTCAAATCTGCTGGAATTCCTTGAGGAAATAACAAGCAGGATAGACAAAGCAGAATTGGTGGATGTTGTGTAGTCGAATTTTTAGAAGGCCTTTGACAAGGTGCCACACATGCTTAACAAGATACTACCATGGGTAGAGGATTGGCTGATTGGCAGCAGGCAAAGTGTGGGAATAAAGGGCGTCTTGTTGGTTGCTGGTGTCTAGTGGTATTCCGCAGGGGTCGGTGTTGGGACTGCTTTTTAACGCTATGTGTCGTTGATTAGAATTAATGGCTTTGTGGCCAGCTGTGCGGATGATAGGTGGAGGGGCAGGTAGTGTTGAGGAAGCAGGAAGGCTGCGGAAGGACTTAGCCAGATTGGGAGACTGGGCAAAGAAGTGGCAAATGGAACACAGTGTCCGGAAGTGTACGGTCGTGCACTTTGGTAGAAGGAACTGTTTTCTAAACGGGGAGAAAATTCCAAAATCAAGAGTTGCAAAGGGACTTGGGAGTCCTCATGCGGGATTGCCCAAAGGTCAATTTGCAGGATGAGGAAGACAAATGAAATGTTAGCATTCATATCAAGAGGACTAGAATATAAGAGCAAGGGTGAAATGTTGAGACTTTATAAAGCCCTGGCAAGGCCTCGCTTGGAGTATTGTGAGTAGTTTGGGCCCCTTGTCTAAGAAAGGATGTGCTGACTTTGGAGAGGGTCCAGAGGAAGTTCGTGAGAATGATTCCAGGAATAAAAGGGTTAATGTATCTCACACACACACACACACACACACACACACACACACACACACACACAATGTATGAGGTGCATTTGATATTTGATGGCTCTGGGCTCATACTGCAGTTTATAAGAATGAGAGGGCATCTCATTGAAACCTATTGAATGTTGAAAACCCTAGTAAAATCGATGTACAAAAGACGTTTCCTGTCGTGGAGGAGAAGAGCCTCAGATCAGGGGGCCATCCATTTGGAACAGAGGTGAGGAGGAACTTCTGTAGCCAGAGAGTGACGGATCTTTGGAATTCATTGCCACAGGCAGCTGTGGAGGCCAGGTCATTGGGTGTATTTGATGAGACGGAGGATGAGAGGCCCTAGATTAGTCAGGGCATGAAAGCTTACGGGGATGAAGGCAGGAGAATGGGGTTGAGAGCAAAAATGGATCAGCCATGATGAAATGGTGGAGCAGACTCGATGGGTCTGTGATCTAGTTCTGCTCCTATATCTTGAGGTCTTATTGTCTCAATAATGTTATGCTCCGTGTAAAGTGCAGGTGTCCATAAGTGAGGTCAGTCTGTAACATCTCTCTCACTTTTCTAAACACCACCTGCCTGCTGTAAGCATTATTCTGGAGAACCTACTTTGCAGATTGAGGTGCTATAACCGTGTTTTGGCAATGTAATTCTTGAACAACCAACACCGTTTCCCCTTCTGGCACGTGAGCTGGAGGCCATTACGCCGCGTTGACCATTTCCAGCTTCGTTGTCAGGTGTGCAGCAGCTCAAATATTGTGCCGCCGTTTACCAGGATTGTTAACGTTTGACCTCTCTCCCTCTCAGCGTATCTACTACCTGTCGCTGGAGTTTTACATGGGCCGTACACTGCAGAACACCATGGTGAACCTTGGTCTACAGAGTGCCTGCGATGAAGCCATCTATCAGGTAAGAGGCCGCTAATGAGTACTTTGCTTCAGGGACAGGGACAGTGTTTGTGCAGGTAGCGTAAGACAAGGTTGTTGAAGGGTCTTGGCCCGAAACATCGACGGTTTACTCCCTTCCATGGATGCTGCCTGACCTGCTGAGTTCCCCCAGCATTTTCTTTGTGTGTTGCTCTAGATTTCCAGCACTGGCAGAATCTCTCGGACTCCTTGGAGTTATTCTTGTTCTTTTAGGGGAGGCGTTCTTTTGCAAGTGGTACGGTAGCGTTGTGATTAGCACAACGCCTTACAACACCAGGCACCCGGGCGCAATGCCCATCGCTGCCTGTAAGGAGTTTGTACGCTCTCCCCGTGACTGCCTGGGTTTCCTCTGGGTGCTCCTGTTCCCGCCCACACAGTCCAAAGACGCACACAAGTTGGGAGGTTAACCAGCCATTGTAGATTGTGAATAGCCTAGGATCATTGCTGGGTGGTGCAGCTCGAAGGGCTGGGACGGCCTATTCTGCGCTGTACCTCAATAAATAAGAGATAAAAAATAAACAATCAGAGATCGGTGCCCCGTAAAATCACAGTTTGACTTTTAGCTGCAGAGTCTGCGGAGGGGTAAGGGCATGTCATCTGCCAGTCTGCCCACCCCCGCTGAGATTCTTAAAGCATTCTGGGCTGTCGTTGACACTTGCAGTTCATCGGCGTTTCCTGGCAAATCGTCTAACCAGGGCTTTAAACTAAGCCGGAGGGTTGGGGGGGGGGGAAACGACCGAGGTTCAAGACCTGGGGAAAGTATGAATAAAGTAAAAGGGGAAGAGAGTGCGGGAGAAATTTCCAGAATAAAGAATAACATAGTTTAGAAAGGGATAAAAATTTTACTTAAAGCAACATGGAGGCAAAATTGAAAAGGAGGGTGGTAAATTCCTAATTTGATCACCTACCTACAGTGAATAAGGTTGAAAGAGTACACAGAAAATTTACAAGGATATTGCTGGACCTTAGTTATAACGAAAGATTGATTAGGTTAGGACTTTATTCCTTAGAATAAAGATCGAGGGGAGATTTGATAGAAGTATACAAATTATGAGGGGTATAGGTAGGGTAAATGCAGTGAGGTTGGGTGGGACTACAACCAGAGGTCATGGGTTAAGGGTGAAAGGTGAAAAGTTCAAGGGGAACATGAGGGGAAACTTCACTCGGTGAGTGGTGAGAGTGTGGAATGAGCTGCCAGCACAAGTGGTGCGTGCCAGCTCGATTTCAACGTTTAAGAGAAGTTTGGATCGGTACATGGATGGTAGGGCGACGGTCCCAGTGCAGGGCGATGGGAGCAGGTAGTTTAAATGGTTCAGCGAGGGTCAGATGATGTGATGCATCACTAAGTCATGTCTGAGAGAAGCTCACAGCTGGGAGTCTGGCATACAAAGGGCAGGCAGGCGGGTGGAGGGGATGGGGTAGACAATGAAATCAAATCCTTGGAAAGAAGTGACATACTGTAGGATCAGGAGATGTAGAATCCTTGTGAGTAGAACTAGGGGACATAGCTTCAAGGTTTGGGACGGAGACGAGGAGGAACTGCTTTTCCCAGAGAGTGGTGAATCTGTGGAATTCTCTGCCCAACGAAGCAGAGGTGGTTTCCTTTGTAAACAGGTTGGATAGATTGTTGGATAGTAGGGGAATTAAGGGTAATGGGGAAAGGGCAGGTAGGTGGAGATGAGTCCATGGCTAGATCAGCCATGATCTTATTGAATGGCGGAGCAGGCTCAACGGGCCAGATGGCCGACTCCTGCACCTATTTCTCCTGTTCTTATGTTCACAACTGCAAGAGTAAAAAGACCCAGAGGGAAGTTCTATACAGGCCCCCGAACCGTAGCCAGGATGTGGGCTACAAAGGCATGGGAAAAGGGCAATGTTACGATCGTGGAGGGGGATTTGAATACACAGGTAGATTGGGAAAACCAGATTGATGCTGGATCCCAAGAGAAGGAAATTGTAGAATGCCTATTTAGAGTAGCTTATGGCCTAACTATGGCGAAACAGGCAATTCTGGATTTTGTGTTGTGTAATAAACCAGCTTTGATTAGTGAGATTAAGGTAAGCAGTGATCATAATATGATAGAATTCACTTACTAGCTTGGCAGAGAGAAGCTCAAATCAGTATTACCGTGGAGCAAAGGTAACACAGATGCATGTGGCCATAGTTGATTGCAAGGGGACACTAGCAGGGATGACGGCAGAACAGCAATGGCTGCAGTTTCTGGGGGCAATTAGAAAGACACGGGATCAGTTCATCCCAAGGAAGAAGCATTCCAGAGGGAGGATGAGGCAACTGTGTCTGGCATGGGGGTCAAAGCCAGCATTAAAGCAAAAAGGAGGGCATACAAAACTGCTAAGATTAGTGGGAAGAAAGAGGATGGGGGGGGAAGAAACTACAGAAAACAACTAATAAAGCAATAAGGAGAGAAAAGTTGAAATAAGAATTTAAGTTAGACAATAATACAAGATACCAAAGGATTTTTTCAGATATGAGTAAAAGAGAGGCAAGAGTAGATATTGGAATGCTGGAAAAAGATGCTGGAGAGGTAGTAATAGGGAACAAAGAAATGGCGAATGAACTGAATAAGTATTTTGCATCAGACTTCACTGTGGAAGACCAGCAGTATAGCAGAAATTTTAGAGTGTTGGGGACAGAAGTGAGCACAGTTGCTATTACTAAGGAGAAGGTGCTTGGGAAGCTGAGAGGTCTGCAGGTAGATAAGTCACCTGGACCAGGTGGACTACACCCCAGGGTTCTGGGAGGCCGCCAAAGAGATTGTGAAGGCATCAGCAGTGTGGGGGCATTAGAATGGGTCCAAAAGACTGGAAAATTGCAAATTTCACTCCACTCTGAGGGAAGGAAGCAAAAGACAGGACATTATAGGTCAGTTAGCCCAACTTTAGAGGTTGGCAGATGTTAGAGTCCACCATTAGGGGCAAGGTTCCAGGGTACTTGGAGATACATGATAAAATAGGCCAAAGCCACCATGGTTTCCTTAAGGGGAAATCTTCCCTGACAAATGTTGGAATTCTTTGAGGACAGGATAGACAAAGGTAGGGGCTGTGGACGTTGTGTATTTGGATTTTCAGAAGTCCTTTGACAAGGTCACACGAGACTGCTAAACAAGATCAGAGTCCATGGTATTACAGGAAAGATACAAGGATAAACAGAAGATTGGCTGGCTGGCAGGAGGCAAACAGAGAGAGGAGACGGGGATTTTTCTTGCTGGCCAGGGGTGTTGGCTCTTGAAGCACGGTAACTTGGTTTAATATTATTCGATGTACTGAGTTCCAGTGCAGAAACTGCTTTCTCGCCATCCATCCAGATCATTTCATCGTGTCAGTGCATCGAGGTAGGACAAGGGGCAGGTCACGACAGAATGCAGAGTGAGTTGTTACAGTAAGATAAGGGACAAGGCCATAACTAGTTAGATTGTACCTCAATGCAAGAAGCATCAGGAACAAAGGTGATGAACTGAGAGCTTGGATACATACATGGAATTATGATGTAGTGGCCATTACAGAGACTTGGCTGGCACCAGGGCAGGAATGGATTCTCAATATTCCTGGATTTCAGTGCTTTAAAAGGGATAGAGAGGGTGGAAAAAGGGGAGGAGGGGTGGCATTACTGGTCAGGGATACTATTACAGCTACAGAAAGGGTGGGTAATGTCGCAGGATCCTCTTTTGAGTCAATATGGGTGGAAGTCAGGTCCAGGAAGGGAGCAGTTACTCTACTGGGGGTATTCTATAGGCCCCCTGGTAGCAGCAGAGATACAGAGGAGCAGATTGGGAGGCAGATTTTGGAAAGGTGCAATAACAGGGTTGTTATCATGGGTGACTTTAACTTCCCTAATATTGATTGGCACCTGATTAGTTCTAAGGGTTTAGATGGGGCAGAGTTTGTTAGTGTGTCCAGGATGGATTCCTGTCACAGTATGTTGACAGGCCGACCAGGGGGAATGCCATACTAGATCTAGTACTAGGTAATGAACCTGGTCAGGTCGCAGATCTCTCAGTGGGTGAGCATCTGGGGTACAGTGACCACCACTCCCTGGCCTTTAACATTATCATGGAAAAGGATAGATTCAGAGAGGACAGGAAAATTTTTAATTGGGGAAAGGCAAATTGTGAGGCTATAAGGCTAGAACTTGCAGGTGTGAATTGTGATGATGTTTTTGCAGGGAACTGTGCTACGGACATGTGGTCGATGTTTAGAGATCTCTTGCAGGATTTTAGGGATAAATTTGTCCCGGTGAGGAAGATTAACTAAAGAATGGTAGGGCGAAGGACCCATGGGTGACAAGTGAGGTGGAAAATCTAGTCAGGTGGAAGAAGGCAGCATACATGAGGTTTAGGAATCAAGGATCAGATGGGTCTATTGGGGAATATAGGGAAGCAAGAAAGGAGCTTAAGGGTCTGAGAGGAGCAAGAAGGGGGCATGAGAAGGCCTTGGCGAGTAAGGTAAAGGAAAACCCCAAGGCATTCTTCAATTATGTGAAGAAAAAAAGGATGACAGGAGTGAAGGTAGGACCAATTGAAGATAAAGGTGGGAAGATGTGCCTGGAGGCTGTGGAAGTGAGCGAGGTCCCCAATGAATACTTCTCCGGTATTCACCAATGAGAGGGAACTTGATGACGGTGAGGACAATATGAGTGAGGTTGATGTTCTGGAGCATGTTGATATTAAGGGAGAGGAGGTGTTGTTGTTAAAATACATTAGGACGGATAAGTCCCCGGGGCCTGATGGAATATTCCCCAGGCTGCTCCACGAGACGAGGGAAGAGATTGCTGAGCCTCTGGCTAGAATCTTTATGTCCTCGTTGTCCATGGGAATGGTACCGGAGGATTGGAGGGAGGCAAATATTGTCCCCTCATTCAAAAAAGGTAGTAGGGATAGTCCAGATAATTATAGACCAGTGAGCCTTACGTCTGTGGTGGGAAAGCTGTTGGAAAAGATTCTTAGAGATAGGATCTATGGGCATTTAGAAAATCATGGTCTGATCAGGGACAGTCAGCATGGCTTTGTGAAGGGCAGATCGTGTCTAACAAGCCTGATAGAGTTCTTTGAGGAGGTGACCAGGCATATAGATGAGGGTAGTTCAGTGGATGTGATCTATATGGATTTTAGTAAGGCATTTGCCAAGGTTCCACACGGTAGGCTTATTCAGAAAGTCAGAAGGCATGGGATCCAGGGAAGTTTGGCCAGGTGGGTTCAGAACTGGCTTGCCTGCAGAAGGCAGAGGGTGGTGGTGGAGAGAGTACATTCAGATTCGAGGGTTGTGACTAGTGGTGTCCCACAAGGATCTGTTCTGGGACCTCTACTTTTTGTGATTTTTATTAATGACCTGGATGTGGGGGTAGAAGGGTGGGTTGGCAAGTTTGAAGACGACACAAAGGTTTCTAGTGCTGTAGATAGTGTAGAGGATTCTTGAAGATTGCAGAGAGACATTGATAGGATGCAGAAGTGGGCTGAGAAGTGGCAGATGGAGTTCAACCCGGTGAAGTGTGAGGTGGTACACTTTGGAAGGTCAAACTCCAAGGCAGAGTGCAAAGTAAATGGCAGGATACTTGGTAGTGTGGAGGAGCAGAGGGATCTCAGGGTACATGTCCACAGATCTCTGTAAGTTGCCTCACGGTAGATATGCTACCGTTTACATCCAATCACCTAACATTATTTTGTGCTTGGTAATCTTTCGACTTCGCTTTCATAGGTCGAGGGATAGAGTTTAAGAGTCGCGATGTAATGATGCAGCTCTATAAAACTCTAGTTAGGCCACACTTGGAGTACTGTGTCCAGTTCTGGTCACCTCACTATAGGAAGGATGTGGAAGCATTGGAAAGGCTACAGAGGAGATTTACCAGGATGCTGCCTGGTATGGATTATGATCAGAGATTAAGGGAGCTGGGGCTTTACTCTTTGGAGAGAAGGAGGATGAGAGGAGACATGATAAAGATATACAAGATATTAAGAGGAATAGATAGAGTGAATAGCCAGTGCCTCTTTCCCAGGGCACCACTGCTCAATACAAGAGGACATGGCTTTAAGGTAAGGGGTGGGAAGTTCAAGGGGGATATTAGAGGAAGGTTTTTTACTCAGAGAGTGGTTGGTGTGTGGAATGCACTGCCTGAGTCAGTGGTGGAGGCAGATACACTAGTGAAGTTTAAGAGACTACTAGACAGGTATATGGAGGAATTTAAGGTGGGGGGTTATATGGGAGGCGGGGTTTGAGGGTTGGCACAACATTGTGGGCTGAAGGGCCTGTAATGTGCTGTACTATTCTATGTTCTATTGTGGGGTCAAATGTCCATCTTATCATTCTAGGGGGCATTGTGAGCAGTTTTGTGCCCCTTATCTAAGAGAGGATGTCCTGGCATCGGAGGAGGTCTAGAGGAGGTTCACAAGGATGACCCTGGGAATGAAAAGGTTCACATTTGATGGCTCTAGAGGTTAGAAGAATGAAGGGGGGGTTCTCACTGAAACCTATCGAATATTGAAAGGCCTGGATAGAGTGGACAAGGAGAGGTAGTGGGGGGAGTCTATGACCAGAGAGCACAGCCTCAGAATAGAAGGACGTCCTTTTAGAACAGAGATGAGGAGCGATTTCTTTAGCCAGTGGGTGGTGAGTCAGTGGAATTCATCGCCGCCAACAGCTGTGGATGCTGAGTCATTGGATATAATTAAAGTGAAGATTGATAGGTTCTTAAACAACAGGAATTCTGCAGATGCTGGACATTCAAGCAACACACATCAAAATTGCTGCTGAAGACTAGTCCTGACGAAGGGTCTCGGCCTGAAACACCGACTGTACCTCTTCCTAGAGATGCTGCCTGACCTGCTGCGTTCACCAGCAATTTTGATGTGTGTTGATTGATAGGTTCTTGATTAGATTATGGAGAGAAGGCAGGAGAATTGGCTGAGAGGGCAAATGAATCCGCCATGATGGAATGGGGCAGCAGATCTTATGGGCCGAATGGCCTGTTTCTGCTCCTCTGACTTATGGTTTTATAGACATTAGAAGCTGTCCCTGAGCCTGGTGATGTGTGCTTTTAGACTTCTGTATCTTCTGCCCGATGGGAAGGAGGAGAAGAGAGAATTACCAGGGTTGGGTGGGGTCTTTGATCATGCTGGCTGACTTACTGAAACATCGAGAAGTGTGGGCCGAGTCCACAGAGAAACGATTCACAAGGAAGTTACTAGCACGGGAGCACTTATGTCATAAGATAGAAATACCACCCCAAATGCTACTTCTGGGACGGGGATTCCAGGAAATCCGTGAGGTCGCTCCTTTTCTTCTTTTAACCTCAAGAAACCCACGAGGACATTCTTGAATCATTCTTTCTATCCTGATCTGCAATTAATGTAATCTTCAGGCAGCGACTAGGTATCTGAGAATCCCGAAAGCAAGGGCGAGAATCAGGTTTATCGTCACGGACGTATGCCGTGAAATTATGCCGTGATCCTCTCGTATCCCCTTTTGCCTATCACCTGTCCAGCTCTCGGCTCTATCCCTCCCCCTCCTGTCTTCTCCTATCATTTTGCATCTCCCCCTCCCCCTCCAGCTTTCAAATCCCTTACTCACTCTTCCTTCATTTAGTCCTGACGAAGGGTCTCGGCCTGAAACGTCGACTGCGCCTCTTCCTATAGATGCTGCTTGGCCTGCTGCGTTCACCAGCAACTTTGATGTGTGTTGCCATGAAATTTGTTGTGTTGCCGCAGCGTGATACAATTTTTAAAAAAAAACTTGAAGTTGCAATAACAGTACATCAAAATAAATGGTACAAAAAGAGAGCTGTATAGTTAGGTAGTGTTCATGGAAACCTGACGGCTGAGGGGAAGAGGCTGTTCGGAAAGCGCTGAGTGTGTGTCGTCGGGCTCCTGTACTGATGGTGGCAATGAGAAGAGGGCATGTCCTGGACAGCGAGGGTACTTCACGATGGTTGCCGCCTTTTGAAGAATTCCTCGATGGCGGGAAGGCTAGTTTACAACCCTCTCTCGCTCTTCCCGATCCCGCGCACTCACGGCTCCAAACCAGTACCGAGCAAGAATGCTCGCCGTACATCCGCACCTCTCGCTGAGAGAATGCTGACGGTTCCAGGAAACGGGAGGCACGATGAGTCAGTTGTTGTCCATTGGGCCTGGTGTTGGTACAGTTTACACTGCAGACGTTATGCTCGGACCACAAGTGTTCAAATTCACATTCAGTTCATTCAATCCTTCATGTGTAAACTGCCAGACAGAACAATGTTCCTCCAGACCAGTGTTCACAACACAATACATATAACTCCAGTGCAACACGCCAGCGTAGTATTAGCCCAGTCTGTGTGAATCAGAAGTCACATCTCCACCTCGCTGGCAGTCAACACTGGCGCACCTCGGGGATGTGTGCTTAGCCCACTGATCTACTCTCTCTACACCCCTGACTGTGTGGCTAGGCATAGCTCAAACGGCATCTGTAAATTTGCTGACGGCACAGCTATTGTTGGCAGGATCTCAGATGGAGACGAGAGGGCGTACAGGAGCAAGATTTACCAGCTGGTTCAGTGGTGTCGCAGCAATAACCTGGCCAAGGAACTGAGTAATACACATCAAAGTTGCTGGTGAACGCAGCAGGCCAGGCAGCATCTATATAGATGCTGCCTGGCCTGCTGCGTTCACCAGCAACTTTGATGTGTGTTGCTTGAATTTCCAGCATCTGCAGAATTCCTGTTGTCCAAGGAACTGAGTGTGGGCTTCAGAACGGGAAAGACGAGGAAATACACTCCAGCCATCAGAGAGGGGTCAGAAGTGGAGACAGTGAGCAACTTCAAGTTCCTGGGTGTCTATCGACGACCTAACCTGGGCCCAACACGTCGATGTAGTCACAAAGAAGGCACGGCAGCAGCTGTATTTTATCAGGAGTTTGAGAAGACGCTCGCAAATATATATATAGATGTACCGTGGAGAACATTCTAACTGGCTGCATCACCGTCTGCTGTGAGGGTTGAATCTACTGCACAGGATCGAAACAAGCTGCAGAGAGTTGTAAACTCAGTCAGCTCCATCATGGGCACCAGCCTCCGTAGTATCCAGGACATCTTCAAGGAGCGGTGCCTCAGAAAGGCGGCGTCCGTCATTAAGGACCCCCCCCATCATCTTGTTCTCATCGCTACCATCAGGACGGAGGTACAGAAGCCTGAAGGCACACACTCAACGATTCAGGAACAGCTTCTTCCCCTCTGCCATCCGATTCCTGAATGGACAATGAACGCATGAATACGACCGAATGCACAGTATTTTATCGACTATTCTGTATTACTGTGTACTGTTGCCACAAAGACAGCAAATTTCACAACATGTGCCAGTGATACTAAACCTGATTCTGATTCTGAGTAAATAATGAGGTGCATTTACGACACAAGTTTAGAAAGTAAACTGGTGCTTCATACGTGACGAGGCCTGGGTGCTGGCAGGGAGTTCAGTCGTCTTACAGCCTGGGTCAAGAAACTGTTTCATATCCTCACAGTCCTTGCCCTAATGCTAACGGGACCTCCTGCTTGATGGTGGGGGCAGGGGGGTTGTTGGGCGGGTGGGAGAGATCATTGTCAATGATAAAGGCCCTGCGTACGCAGTGCTCCAGATAGCTATCTGATGGGTGGACGAGAGACGCCAGTGTTCCTCTCAGCTGGTCAGGAAGCTCTCGATGATGCTCCTGTAAGAATTGGTTAGAGTGGTGGGGCCAGGTGGCCTTGCTCACCTCAGACTCCTCAGGAAGCGGAGACGCTGCTGTGCGTTGTTGGCCAAAGAGGTGATGTTGAGGAACCAGACGAGATCGCCCCTTGTGTGTATTCCTCGAAAACCTGGCACTCCTAAGTCTCTCCTCAGGAGTGTTCGTTTGTAGTGAGGAGAGGTTAGCCCACACCGCTCCAAAGTCCACAGTCACCTCTTGGGTCGTGTGCTCTACCAGCCCTCCGTCCGCCGTCTCCTCATCGTCCTTGACGAGGCAAGCTATTGCTGTGTGGTTTAGTGCACTTGGTTTGGTTCAAACCGGATCTAGCAGGGCAGCCTGGTGTCAGCAGATGAACAGCAGCCTGGTGTGGGTGGGGAGTGCACCGGTGCTCAGCGTGATGGAGCTAGAGATGTCCCTGCCAACGTGGACCGGCTGCGGCCATTCTGCCAAAAAATGCCCCAGGACCCAGTTACGGAGGGAGGTGTTGAGACCCAACGAGGGCAGCTTGCCCACCAGCTTCTGAGGGATGATGGAACGCAGAGCTGCAGCTGATAGGTGGCGCCCTGGGACAGGATGCAGTGGAGAGCAGAGACTGCAGCTTCACCGCCGGACCGATTTGAACGATAGGCGAACTGGGGAGAGCAGGCAGATGGGCTTTAATGTGATCCATAACCCAGCCGCTCAAAGCACTTCATTCTTGTCGATGGCTATACCACCGGACGGCAGTCGTTAAGGCAGGTTACGTGCGTCAAATCTAGCGTAAAAGACATTCAGCCCGATTAGAGATGAACCCTCTGGCTGGATGGCCTTTTCAGGGGCGGCGTCCTGGAGCCACGTTTCCGTCAGGATAACTGCACAGCAGTCCTTCATCTCATGCCGGCTCAGTCCCAGACTCGGGTAATCGACTTTATTTCCTGGTGATCGAGCTTTTGAAAGCAGTATCGATGGGAGAGCTGGCCTGCATTCGGTCTTGCACGAATACCAGTTCTGTTTCCTTGCGGGCCACTCCCGATGCCCCCTTCCTTGGGCGACGACATGGTACGTTAACAGCCTGAGTGGAGGAACTCCTCTGCCGTCCAATAGCTCGCTGAGTGAGGTGGACTTGGTGTTCTTAATATCCGGCAGTCTTCTGTGATCATAGGAAAGACAAAAAGGACGGACAATTGCACCATTAGTTGGAGCTGGAGCGGCCGCTGCGACAGTGTGCACCGCCATCTTGTAGGCCATTCAGCCCATCGAGAATGCTCCTCCATTCCATCATGACCGATTTATTCACCCTCTCCACCCCACTCCCCTGCCTTCTCCCCGTAACTTTTGACATCCTGACCGATCAAGAACCTGTCAACATCTGCTTTAAATATATCCAATGACTTTGCCTCCACTTCCGTCTGTGGCAACGAATTCCACAGATTCACCAGCCTCTGGCTAAAGAAATTCCTCCTCGTCTCTGTTCTAAAGGGTTATCTTTCTATTCTGAGCTCCTAGACTCTCCCATTATTGGAAACATCCTCTCCATGTCTATTCCATCCTAACTGCCTAGATAACTCTGATAAGAGAAAATCTGCAGATGCTGGAGATCCGAGTGACACACAAAATCTTGGAGGAACTCAGGCCTTTAATTGGATAAAACTAATTACCTTTTCAGCTTCACGGTACAGGAACAAGCCCTTCAGCGCAATTCACCCATGCTGATCATATCTCAATAAATAAATAGAATTTCCAGAATCTTACTGATTGTCTGTTGTTCTTTGCCCAAGTAGTTTGAGTTAAGCATTGCAATATCTGATATTTTTTTAATAATTGCAAATCCTCATTTAAAATGTGTCTCTAAAACATCCATAGCTATGCTGCAGACTAGGAATAGACTGCTGGAAGTCCAGTTCTGCCCTATTTTCTCTGTCATGGTACCCATATGTACTAGGTCCAGCTCCCTAACACACTGCAAAGCCTTGAAATAATGATCAGCTTACCCAGGCACCAAAGGCAAGATGTCCTCCATTTTGGCTCTCTCCATTTTAACCCTTAGGCTCCCTCCATTTTAAGCGTCGTAGAGCAGAGAAACGGGTTCTTCGACCCACCTGGCCCGTACCATATTGTCACTCCGTCCAGTCCCACCTCCCCCGCCCCTGGACTATACTCCTCCATCTATGTACTTAACCAAAAACACTTCAAATATTGGAATTGAACCCACTTTCACCACTTCCCTTGGCAGCTCATTCCACACCTGCTCCATTGTGCTGAATGAAGGAGTTTCCCCTCGGGTTCCCTTTACCTTTCACCTTCCGCCCGTGACCTGTGACCTCTGGTCCTAATCCCACCCAACCTCAGTGGAAAAAGCCTGCTTGCATTTGCCCTATCTATACCCCTCATGATTTTGTATCCCTCCATTGCATCTCCGCTCAATCTCCAACACCATTTATTTTGGCGCTTGCTGCAGTCCAAGTGTCCCTCGAAAGGACGCGTGGCAGTCTGGACCCGTGGAACCGCGGAGGCCCGGACTACTGGGTGGGTATTGGGGTCTGGAAGCTGGGAAATTCTTCATTCACTGAAGTGGCTTTAAAAGCTGACGAATGGGGAACCACCAGACTATTATCAGGACCCATCTGACTCGCTCCTATCATCTGGTGAAGAATATCTGTTTTCATAGAGCATTACAGTCTGGAAGCAGGTCCTTGTTGGCACAGCTCATCCTTGCCGACCGAGATGGTGATCGAATATAGTCCTTTCTGCCCTTGGTTGACCCACACCCGTCTAGATTTTCCCCATCTCTGTATCCGGTGTGACCCTTCGAGCAGAGACAGATGGGAATCTGTCGAAACTGCAAAGGTCTGCTTCTCCCTCTCTCCACCCACCAACACCCCTACCCCCCTCTCTACACCCTCCTGCACCCTCTCCCTCTACACCCACCCACACACACACACCCTCTCTCTCTACACCTACCCCCACCCACACCCTCTCTCTACACCCACCCCCACCCACACCCTCTCCCTCTACACCCACCCGCACCCACACCCTCTCCCTCCACACCCACCCACACACACACCCTCTCTCTCTACACCTACCCCCAACCACACCCTCTCTCTACACCCACCCCCACCCACACCCTCTCCCTCTACACCCACCCGCACCCACACCCTCTCCCTCCACACCCACCCACACACACACCCTCTCTCTCTACACCTACCCCCAACCACACCCTCTCTCTACACCCACACCCTCTCCCTCTACTCCCACACCCCCTCTCTCTAAACTCTAAACCCACCCCCACCCACACCCTCTCCCTCTACACCCACCCACACCCACAAACTCTCTCTACACCCACCCACACCCTCTCCCTCTACACCCACCCCCACCCACATCCTCTCCCTCTACACACACCCACACCCTCTCTCTCTACACCTACCCCCACCCACACCCTCTCTCTACACCCACCCCCACCCACACCCTCTCCCTCTCCACCCACCCCCACCCACACCCTCTATACACCCACACCCACCCACACCGTCTCCCTCTACCCCCCCTCTCTCACACCCACACCCACACCCTCTCTACTCCCTCTCTCTACACCCACCCCCACCCACACCCACCCACCCACACCCACACCCTCTCTCTACACCCACCCCCACCCACACCCTCTCCCTCTACACCCACCCCCACCCACACCCTCTCTATACACCCACACCCACCCACACCGTCTCCCTCTACTCCCACCCACACCCACACCCTCTCCCTCTACACCCACACCCACCCACACCCTCTCCCTCTACACCCACCCACACCCACACCCTCTCTCTACACCCACCCCCACCCACACCCTCTCCCTCTACACCCACCCACACCCACACCCTCTCTCTACACCCACCCACAACCACACCCTCTCTCTACACCCACCCACACCCACACCCTCTCTCTACACCCACCCACACCCACACCCTCTCCCTCTACACCCACCCGCACCCACACCCTCTCCCTCTACACCCACCCGCACCCACACCCTCTCCCTCTACACCCACCCACACCCACACCCTCTCCCTCTACACCCACCCCCACCCACATCCTCTCCCTCTACACCCACCCACACACACACCCTCTCTCTCTACACCTACCCCCACCCACACCCTCTCTCTACACCCACACCCACCCACACCCTCTCCCTCTACTCCCACACCCCCTCTCTCTACACCCACCCCCACCCACACCCTCTCCCTCTACACCCACCCACACCCACACCCTCTCTCTACACCTACCCCCACCCACACCCTCTCTCTACACCCACACCCACCCACACCCTCTCCCTCTACTCCCACACCCCCTCTCTCTACACCCACCCCACCCACACCCTCTCCCTCTACACCCACCCACACCCTCTCCCTCTAGACCCACCCACACCCACACCTTCTCTCTCTACACCTACCCCCACCCACACCCTCTCTCTACACCCACACCCACCCACACCCTCTCTCTCTACACCTACCCCCACCCACACCCTCTCCCTCTATACCCACCAACACCCACACTCTCTCTCTACACCTACCCCCACCCACACCCTCTCCCTCTACACCCACCCACACCCTCTCCCTCTGCACCCACCCCCACCCACACCCTCAATCTACATCCACCCCCACCCACCCCCTCTCCCTCTACACCCACACCCTCTCCCTCTACACCCACACCCCCTCTCTCTACACCCACCCCCACCCTCTCCCTCTACACCCACCCTCTCCCTCTACACCCACCCTCACCCACACCCTCTTCCTCTACACCCACCCACACCCACACCGTCTCTCTCTACACCCACCCTCACCCACACCCTCTCCCATTACACCCACACCCCCTCTCTCTACACCCACCCCCACCCACACCCTCTCTCTCTCTACACCCACCCACCACCACACCCTATCTCTACACCCACCCATAACCACACCCTATCTCTCTACACCCACCCCAACCCAGACCCTCCCTCTACACCCACTCTCACCCACACCCTTTCCCTCTACACCCACACCCTCTCTCTCTACACCTACCCCCACCCACACCCTCTCCCTCTACACCCACCCACACCCACAACTCTCTCTCTCTACACCCACACCCACCCACACCCTCTCCCTCTACACCCACCCCCACCCACACCCCCTCTCTCTACACCCACCCCCACCCACACCCACCCACACCCTCTCCCTCTACACCCACCCCCACCCACACCCCCTCTCTCTACACCCACCCCCACCCACACCCTCTCCCTCTACACCCACCCTCACCCACACCCTCTCTCTCTATACCCACCCTCACCCACAACCCCTCTCTCTACACCCACACCAACACCCTCTCCCTCTATACCCACCCCCACCCACACCCTCTCTCTCTACACCCACCCCCACCCACACCCTCTCCCTCTACACCCACACCCACCCACACCCCCTCTCTCTACACCCACCCACACCCTCTCCCTCTACACCCACCCCCACCCACACCTCCTCTCTCTACACCCACCCCCACCCACACCCTCTCCCTCTACACCTACACCCTCTCTCTCTACACCCACCCACAACCACACCCTATCTCTACACCCACCCATAACCACACCCTATCTCTCTACACCCACCCCAATCCACACCCTCCCTCTACACCCACCCTCACCCACACCCTCTCCCTCTACACCCACACCCACCCACACCCTCTCTCTCTACACCTACCCCCACCCACACCCTCTCCCTCTACACCCACACCCTCTCTCTCTACACCCACCCACAACCACACCCTCTCCCTCTACACCCACCCTCACCCACACCCTCTCCCTCTACACCCACACCCACCCACTCTCCCTCTCTCTACACCCACCCTCACCCACACCCTCTCCCTCTACACCCACACCCCCTCTCTCTACACCCACCCTCACCCACACCACCTCTCTCTACACCCACCCCCACCCACTCCCTCTCTCTCTACACCCACCCCCACCCACACCCTCTCTCTACACCCACCCCACCCTCTCTCTACACCCACCCCACCCTCTCTCTACACTCACCCCCACCCACACCCTCTCTCTACACCCACCCACACCCTCTCTCTAAACCCACCCCCACCCACACCCTCTCTCTCTACACCCATCCCCACCCTCACCCTCTCTCTACACCCACCCACACCCTTACCCTCTCTCTCTACACCCACCCACACCCACCCCCTCCCTCGACACCCACACCCACCCACACCCTCTCTCTACACTGAGCCCACCAACACCCTCTCTCTACACCCACCCTCACCCACACCCTCTCTCTCTACACTCACCCACACCTTCTCTCTACACCTACCTCCACACACCCTCTCTACACCCACCCACACCCTCTCTCTCTACACCCACCCCCACCCACTCTCTCTCCACCCAACCCCACCAACACCCCCTCTCTCTTCACCCACACCCTCTCTCTCTACACCCACCCACACCCACACCCTCTCTCTACACCCACCCACAACTACTCCCTCTCTCTCTCTACACCCACCCCATCCACACCCTCTCTCTACATCCACCCCCACCCTCTCTCTCTACACCCACCCACACCCTCTCTCTACACCCACCCCACCATCACCCTCTCTCTCTACACCCACCCCCACCCTCACCCTCTCTCTACACCCACCCACACCCACACCCTCTCTCTCTACACCCACCCACCCCCTCCTTCTACACCCACACCCTCTCTCTACACTGACCCCACCAACACCCTCTCTCTACACCCACCCCACCATCACCCTCTCTCTCTACACCCACCCCCACCCTCACCCTCTCTCTACACCCACCCACACCCACACCCTCTCTCTCTACACCCACCCACCCCCTCCTTCTACACCCACACCCTCTCTCTACACTGACCCCACCAACACCCTCTCTCTACACCCACCCTTACCCACACCCTCTCTCTCTACACCCACCCCCCTCTCTCTCTACACCCACCCCCACCCACACACCCTCTCTACACCCACCCCCACCCACACCCCCTCTTTCTCCACCCACCCCCACCAACACCCCCTCTCTCTTCACCCACCCCCACCCACACCATCTCTCTACACCCACCCCCACCCGCACCCTCTCTCTTCACCCACCCCCACCCGCATCCTCTCTCTCTTCACCCACCCCCACCCGCACCCCTCTCTCTACACCCACCCACACCCACACCCTCTCTCTACACCCACCCCCACCCTCTCCCTCTCCCCCCTCCCCCTCCCCCTTCCCCCTTCCCCCCTCCCCCTCCCCCCTCTCCCCCCTCTCCCCCCTCTCCCCCCTTCCGTCCTCTTCCCCCCCCTCCACCCCCCCCGTCTCACCCACCCCCTCACAGACAGCTGCTGGCTGATAAGTTTTTTGTGTTGTTGCGGAATGGGTCAAGGAGGAAGGGGTGACTGAAGACTATGAAGATAGTGTCGGAGCTGCCAATTCTTCTTCCTTTAGCCCACTGAGGACAGAAGGCCAACAACATCCACCCCACCCCACCCATCTAGGTGCCGGGAGCTGCCATTGCCTTCAGCAGACACTCGTGGGTAAAGGCTGGACGGGATTTAAACCGTTTCACAATACATTGAGCCGGGCGAGCTTGGCCGCTTTGCAAATGCCGGTGAAATTTAGAAGTCTGACTGACTGGTCAGGAATGGCACGCAGCTGCTCCGGGATTATCTCCCATTACAGACCTTCTAATACGCCGTAAGTCCTTGAGGTAACGTAATGCTCACTGGGGATCTAAAGGAACGGCCCCTTCAGTCAAGACGTCCTCCATTTTAACTCTAGGCTCCCTCCATTTAATATCACAGAGCTCCAAAGCTCAGAAACAGGCCCTTCGGCCCGTCTAGTCATTGACGAACTGTTATTCAGCTTAGTCCCACCTGGACCATAGCCCTCCATACCCCTCCTATCCATATACTTCTCCAAACTCC
The DNA here is from genome assembly GCF_963921235.1 of Mobula hypostoma. Taxonomy (NCBI): domain Eukaryota; kingdom Metazoa; phylum Chordata; class Chondrichthyes; order Myliobatiformes; family Myliobatidae; genus Mobula; species Mobula hypostoma. Next base: position 15,533,088 of record NC_086126.1, on the reverse strand, counting down.
TCGCATTCCCAGCTCTTTACTTCACCACTGCCCCCTTTCCCGGTTTCACCTGTCACCTACCACCTTGTGCATCTTCCTCCCCCCACCAACCTTCTGACTCTGACTTTTCCTGTTCCTTTCCAATCCCGAGGGAGGGTCTCGGCCCGAAACATCGACTGGTTACGCTTTTCCGCTGAGTTCCTCCGGTATTTTGTGTGTGTCGTCTTGCAAACTGCGGTGGGAATCGAACCCAGATGCTATGTGGCCATGCTGGCCGTCCCCATTCTGTGGGGAGTTGCGTCACACACTGTTGAGGCCGGTTCACCTCACAAAGTATGCTGTACCCGCGAAGCTCCCTAACAATGTGATCGTGTCTCTAATGTAAAGACGTCGATTAAGACAAAGCATTGACAGGTGAAAATATCTTTTACAAGGGGACATAATTTCTTTGTTCATTTGTGAATGCCTGCGAGGGTAATATATGGTGACTGTTTGGGCGTATAACGAGCATTAAGTTGCCATTCTTTAGATTTGAACATGGATTATTGATGGAATTTAAAACGCAGCCCTGGAGCTGCGGACTGGGGTTGATTGCAAACCGGACAATGCCAATGAACGTTAATTTTGGGTGTCTGGAGTGTGGGTGCGAAGAAGGGGGTTGGTGTGTGAAAACTACATGTAATTGAAAGGAAGCATTGTAGATACATGGTAACTATAGAATTATCCAGCTGCCACCTTTGACCCTTAGCATATTAAAACTGTCATGTAATGTTGGGTCGGGAGGCCTCTTCCTCTGAGAGTGTCTCATTTTGTTGAATAAAACACTTTTGTAACTACTAGCCTCAGTGTTCCCCCGGTGACTCAATTCGCGTTACAACAGTGGCATATATGTACTTTGATAATAAACTTACTTTGAACTTCAGGGTGGATGTAAACCATTTATTCTTCAATGAAGATCCAAAGTCGAACAGTTAGCGGTAGTTAGTGGCTAGCGCCAGGCTACTACAGTGTCAATGTCCAGGGCTCAATTGCCACCGCTGTCTTTAAGGAGTTTTAGGTGATTGGAGAAAAGTATGGGTGTTGTCAGGGGTCGGTTTTTTACACAGACAGTGGTGAATGTGTGGAACGTCCTGCCAGGGGTGTTGGTAGAGGCAGATACAATAAGGGCGTTTAAGAGACTCTGTTAGATAGGCATGTAGATGAGAGACAAACAGAGGGCTACGTAGGAGGGAAGGGTTAGATTGATCTCAGAGGAAGTTAAAAGTGGGCCGAAGGGCCTGTGCTGGTATGTCCTCTGTCCCATGACAAGATTTCAGATCAGCAACACAACTTCTTTTCTGTCAGCCTGGGGGGAGTGAACGAGGCTGAAGATCGAAAAGGAAAAATCTGCCAGAATTCTGAAATTAAAAGCCGGGGAAAATGCTGGGGGTGGGGGAAAGGATCAGAGGGCCAGGTGGCATCTGTGGAAAGAGGAACCATTCTGTCAGGTCCTCAGAACTGGGAAGAGATCAAGAGGTAGAGGAGAAAGCAGGAGTGACGATGGGTGGAAGAAGGGGTACTTCTCATTCGCCCTCCAGACCAGTGTATCTAATGGTGGCACCTAAGAAATGTCTGCTGGTTGATTCCTTGTTTTTTTTTCCCTCTTTCTAGCTTGGGTTGGACATGGAAGAACTAGAAGATATTGAGGAAGATGCTGGGCTTGGAAACGGAGGTCTGGGCAGGTTGGCAGGTGAGGATCCAAGATGTCATTTCCAGCACAAAAGTATAAGTGAGAAGGAGATAATTGTTACTCTGGATCTGATGCAGCACAAAAAAAGAACACAGTAAGATAACACAATAATAAAGAAACATTATATATGTATATACCTCCAGGAGAACCACGATCTTGTCATAGAGTTTGAAGTCTTGCCTGCCTCGATTACCCAGAGAGCCATGTTGGCTGGAGTCAGGGCCTTGTGCTTTGGCTCTTGGTAGGGTCACCCATGCCAAACAGGTCAAAGGGCAGAGGCCAAACTAAGAGTGGTCCACCAGTCCTCCAGGTTCGGGGCCAACAACCCTGACTGGGTTCAAGCAGCAATGAAGAGTCCTTCTACATCTGAGTGTGACGGTATTCCAGAGTCTCCACCCGGGACTTGCATGACCGACAGTGGTGAAAACCGAGAGGAGGCTCCTGCCATGATGAAGACACCCTGAATGCCGCCAGAGATCAAGACAACTTGGCTCCGTACCGCAGAGGCAGAAATGAGGACCCTGAACCTCACCTGGGGCACGATAGAGAAGATGGCCGAGGACAGACCTTCATTGCTGCCCTAGATACCAGCGGTGTAACAGGCAGTAACTAACTATAATAAACAATATATATGATAGCTTGTATACATGGATTAACTGTATGTACATACAATGTGTACGTATAGTTAACCTATGTATAGACACTGGAGTGTCCGTACAGCAAATGATAAGGTACCGCTGGTGGGGTGGGCTCGTTGATAGGAGGTGTGAATCTACCTTATTGCTTGGGGAAAGTAACTTTTTTGCTGGTCCTGGTGTGGATGCTACGTAGCCTCCTCCCTGATGGCGCTGGGACAGACAGTCCACGAACAGGGTGAGTGATACTGCCGGCCTTTCCCCAGCACTTTTCTGTATGTATTTCCTCGATCCCGGGGGTCTCTGGCCACTGCAGTCTGAACAGGCCGGTGTTGTTGCTTTTCATTTTGCCTCCTTTTTTTTTTTCGGTTCCCCCCTGCTGGGTCCCATGCCCAACGCAAGCTGCGTCCGTCCCCTCGCAAAGCAGGTGGTAAATTGCAGATGGCAGGGTGCGGGGGTAGCTCGGCTGGTGGCCGTGCAGAGCGGGGATCTCAGACGTCTGTCCCGGTGCAGTGGGAACAGTAGCCCCCTGTGGCTGTGTGTCAGGGTGGTGGGTGGGAGACGTGGACCTGTCAGCGTGGCTGAGGGCAGTCACGGAACGCTAAGCAGGCAGGGAGCTGAACGCAGACTTCTACCCTCTCCGCCGCGTCACTCTGCAGCTGCTCTGTGTGGCCGTGAAATCCCTGTCCGTCACCGTGCAGAGGGGAACCCCAGACCCCTCAACCCGTGAGGGAACGAATCGCCTTTCGTTCCCCTCCGACTCCTGTCCTGTCACTGTTCGTGGGGGACGTGGCAGACGAGCCCTCTCCTCATTGCTACCTTCAGGGAGGAGGTACAGGAGCCTGAAGACCCACACTCAATGTTTTAGGAACAGCTTCTTCCCCTCTATCCTCTGATTTCTGAATGGACACTGAACCCATGAATGCTACCTCACTATTTTTGCTCTTTTGACTCACTTATTTAATTAAATTGTTTGTATCTATATCTGGGTGTCATCATCGCGAAGGACCTAACCTGGGCCCAACGTATCGATGCAGCTGCAAAGAAGGCACAACACTGGCCGTATTTCATTCGGAGTCTGAAGGGATTTGGCACGTCACCAAAAAAATACTCATAAATTTCTACAGATGTAACGCGGAGAATGTTCTGACTGGTATGGGGGGGGTGGGTGGGGGCTACTGCACAGGATCAAAATAAACTGCAGAGAGTTGTAAACTCAGTCAGCTCCATCACGGGCACCAGCCTCCGTCGTATCCAGGACATCTTCAAGGAGCGGTGCCTCAGAAAGACGGCGTCCATCATTAAGGACCCCCACCACCCAGGACATGCCCTCTTCTCATTGCCACCGTCAGGGAGGAGGTACAGGAGCCTGAAGGCACACACTCAACGATTCAGGAACAGCTTCTTCCCCTCTGCCATCTGATTCCTAAACAGACATTGAACCCACGAACACTACCTGACTGCTTTTTTAAATTTCTGTATTTGTACTAATCTGATTTAACTAGTTAACATATATACTGACTGTAATTGGTTTTTTCTGTATTATCATGTATTGCATTGTACAGCTGCCTCAAAGTTAATAAATTTCACCACATATGCCAGTGATAGTAAACCTGATTCTGATTCGGATCTTATGATAACTTATAGTATATTTTATAGGTGCACTATCCTACTGCCACAGAACAACATATTTCACGACATACTGTACGTCAGAGATAGTAAACCTGATTCCGTCCTCTTGCTGTAATCATCCCACATTCCCTTCCCCCTTAACGCACACCAAACGCTGGAGGAGTTCAGCATGCAAGGCAGCATCTGTTGAGAGGAGAAAAGAGTCAACGTTTGGGGCCGAGACCCTTCGTCAGGACTACTGAAATGTCCACTCTTTATTCCTCTCCATCGACGCTGCCTCACCTGTTGGGCTCCTCGAGAATTTTGTGTGTGTGACCTGCATCTGCGGACTCTCTTGTGTTAACGTTCATTCCCTCCCCAGTGGGATAGGGAGCACTGCGGTTACCGTTGTCACCTCAGTCTGCCCTTCCAGGACTGTCACCCACTGCATTTCATGTACCACTCAGAAAAGAAGTAGGTATTCCGCATTTCCAAAGTGCCAGGCATGACCTTGCAATGTCCCGGTGCTTTCCAATAAGATATGGTCGCACGGTAGCCTAACATTGAGTTGGGGACTGGTCTTTCTCTGTTGCAAACCCTGAATTGCCTGACCTCTTGCTTCTACCCCCTGTACAGCCTGCTTTCTGGACTCCATGGCGACCTTGGGGCTGGCCGCCTACGGCTACGGAATCCGGTACGAGTTCGGCATCTTCAACCAGAAGATCTCCAACGGCTGGCAGGTGAGTTGCCTCATGCTTTTTGCTGACGGTCCCTTTCAGTTTTGCGGCTGAACACTGAACAATAGAATGGAGAGGATTTAGTTTCTAAAGTGCCTTTTATCTCCCTTCTCTGGAGGTTCCCAAGCCCCTTAATGCTCTTTCAAGCATCACTGCAGTCTAACATAACTGGAAAATTACAAATGGAACTCCACTCTTCAAGAAGGGAGAGAGGCAGACGAAAGGAAACTATTGGCCAGTTAAAGGTTGGGAAGATGTTGGAGTCGACAATTAAGGATGAGGTTTCAGGGTACTTGGAGACACATGATAAAATAGGCCGTAGTCAGCATGGCTTCCCCAAGGCAAAATCTTGCCTGAAAAACCTGTTGGAATTCTTTGAAGAAATAACAGGCCAGATAGACGGGGAAAATTGGCTGAAGTTGGATTTTCAGAAGGCCCTTGACAAGGTGCCACACGTGAGGCTGCTTAACAAGCTATGAGCCCATAGTATTACAGGAAAGATTCTAGCATGGATAAAGCAGTGACTGACTGGCAGGAGGCAAAGAGTGGGAATAAAGGGAGCCTCTTCTGGCTGGCTCTCGGTGTCTGGTAGTGTTCCACAGGAGTGATTCTTTTTACGTTATATGTCAATGATTTGGATGATGGAATTGATGGCTTTGTCGCTAGGTTTACAGATGATATGAAGGTAGGTGGAGGTGCAGGTAGTTTTGAGGAAGTATTGGGCTACAGAAGAACTTAGACAAATTAGGAGAATGGCCAAAGAAATGGCAGATGGAATACAGTGTCAGGAAGTGTATGGTCATGCACTTTGGTAGAAGAAATGAAAGGGTTGACTATTTTCTAAATGGAGAGAAAATACGAAAATCTGAGGCGCAAAGGGACTTGGGAGTCCTTGTGCAGGATACTCTAAAGGTCAATTTGCAGGCTGAGCCTGTGGTGAGGAAGGTAAATGCAATGTTAGCATTCATTCCAAGAGGACTAGAACATAAAAGCAAGGGTGTAATGTTGAGACTTTATAAAGCACTGGTGAGGCTTCACTTGGAGTATCGTAAGCAGGTTTGGGCCCCGTATCTTAGAAAGGATGTGTTGAAACTGGAGAGGGTTCAAAGGAGGTTCACGAAAATGATTCCAGGATTGAATGCCTTGTCATATGAAAAGTGTCTGAGGGCTCTGGGCCTGTATTCACTGGAATTCAGAAGAATGAGGGGTGACCTCACTGAAACCTATCAAATGGTGAAAGGCCTTGATAGAGTGGATGTGGAGAAAATGTTTCCTATGATGGGAGAATCTTAAGACGAGAGAACACAGCCTCGCAATGGAGGGGTGGTCTTTTAGAACAGGGATGAGGGGGAATTTCAGTGGTGAATGTGTTGAGCGTGGTGCTGTGTCCGCGGTGGCTAGCCTGTAGGAGAGGTGCCACGCACCAATTCAAGGCAGCGAGCGTACATTCAGGCAGCTCGGTCCCGGAGGGCGCAAGGTTGGTACCTGGGGAGACGAGGGCAGAGTCAGACCGACGATGGTGACTTGGCTAAAACAGAGATCAAACCAGGTGGAGAGAGGGAAGGGAAATCGAGACAGGAGGACGGTTTATGCCTGCCCTCCTGAAGATATTTATAGCGCACCCATGAAGGTCAAATGGCAGCAGTGTGAACTCTGAGTGCCTAAAGGTCTCTGGTAATCCTGGAACCAACAGGTGGTAATTCAGATGAAGCCAGAGTTGTTTACCTTCTCTCTGCTGTGAATAAGACACTCAGTCCTTCTGCAGAAATACCTACCTAACTGCTAACCCCTCCAAATCTCCCGTCTTTCTCTATGTCTGAAATCCTAGTCCCAAATCGTACTGGCTGACAGCTGACAGGGCTGAAAGCCTCAACTAGATCTACGCAGTGCCCAATTTATCAGGGGCCTTCTGTACCTAATAAAGTGGCCACTGATTTTATGTTCAGGACTTCTGCTCCTGTAGCCCGTCCAGGGTTCGACATGTTCTGTGCTCAGAGATAATCTCTTCTGCGCACCACTGTTGTAACCTCTGGTTATTTGAGTTACTGTCACCCTCCTGTCAGCTTGAACCAGTCTGGCCATTCTCCACTGACCTCTCTCATTAACAAGGCGCTTTCGCCCACAGAACTGCCCCTTACTGGATGTTTTTTCGTTTCTCGCACCGTTCTCTGTAAACTCGGGAGACTATTCTGTGTGAAAATCCCAGGAGATCAGCAGTTTCCGAGATACTCAAACCACCCCTTCTGGCACCAACAATCGCGATCAAAGTCACTTAGATCACATCTCTTCCCTGTTCTGCTTTTAGCCTAAACAACAACTGAATCTCTTGACCATAGATATAGAACATAGAAATTTACAGCACATTACAATATTGTGCTGACCACGTGACCTACTCTAGAAACTGCCTCGAATTTCCCCAGCACATAGCCCTCTATTTTTATCAGCTCCATGTACCGAAAAGACCTTATTATATCCGCCATGCCTGTGTGCTTTTATGCATGGAGATGCTGCCACATGATCGGCTGATTAGATATCTGCACTAAAAAGCAGGTGCGCAGTATTCCTAATGAAGTGGCCATGGAGTTATATTGGAAAAAAACTATTGCAAACTGCTTCTTGTTCCTCTGTTATAAGGTCAAAGTCGAGTTTACTGTCATATCCACAAGTACCTGTATTCATAGGGGCAATAAAAAACTAACTTGAAGCAACATCACAGGGACATAGCATCACTAAAGCAGCATTCGCGGCGAAAACAACATAAACATAATCTACCCATTTTTTCTTACAAGAAAGTGGAGAACTGGAACAATAAAAAGCAAAAACTCTTATCTCATTCTTTTGAAAAATGAGGAGGGTCTCATTGAACTCCATCGAATGTTGAAAGTCCTCGGTAGGGTGGACGTGGAGAGGACGTTTCCAGTACTGGGGGAATCTTGGACCAGAGGACACAGCCTCATTTAGAACGGAGATGAGGAGCAATTTCTTTAAGCCAGAGGGTGGAGAATCTGTGGAATTCATTGCCTGCAGAGGCCAGGTCACTGTGTGTATTTGAGGTGGAGGTTGATAGATTTTTGATAAGGTCAGGGGGAGCAGGCAGGAGATTGGGGCTGAGAGGGAAGATGGATCAGCCATGATGGAATGGTGGACCAGACTCGATGGGCCAAATGGCCTAATTCTGCTCCTATATCTTTTGGTCTAACGTCCATTTTAGTGTTTAGCTTTCGGCATATTTGTCACTTGTACATCGAATTATCGAAACATACGACAAAATGCGCGGCTTGTGTCAGATCAAGTCAGCGAGGATTGCACTGAGCGGCCCACAAGTGTCACCATGGCACAACCTAACCCCAGCCTGTGTATCTTTCAAATCTGGGAAGAACCGCAGCAGCAGAGGGGCCTCATGCGGTCACGGGGAGAACGTACAAACCCCTTACAAACAGCTGGATTGAACTCCAGATCACTGACGGTCACGGGGGGAACGTACAAACCCCTTACAAACAGCGGGATTGAACCCCAGATCACTGACGGTCACGGGGAGAACGTACAAACTCCTTACAAACAGCGGGATTGAACTCCAGATCACTGACGGTCACGGGGAGAACATACAAACCCCTTACAAACAGCGGGATTGAACCCCAGATCACTGACGGTCATGGGGAGAACGTACAAACCGCTTACAAACAGCGGGATTGAACCCCAGATCACTGACGGTCACGGGGGGAACGTACAAACCCCTTACAAACAGCGGGATTGAACCCCAGATCACTGACGGTCACGGGGGGAACGTACAAACCCCTTACAAACAGCGGGATTGACCCCAGATCACTGACGGTCATGGGGGGAACATACAAACCTCTTACAAACAGCGGGATTGAACCCCAGATCACTGACGGTCACAGGGGGACGTACAAACCCCTTACAAACAGCGGGATTGAACCCCAGATCACTGACGGTCACGGGGAGAACGTACAAACCCATTACAAACAGCGGGCTTGAACCCCAGATCATTGACGGTCACGGGGGGAAACATACAAACTCCTTACAAACAGCGGGATTGAACCCCAGATCACTGACGGTCACGGGGGGAACGTACAAACCCCTTACAAACAGCGGGATTGAACCCCAGATCACTGACGGTCATGGGGAGAACGTACAAACCCCTTACAAACAGCGGGATTGAACCCCAGATCACTGACGGTCACAGGGGGAACGTACAAACTCCTTACAAACAGCGGGATTGATCCCCAGATCACTGACGGTCACAGGGGGAACGTACAAACTCCTTACAAACAGCGGGATTGATCCCCAGATCACTGACGGTCACGGGCGGAACGTACAAACCCCTTACAAACAGCGGGATTGAACTCCAGATCACTGACGGTCACGGGGGGGGGACGTAAAACCCCTTACAAACAGCCGGATTGAACTGTAATATCAGCACGCTGCAATTCTGCTGTCGAACCGCTCCATCGTGCAACGTGGCCACAGTGCAGTGATGAGGCTGGTCAAGCACAGATGTGCCTGCAGCTTCCTTTGTTTTTTCCTGCGCATCCTAATTCCCGTACCGGACCGTGATGCAACCAGTCAGAATATTTTCAGGCTCTGAATAGGCCCTTCCAGGGCCCTTCGATCCATGCCCCCCCCGATCTAATCATGGGGCAATTTACACTGACCAATTAACTTACCGAGTGGGAGGAGAGGAGACCAGAGCACCCAGTGGAAACCTACCCAGTCACAGGCAGGAGCGGGAATTGAACCCCAATCGCCTGCACTGTGAACCGCCATGCTAACTGCTACGCTACCAGGCCGCATTGCAACTCCTTTTGTTTGGGCACCCAGGGGATTGCGTTGGCCAGTAAGACCTTTGCAAACACCCTCGGTGATATTAGCCTTAATAGTAATTGGCCTCCAATTATAGTGTTTGTGTTTAATTAGCTCGTCTGACTGGGGAATGCAGAGCCTGAAGCTGTTTTTAATATTAGTTCAGACCCTGCCTCGCTTAACCCAAGAGGGACACGTTTGAGCCAAAGTTTTGTCGCCCATTATTAACAACCTCCCTGTAAACAGCTCGACTTTGTTTATGAGATGTAGATTAGACAAACGGTGAAACATGTCGCCTGCGAAAGGTGATGTGCCGGGGGCAGCCCCCGAATTGTACCACGCGTTTCCGGCGCCAATATAGCGTGCCCGGCAAGCCCAGCGACGCGATGCACGCCAGTCCGTCTCTCCCACCTACCCACCCGTTCGCACGTACATAATCCTGCGAACCCCCCACCCAGGGCAGGCCGACAGCAAAAGTAATGACAGCAGTAACTGTCGAAGGCAATTAAAACCCCGTGGTACTAAAACGTTTTCAGAAGAATTTAATTATTAGCTCAAGATAAGGTCAGGCGAACTATTAATACCCGATTCATTAAGTAGCAAGCTGGGATCTGAAATGCATCTCTTAAAATGTTGGCCACTCCTGCAGGGCCATCCATTCGTGGTGTAGCAAGCCTTTCCTGTCTTGTACAATATCTGCATTTTCATACAGTAGCTCTTGCACTTAACAAAACCTCTCCTTAGCGCTTTGGTTAGCTAGTTCCTTCCTCTCTGTTTCAGCCAAGAGTCTGATAAAGTCAAGACTTGCCCGGCCTCTTCGTATGAAGAACCTACAACCTTGTCCATGAACGCTTGTTCTTTTTTCTCTTCACACACCCTTGCCTGTTAGAATCTCAACTTCGTTCATCAGCTCACTTATAGATACTCTGGCATGGCTGGGGCCATCATTGAGGACCCTCCCTTCTCCTTTTCTATTTCCCTCGCCCGTTCGTTCCCCTCACCCATCATCTCCCTCTGGTGCCTTTCCTCCCTGGTGCACCGTCCTCTCCAATCAGATTCCTCCTTCTTCAGCCCTTTCCACCTATCACGTCGCAGCTTCTCCCTTCGCCCACCTTCCCCCTCACCCAGATTTACCTATCACCAGCTGTCCTGCCGAAGGGCTTCACCCCGAAACGTCGACGGTACTTTTCTCCATAGGTGCTGCCTGACCTGCTGAGTTCCTCCGGAACTTTGTTGCAGAGCACACCCACACTGCCTCCGGCAACCTCCGGACAATGCCGTGAGTATTGCGTCGTGGAGCGACGAGCAATGTGCTGGAGCTCAGCGGGTCGGGCAGGGTCTCGGCTGGTCCCTTCCTCCCACCCACACTGCTCAGGCCGCAGAGATTGTCCAGCAGATTGTTTGTTGCTGCAGTTTCCAGTTTCTGCTGTCTCCTGCACCTCTGTGTGGTTTAATAACATTCAGGGGCAAGTATAACCTCCTGACCACAAGTCTCTCAGCTCAAGTCAGTGTCAACCGCTGCCCTCATAAACCGAGACCCGACTGTCTTTCCATTTTCATCGTCCTGATCAAAATCAGGTTTAATATCACTGGCATATGTCGTCAAATTCGATGTTTTGTGGCGGCGGTAAATAATGATTTTTAAAAACTGTAAATTACTGTAGGAAATAAGTATTAAAAATTAATTAAGTAGTGCAAAAAGAGCAAAAAAAAAGGAAGAAAATAGGTAGTGTTCATCGGTTCTCTGTCCATTCAGATGTTTTTGGTGGAGGGGAAGAAGCTGTTGAGTGGGGGGGGGTCTTCATGCTCCTGTGCCTCCTCCCTGATGGTAGCGATGAGAGGAGGGCATGTCCTGGGGTGGTGGGTGCCCCCACCCATGATGGATGCTGACAGTTCTGACTTGCCAGGTCCCTTCAGCGTCAGCGGGCGTTGCTTGGATTCCCAGCGTCCGCGGATTTTCTCTTCTCTCTGACTTGCCGGGTCCCGCCAGCGTGCGTTGCCTTCCTAGGCGCTGGCTGAGCCATAGTTCTTGTCCAGGGCCCTCGTCCCCACTGAGCAGAGTTGGATGAGCTCATTTGTTCCACTTCATTGCACCGCCTGCCAAGTCTTTCCCGGCTCAGAAAGCCTGCCTTTTACTTCCTATAAATCAGAAAATAAAATCTGCCGGCCTGGAAATCGGTCTAAACATTCAACTCCACCACACCGCCATTCATATCATTGATATAAGTATCGAACAAACTCAGAAATCCGAGGGGCAAAGCGAGTTGGCGGGGGGGTGGATCTCGTGCAGGGCTCCCTAAAGGGTGAGCTACTTGCAAGGCAAGCAAAAGTGGCGTTAGCATTAATTCCGAGGAGCAGTGTGTAATGCTGAGGCTTTATAAGGCAGAAGTCAGAGCGCACTTGGGAGGTACTGGGAGCAGCTCGGGACTCCTTTTCTAAGAGAGGATGTGCCAGCGTTGGAGAGGCTCCAGTGGCGGTTCACAAGGATGACCACAGCGACGAAAGGGTTAACGTGCGGGGGGCGTTCGACGGCTCTTAAACGTTGAATTCAAGATCGCAAGCACCACTCGGGCTGGGCAGCTCGTTCCACACTCCGACCACCCTCTGAGTGAAGAAGTTTCCCCTCAGGTTCCCCTTCACCTTTCACCCTTAACCCATGACCTCTGGTTGCAGTCCCACCCAACCTCAGTGGAAAAAACCTATTCCCCTCATAATTTTATCAAATCTCTTCTCAATCTTCTACGTTCCAGGGAGTAAAATCCTAACCTATTCAATCTTTACCTCTTACTCAGGTCCTACAGACCTGGCAACATCCTTGTAGATTTTCTCTGTACGCTTTCGACCTTATTTACATTTTTCCTGTAGGTAGTTGACCAAAACTGCACGCAACACTCCAAATTAGGCCTCACTGACGTCTTGTACAACTTCAACATAACATCCCTTCTCCTGTACTCAGTACTTTGATTTATGAAGGCCAATGTGCCAAAAGCTTTCTTTACAACCCTTGTGTGTTATATCTTCCATTTTCTTAAGGCTGATCCTCTGTGAACTGTGACGTTTCCCTGCTCTTGTTCAGACTACTTTATGCACCTTTACCTTTTGATGTAATGCTGCTTTTAACTTTTCTTCATCCACGACTGGACCAATTTCCCCTTTTTTTGGTAACCTTAAATGCCCTCATTGGCCACTTTATTAGGTACACCATTGATGCAAATTGCTGCTGCTAATTTGGCACCTCCCCACCCCTGTTCATGCAGCATGGTAGCGTAGTGGTTAGCACAATGGTTTACAGTACAGGTGACCCAGGTTCAATTCCCACCATTGCCCGTAAGGAGTTTGTACATTCTACCTGTGACCGGGTGGGTTTCCTCCGGGTTCTCTGGTTTCCTCCCACAGTGCAAAGACTCACTGGTAGGTAGGTTAACGGGTCATTGTAAGTTGTCCCGCGATTAGGGTTAAATCGGGGGTCACTGGGAAGCATGGCTCGAAAGGCTCGAAGGTGCACGTAGATGAACTTCCCAGATTCCCGGGATGTTCCTTTCCTACCTACACCTCCAGTCTCCTGCTGTCACACTGCGAGCTGTTACAGCGGCTGCCAATGGCATTGCCTTTCAAGTTCGAAATTCGTTTATTATCGAAGTACGTATACATGCTACAACCTTGAGATGCGTCTCGCAGCAGGCAGCCACGAAATAAAGAGCCCCAAAAGAACCCATAAAGAAAAGGGTCGTCAATCACCCGATGTGCAGAGAGGGGAAAAAAATATCAACTCATGCAAACCATAAGCACCAGCAGATGCTGTAGCGTTTTGAACCGAAGTCCACAAAGAGAGTCCGTCCACAGACCCGTAGATCGGCGCCTGTCCCTCACCTCGAGCCCCGACGCCCTGACCTTTCCAATCTGGCCCAGCGCCTACCTCGTCGTCCAAACGTCAGGTTCATTCGCTCCGCTGCGCGCTGGGGACTGGACCCCGCCCCGATTCGGCCCATACCCAACTCTTCCAATTCAGAGTGGCGCTTAAATCGATCCTACCTCAGGTCCTCCACGCTCTTGGCGACGGGCCCCTGTATCCCGAGCCTCAGTTCTACCATACTGAATTTACAGTCCATTGCTTTCGATGATTGTTTACTGGAAAAAGAGTGATTATCAAAGCATTTAGCTGTTTTCCTTGGCCACCAACCGGAAGTGAAGTCGCTAAGATTCACCAGCACCATGTTAGGCTCCACTGAACCTGATTACAATAACTAATTTACTGAGCTCAGCTCCTTGCCCTCTCCCACCTTCATCTTTTCCTTTAAAACCAGAGCTCCCTCGCCTCTTTTTGTCTTTCCTGAAAGTTAAATATTCTAACCTTGATCTCTGTGCAGCCACGTTTCTGTCAGGTCTGTAAGGTATTCATTCCCCCACCTGTGAGTACTCGATTCAATGGCCGACACGATTTTCACTTGCCTATCCTGACTCCCAACTCGAGGTTCATGTCTTTTCTGGGTTACACTGTGCCACTTGTGTGTGGCCCCCGTCTAGTTGTCTAGATTAGATCAGAGGTTCCCAACCTGGGTCCACAGACCCCTCAGTTAATGGTAGGGGTCCATGGCATAAAACGAGGCTGGGACCCCCCCTCGGATTAGATTATCTTTATCTGTCACCTGTACGCCGAAACGTACAGTGAAATGCGTCTTTGCGCCAACGACTTACGCAGTCTGGGGATCGTGCTGCTGGCAGCCCGCGAGTGTTGCCGCACTTCCGTGCCAATGTAACGCGCCTACGACTTGCTAACCCTAACGCAGGCGCCAGCGTGGCGTTCCTGCTACTTACTAACCCTAACCCGTATGTCTTGGTAACGAGGGGGAAACTGGGGCGCCCTCATGTTAACAGGGAGAACGTACAAACTCCGAACGGAGACAGCGGTAGGAGTTGAACTCCGATCGTTCCGCTACCCTGCCGATCATCGACCTCCTGCCCAGTGTGGTTTTACTAATTTCTCCATGAACTCCCATAAACCCTTAATCATAGATCTAGTAATCAGTAGGACCCTGTCCCAAGCCCCGTTTAAGTGGGGGGTGGGGGAAGCTAGACTTTTTCTACAGTACTAGAACTACTGTCCCATGAATTGAATCCCATTTCTCCCACACTAATCCTCGACCGGGTATCCTGTTCTCTGATCTTGTTTGTCCTGATCCAGTCCTGTTGTTTTATTCACTAGAATCCTTTTTGCTCACACACCTACACACAATTGCCCTCCTATCGTTGGCTTCCACATGCATCCGGACGATAGAATTCCTGCCCCCCCCCCCACCACAATCATTCCCTCCCTCCTTATGCAAAGCTCTTCCTCAGGCTAGAGAGACGTCCTTAAGCCTGGCGTCAGGCAGGCAACAGGACTAGCGTTCCCCTTGTAGCACTGGAGATTGGTAGCTATCTCTGGTATGAATGGAGCAGCGGACGGTTTGCTTGTTTGATGAGCTGTTCCTGCTCTCATTCATAAAGAACTTGGTCCCTGCTGGCATGGACAAGGTGAAGCCCCTGCAGTGCTCTCTTTCTGTTTGTCTGTGCTCATGGCTGTACCCTCCTCACTGTTGATTGACCAGACCTAAACCAAGAGTCTGGCTGCCTCCCAGACCCAAGTGTCCCAAATAACTTCCCCTCCCTGGCTGTCTGAATCTCATCCACTCATCTCCAGCTCATCAACTCTAACCCGGTTCCTCGAGCTTACAGACCCTTACTGCAGGGATGTACACCAAACAGACTCCAGCTCAACTCTAACCCGGTTCCTCGGGCTTACAGACCTCTTACTGCAGGAATGTACACCACACAGACTCCAGCACAACTCTAACCCGGTTCCTCGAGCTTACAGACCCTTACTGCAGGAATGTACACCGCACAGACTCCAGCTCATCAACTCTAACCCAGTTCCTCGAGCTTACAGACCCTTACTGCAGGGAGGTACACCACACAGACTCCAGCTCATCAACTCTAACCCAGTTCCTCGAGCTTACAGACCCTTACTGCAGGAATGTACACCGCACAGACTCCAGCTCAACTCTAACCCGGTTCCTCGAGCTTACAGACCCTTACTGCAGGAATGTACACCACACAGACTCCAGCTCATCAACTCTAACCCGGTTCCTCGAGCTTACAGACCCTTACTGCAGGAATGTACACCGCACAGACTCCAGCTCATCAACTCTAACCCGGTTCCTCGAGCTTACAGACCCTTACTGCAGGAATGTACACCACACAGACTCCAGCTCATCAACTCTAACCCGGTTCCTCGAGCTTACAGACCCTTACTGCAGGAATGTACGCCGCACAGACTCCAGCTCAACTCTAAGGAATTTTGATGAACAGAGTGAGCTTGGGATTCAAGTCCGTAACCCCCTGAAACTTGCAGCACAGGCATATAGGCTGGCAAAGGAGGCATGTAGCATCATTGCCTTGATAGATGGGAAACACATTGTGCTGTAAAATTACAACCATAAATAGAATTTTTATCTCCTATGACAACAATCCCAAAAACAAGAGGCCACTGGTTTTAGAGTGGAGAAAGGACGTTAAGAGTATTTAAGGCAAAATTATTTTTACACAGAGTGTAATTGATACCTGGAACTCGTGGCAAAGGAGTTGGCAAAATCAGATACAACCACTCTATTTAAGTGGCGTGTAGACCAACACTTGAACACGTAAGGCATGGAAGGAGATGGACACAAAGCACCCAAAAATTTATACTACTGCAGCTACGAAAAATTACTCCCTTGGACATAACCAAGGCTTGTTGCTTTGGTCTTTGCAATTAATACTTGCTCCTCATTTATATGAAGGATGCAAGTAATAAAGTCAATTCAATTTGTAATCATAAACCATTTAATTAGTTTTCAGGATAAATGCAACTTTTTCTGAAAAGGCCCTGATATCTTCCGATTAATTGTCTCATCTCTAGAAGATGTGTATTTTTTGTTAAATATTTGATTAGTGATCTGAAATCTTTAAATTACAATTACAATATCTAATGCTGGCTGGTGGCGTAGTGGCATCAGCGCCGGACTTCGAAGTGAAGGCTCCTGAGTTCGAATCCAGCCGGCTCCCTGGCACGCTTTCCATCCGTGCTGGGTTGAGCGCTGAGCTAGCAACGCGGCCTCGTAAAAAAGAAATTGCCTGCTACAGAAACATCAACAGTGAAAAGTTGATGGCCTATGCTCTCTCTCGTGAGCTTAAAGGCAATTTCTCTCTTCCTTCTATAATATCTAATAAAGAAATGAGACAGAGCGTTAAATCTCTTGTGTAGTGGGAAGAACAACTCATGTGGAATAGCTTGGTTATTTTTAAGAAGCTTTAGCTCTACTACCTGTCTCAAATAACTACTGTGAACAATTCCACCTGAGCAGGTAGCAAGAGATAACTGCCACGTTACTATGCTACTCCAGAGTTCTTGTAAGCTTTTATTGGCTTGAGCAGTTCTAGCCGCTTATGCAATGACTTTACCCTCAGGAGAGGGCAACAACGATGGGGCAGGGGTGTCTGGCGTGTGCGAGGGGTGGCGGTCTGTTCCTGTTAACTTTGCCGGGATGCTAGGGGCAGGCGGGTGTTGTATACTTAATATTTCACCAATACAGTATCTGTGAGAAATCTTGTAAGTATATTGTTCGTTAAGCAATCTTGTTGGCTAATTGGTAAGGCCAGTGATGTTGTGGGGATGGAACTGGACTCTCTGACGGTGGTGTCTGAAAAGAGGATGCTGTCCAAGTTGCATGCCATCTTGGACAATGTCTCCCATCCACTACATAATGTACTGGGTGGGCACGGGAGTACATTCAGCCAGAGACTCACTCCACCGAGATGCAACACAGAGCATCATAGGAAGTCATTCCTGCCTGTGGCCATCAAACTTTACAACTCCTCCCTTGGAGGGTCAGACACCCTGAGCCAATAGGCTGGTCCTGGACTTATTTCTGGCATAATTTACATATTACTATTAACTATTTATAGTTTTATTACTATTTACTTATTTGTGGTGCAACTGTAACGAAAACCAATTTCCCCCGGGATCAATAAAGTATGACTATGACTACTTAAAGTGTTCATTATGGGCTAGAGGTATAAATGCGTGAATTACATCCATCGTCACGCTGCCACGTGATACGTGCACACCTCGCTTCGGGTGATCTCAGAGTGAGACCCGCATTTCAGACTCCCGTGTCTTCCTTTGAATTGGTAAATGTGTGGAAGTTGCAAGGCGTAACACTGGAGTACTGCCGCCTATTTCAACAGGTGGAGGAGGCTGACGATTGGCTGAGATTCGGCAACCCCTGGGAGAAGGCCCGCCCGGAGTACACCATCCCCGTCAACTTCTATGGCCGGGTCGAGTACACCCCTGAAGGGGTCAAATGGGTGGACACCCAGGTAAGTGGAGGTGGGGGGGGGTATTCCTGGCCACCCCAAGCCGGGAGACGGTGGAAAGCATTCGTGTACGTCCCTGAAGGGGTCAAATGGGTAGATGCACAAGTAAGTGGGGGTGGGAGGGGGGGAATTCCCAGTCTCCATCCGCCAATAGCAACGCCATTCCACGCCCGCGGAATACGCCCTTGTACAGCTTGAACAAACCAACGCTCTTTGCACGCCCCAAACGCTCGTGGTAGCCTAGGGCGGACATGGCTAAAACGAGGGGGTGTAACTTTAAGTTGATTGGAGGAGAGTGTTGGGGGGGGGAATGTCAGGAGTGAGTTTTTTTTACACAGAGAGTGTTGGGGGTGTGGAACATTGTGCTGGGGTGGTGACTGAGGCAGATACTTTAAGCACATGGATGGAAGAAAAATGGGTGTCTATGAGGGAGGGGAGAGTAGGTAACAGGATAGTCACAACGTTATGGGCCGAAGGGCCTGTGCTGTACCATTCATTATCTTATGATCTAATGCCTAGGTGTGGGCACGTGGCCAAGTGGTTAAGGCATTGGACTACCAACCTGAAGGTCGTGAGTTTGAGCCCCAGCCGAGGGAATGTGTTGTGTCCTTGAGCAAGGCACTTAACCACACATCGCTCCGCGACGACACCGGTGCCAAGCTGTATGGGTCCTAATGCCCTTCTCTTGGACAACATCGGTGTCGTGGAGAGGGGAGACTTGCAGCATGGGCAACTGCCAGTCTTCCACACAACCTTGCCCAGGCCTGCGCCCTGGGGAGTGAAGACTTTCCAGGCACAGATCCATGGTCTCGCAAGACTAACAGATGCCTTAAAGTAGAATGCCTAGGTCACTCTTGACTGTATTATAGTGCAAACTATAATACAGATGCAAACTGCATGATTCCTTAAACTGCTGGGGAGGTGGTACTTTGTCAGGTAACCTGTGGGTGAGGGGTGAATGTTGGCCCTGGGAATCAGGGGCAGGATTTAACACCCCTGCTCCCATTTCCATGGGATTGTTAGTGTCAGCCCGGTGATCAAATACTCAGCCGATCCAGCCTCGTCCAACAGAAATTTCCAACCAAAACCCAACCTGGAAGATTCAGCCCAAACAGCGGGAACGAGCCTCCCGACTGGTTAGCAAGGGATGACCGTCTGCTCGCACCACCTTCGTTGTGGGTGGGCATCCCTCTTGAGTTGGGATCTCGTTCCACTGCACACTGAGCTGGCGGGCAGCAATTTAGTTTAAGCACCAAAAAAAAAGGCCTGTGGATGCCGGAAACCCAGAGCAACTCGCACAAAAATGCAGGAAATGAATAATTGGCTGATGTTTTGGGCTGAAAAGGAAGGGGGAAGGGGGAGTGAAAAGGTGGGGGAGAGGGGAAGGAGGCTGGCTGGAAGGTGACGGGTGAAGCCAGGTGGGTGGGAAAGGTTGAGGGCTGGAGAGGGAGGAAGCTGACAGGAGAGGTGAAAGGGAAAGAGGAGGGGACCCAGGGGGAAGTGAGAAGAGGTAAAAGGCCCAAGTGGGGAATAGAGGAAGAGGGGAGGGGGGATTTTTTTTACCCAGAAGGAGAAATCAATATTCATGTCTTCAGGTTGGAGGCTACCCAGACGGAATATGAGGTGTTGTTCCTCCACTCTGAGGGTGGCCTCACCTTGGCACTAGAAGAGGCCCTGGACCGACATGTCGGAATGGGAATGGTAATTAAAGCATTTGGCCACCGGGAAGTTCTGCTTTTGGCAAATGGAGCAAAGGTGCTCCATCCGCCAAAAGTGGAACTCCCCGGTGGCCAAACATTGTATTTTGCTTTTGGGCCTAATATTGTGTGAGTGTCTTTCTCACTTTAAAATAAATCAAAGAACTACCTCAAAACCTTTATGGATAGACGAATATCATATATTTAAAAAAAAACCTGCAGATGTCAGGAGTCTAAAATCAGAACAAGAAACTCCGGAAACACTTCAGATCGGGCTGCGTGAATGCTTTCCGTGGTGGGTGAACGACCAGGGAACAGAAGGTTATGGGTCAAGAGGAGGTGAACGCAGGTGGGTGACCGCTGGTGAAGGGAAGGAGTGCGTGGCTGTAACCCTGCTCTTGTGTACCTCAGGTGGTCTTGGCTCTCCCCTACGACACGCCGGTGCCAGGATACAGGAACAACACCGTCAACACCATGCGGCTGTGGTCGGCCAAGGCTCCCAACGAGTTTAAGCTGGAGGACTGTGAGTTCCCCTTTCCTGATCAGTAGTCTGCCAGCGGGCGAGGTCAGGGGTGTCACGTCTGTCTGGAGTCAGCGACCGGGTGCAAAGCACGGGCGGCCAGTTGTGCCAGGAAAGCACCTCTGCTAAACTCGTTTCACAGAGCCACAGAAACAGGCTCTTCGGCCCATCTAGTTTGTACCTGCCTGCTCTTCTGCCTAGTGCCAGCCACCTGTGCCTTAAACATAGCCCTCCGTACCCCTCTCATCCACGTACCCACAAAAAGTTCACTAAAGCATTGCAACCAAAACCTCATCTGTCGTTTCCACTGATAGCTCGTTGCACCCTCCTGAAGGTTCATCTTAAATATTTAACCTTTCACCCTTAACCCATGACCTCTAGTTTTCGCCACACCCAACCTCAGTGGGAAAAAGGTCTGCTTCAGAATTAGTAAAGTAGCTGGCCAACAGTAAAAGTCAGTGTAGAATCCTTCGCTTCAGTGCTTATCGTGTCTTCCTTTGCCAAATGGCTCCCGTTCCCTGCAATGCAAAGGACACTATGCCCTTGAAAGACCTTTCTCACCTGGGTTGACCGCACACTGTCTGCACATTTTCCTAACCCTTGCCTTGCTGATTGGTGTCTACATCCTGAACATTCGAAGTTATTGGCATCTTGACAGGGCTGTTGTAAAGAACCAAAGGGCAGAACGCATGCTGTTTTTTTCAAGCGGTAATGAACATCTGATCTCCCAAAACCTGAGCTTTGAAACATATAAAATTATGAAAGGGATAGTTAAGATAGAGACAGGAAAGTTGTTTCCACGGGTAGGTGAGACTAGAACCAGGGGACATGGCCTCAAGATTCGGGGGAGTAGATTCAGGATGGAGATGAGGAGGAACTGCTTTTCGCAGAGAGTGGTGAATCTGTGGAATTCTCTGCCCAACGAAGCAGTGGAGGCTGCCTCAGTAAATATATTGGAGAGATTTTTGCATAGTAGGGAATTAAGGGATATGGGAAAAAGGCAGGTGAGTCCATGGTCAGATCAGCCATGATCTTATTGAATGGCGCAGCAGGCCGGGCGCGTTGTGCTGGGAGGGCCCATTACCGTGCTGTATCTCCAAATAAATAAGTCACGTTACTGCTGTCTCAGACGCTCAGTCCTTTTCCCCCTTGTGTTTCAGTCAACATCGGTGGCTACATCCAGGCTGTGCTGGACAGGAACCTGGCCGAGAACATCTCCCGAGTCCTCTACCCCAATGACAACGTGAGTTGCCGGTTATCTGCTTGGACGGCACCTGGCTTGGGGGGCTGCCGGGGCGGCTACAAGAGCCAGGACGCGTGCTAAACCTCTGGCGGGCTGCACTTGGGCTGTATCGTTGGGTTGCAGTCAATGAGGACAGAGCGAGTGTGCCACCAAGACACTGTAGAGCAAGGTCTTGCTCGTGCACCCAGTCTATTGACCTTCCCAGCTGACCCGTCTTCCCTGGTGCCTTGCTCGTTGCTGTACATTCCTCCAAGCGGCACCTTCTAACTCCTCAGTCCACGATGTTTAGATGATGAGAACACTCAGTCCTCTTTTATTGTCATTTAGAAATGCATACATGCATTAAGAAATGATACAATGTTTCTCCGGAGTGATATCACAGAAAACAGGACAAGCCAAAGACTAACACTGACAAAACCACATAATTATACCATATAGTTACAGCAGTGCAAAGCAATACCATAATTTGATGAAGAACAGACCATGGGCACAGTAAAAAAAAAAGTCTCAAAGTCCCCGAGTCGATCAACTCCCAAGTCCCTGATAGCAGGTGGCAAAAGGGAGAAACTCCCTGCCATAAACCTCCAGGCACCGTCAACTTGCCGATGCCTTGGAAGCAGCCGACACTGAGTCTATCCGTCCGAAAACTTCGAGCTTCCGAGCAGCCTCTCTGATACAGCCTCCTGAGCGCCTTCGACCTCCCCCCGGCCGCTGAAACATGCAAAGCCGAGGATTTCGAGGCCTTCAGCTCCAGAGATTCCAGTTACCACACAGTAGCAGCGGTGGCAAAGCAGACATTTCAGAAGTTTTCCAGATGTTCCGCCGTACTCTCACGTCTGTCTCCATGAAATCAGGATTGTGCATGGTCCCCTACTTGACAGATAACAGATATTCATCACCGGAGAGGCCGCGCGTGCTGTCGTCACGCCACCATCTTCTCCCAAATTTAACCTACTCTAGGATCAGTCTTGCCCTTCCCTTCTCTATCACCCTCTCTAAGAGTTTCTTAGATGCCCCTAATGTACAGCATTTGCCTCTGCCACGCACCCACCACTCTCTGTGTAAGGAACTGAACTCTGACATCCCCCCTATACTTTCCACCAATCACCTGAAAATTATGTCCCCTCCTATTCTCCATCTCCACCCCAGGAAAAAGTCTCTGGCTATGCATTTGAGCTATACCCTTTTTTATCATCTTGTACACCTCTATCAAGTCACCTCTCAACCCTGTTCATTCCAAAGAGAAAAGCCCTGGCTCGCTCACCTTATCCTCATAAGATCTACTCTCTAGTCCATGCAGCATCCTGGTAAATCTTCTTTACATCCTTTCTAAAGTTTCCACATCCTTCCAATAATGAGGCGAGCAGAGCTGAACACAGTCCTCCAAATGTGGTCTACCCAGGATTTTATAGAGTTACAACACTACCTCGCGGCTCTTGAATGCAATCCCCTGACCACATGACTTCTTAACAGCCCTATCAATTTGTTCGGCAACTTTGAGAGATCTCTGTACGTGAACCCGTCGATCCCTGTGTCTCTGCACTGTGCTAAGAAGCCTGCCAGTAATTCCATCTTCCAAAGTGAATCAGTTCACACTTTTTCCGGATTGAACTGCATCTGCCACTTCTCAGCCCAGCTCTCCATCCTGTTACTGTCTCATTGCAACCTTCTGTGTGATCCATCGACCTCCATGTCATCTGCAAACCTTACTAACCCACCCTTCCGCTTCCCCATCCAAGAAATCACGACGAGCAGGGGTTCCAGAGCAGATCCCAGTGGAACGCCACTGGTCACCGACCTCCGGGCAGAATACTCTCCGTCTCTAACAGCCCCCTGCCTTCTTTGGGCCAGCCAGTCCTGCACCCAGGCAGCCAGGTTTCCCGGACCTTCTGACTCGCAGTGCGGCGCGGACAGATCTCCCCTCATTGTATCTCTACTTCACAAAGCCTGAGTTCACTATCTTTCCTCAGTCTCCCCCTTATTCCCAGCCTCTCGAGAACAGGCAAAGATCAGAGCAGGAGTAGGACACTTGCTTTAGAACACGGTACAGCACAGGGAACAGGCCACTCAGCCCACAGTGTCTGTGCTGAACCAGCTGAAAAGCAAATCAAAAACACCCCAACACTAATCCCTCCTACCTACACCACGTCCACATCCCTCCATCTTCCTCACATCCATCTGCCCGTCCAAACGGCTCTTAACACCCTCCAATGTATTTTCCTCTATCGCCATACCAGGCATCCACCACTCTGAGTAAAAAAAAAACTTACCCCTCACACCACCCCCCTCACCTTGGTATTAGGCATTTCAACCCTGCGAAACTGATACTCCCTGTCCACTCTGTCTGTGCCTCCCGTAATTCGTCAGGTGCTGCGCTCGCCTCTCTTCTCACAGCCCCTGAATCTGTGTCCCCTCGCTCGAGACGCTCCCGCTATCCTGCGCCCTCCCCTGACGCCTCTCTCCTCCGCCCCAGTTCTTCGAAGGCAAAGAGCTGCGGCTGAAGCAGGAGTACTTCGTGGTCGCCGCCACGCTGCAGGATATCATCCGCCGCTTCAAGTCCTCCAAGTTCGGCAGCCGCGACATCGTGCGCACCACGTTTGACGCTTTCCCCGAGAAGGTAAGCGCGGGGCTGGTGCCAGGGCACGCGGGCGGTTATGCGCGTTCCTGACCCCGTCTCGGTTCTGGAGTAGTACTGCAGAGGTCCATCTGCCCTACCCTGGGGGACCGACGAGGGCCGCCCCCTTTCTGGCACCCGTGTGTAGGGATCTGCAATGTGAACTTGATCCCGTAGGCGGCCGGCACTCCGTGGCTGCCTGGATCAGAGGGCATGAGCCACAAGGAGATGTTGGACAAGACGCTGGCTCCTCGGGAGCACAGGAGGCTGAGGAGACACCTAACACAAGTCCAGATCTCTAACTTCAACGCCAGGCTGAGATGGAAAGGTCTGGTACGGGCCGAATCGTGGCGGGCGGGATCCAGGCCCCAGAGCTCCTGGGGGGCCAGGAACGACCGGGTGTTTGGGCGATTTAAGCTCAGGTCCAGGTTGAAAAGGCCAGGGTGTGGGAACCGGGGGGGGCGACAGGCGGAACGGTTCTGCCCGGTTCTCCTCACTGCTCCGCGACGTTTACTCGGCTCTGGGCTGAACTGAGGCCGTGGCCTGCACCAGCTGCAGTGATACCTGGCTTTGTATGTTTTGTAAAACTTCACTCCCGAAGCTATTTGCTTACTTTTTTTTTCCTCTCTTTGCACAATGGGTATTAGGTGTTTTTTTAAAAAAGTATGTTGTTTTGAGTTTTCTTTTCAAGGCTGTATAATGTATACATACTTTGATAATAAAGGTACTTGGAAATTTTAACTTGGGATACCGTGCTCAGTTCCAGTCACCTCATTCGAGGGAAGATGTGGAAGCTTTGGAGAGGGTGCAGAGGAGATTTACCAGGAGGCTGCCTGGTCTTATGAGGATAGGTGGAGCGAGCGAAGAAGGGTGAGGTGTGCAAGGTGAAAAGAGGCACGGATCGAGTGGACAGCCAAAGGCTTTCCTAGGGCAGAAGTGGCTAATACGAGAGGGCATAATTTAAAAGTGAGTGGAGGAACGTGTAGTGGTGGGGGGAGAGACATCAGAGTTACAGAGTTAAGATACAGAGGTGGGTGCGTGAAATGGGGTGGTGGTTATATTGGGGCCGTCTAAGAGATAGGCAGACAAATGATAGAAAAATGGGGGGCCATAGATTGATCTTACAGTAGGCTGAAAGGTCAGCAGAACATTGTGGGTGGAAGGATCTGTACTGTAGCATTCTGTCTTCTGTTCGAACGGAGGGCTGATGTAGGATCTCGGCCCGAAAAGCCAGCTGTTTATTCTCCTCCAGAGATACTGCCCGACGTGCTGAGCTCCTCCAGCATTGTGTGTGTGTGTTGCTTTAAATTTCCGGCATCTGCAGAACCTCTTGTGCTTATAAAACTCCCACATGAGAGGTGTAGATAGAGCAGACAGGCAGTATCTTTCTCCCAGGGTCAGTATGTCTAACTCCAGAAGACGTGCATCTGTGTCGGGGGGGTGGTGGAGTTCAAAGGGGATGTGTGGGGCAAGATTCCCCCTCCCACCCCCGCAGAGGGAGGCGGGTGCCCGGGTGCCTGCGATGGCGGTGGATCAGAGACGAATGTGGTGTTTAACAGGCTCCAAGACCGGTATACAAATGTGCAGGGAATGAAGGGATATGGGTATCGTGCATAAGGGTTCGGATATCGTTAGTTCATCCCAACATTGTGCAGTTCGAAGTGCGCAGGCTACCAGAGGCTGAGATGATGCATTTGTCAGATAGAGACGCTCCATAGCAGATAGATAGATACTCTGTTGATCCCGAAGGGAATTACAGCGTCACAGTAGCATTACAGGTGCACAGATATACAAGTAGTAGAAGAGAAGTAAGAAAGAATAAAAAATGAGTTGCCTCAAACAGTCTAACGGGGGGGGGGGGGGCGTCATCACTTCCCTGGTGATAGGTTGACTCATCACAGAGACCAATGGCCGAGGGTGAGAATGACCTCACATATCGCTCTTCGGAGCAGCCCAGTTGTCTCAGTCTGTTACTAAAAGTGCTCCTCTGTTCAGCCAAGGTGGCATGCAGAGGGTGGGAAACATTGTCCAGAATTGCCAGGATTTTCCGTAGGGTCCCTTGTTCTACCACAGCCTCCAGTGTGTCCAGTTTGACTCCTATAACAGAGACAGCCTGTATAATCAGTTTATTGAGCCTGTTGGCGTCACCCATGTTGATGCCATTGCCCCAGCACGCCACCACATAGAAGATTGTACTGGTGACAACAGACTATGGTACAACGTGTGAAGGAGAGGCCTGCACACTCCAAAGGACCTCACTCTCCTCAGGAAGTAGAGGCGACTCTGGCCCTTCTAGTACACGGCCTCTGTGTTGGTGTTCCACTCAAGTCTCTCATCCAGGTACTTGGAGATCTTCACCACATCCACGTCCTCACCATCAATAGTAACAGGGAGCAGTGCAGGCTGAGTCTTCCTAAAGTCCAGCACCGTCTCCTTTGTCTTACTGATGCTGAGCTGCAGATGATTCAGCTTGCACCAGCTGACAAAGTCCTCCACCAGGGCCCTGTGTTCATCCTCCCGTCCTCCCTTTACACACCCAACTATTACTGAGTCATCGGGGAATTCCTGCAGATGACGTGACTCAGTGTTGTATCTAAAGTCCGAGGTATCCAGGGTAAACAGGAAGGGAGCCAGTACAGTCCCCTGTGGGGCTCCAGTGCTGCTTACAGCCATGTCTGACACACAGCTCTAAAACTGCACAAACTGTATCCAGGACATGTTCAAGGAGTGATGCCTCGTCCATCATTGAGGGCCCCCATCACCCAGGACATGCCCTCTCTCATTGCTACCATTGGGAAGGAGGTACAGAAGCCTGAAGGCACACACTCAGTGATTCAGGAACAGCTTCTTCCCCTCTGCCATCCGATTCCTGAATGGACATTGAACCCATGAACTCTACCTCACTACTTTCTTATTTCTGTTTTTGCACCACTGTGAAACACCCTCGAAGTTTCCTTGGCTGTGTAAGTCTAGGGAAGACGAACTCCAGCCCCGCCAAATGCGTGAGATTGAGACACGTTCCCACCCCAAACCCCATTTGTGTGGATGCTGTGTCATTCACTACCCTGTTACAAATCAATGCCACAAAATAACAGACAGCACACTGTGTACGATTAAAGGAATTATATTTATGAATCTCAACTGAAGGGTTAGTAAAGAATAACAAAAAGAAAAGGGCCCATTCTAATTAAACAGTCAAAGGTGCACAAGTCGGAGTTCATCTTGAACTTCTCGGTCACTCACACACTGGGCCCTCGGTCAACATGAAAGCACGCACCACCTTCCGACCGTCGCTCACACTCCGTCTCAGACAAATGGGTCTCCCACTGGATCGTATGCTACGACCAGTTCTCCCCAGCCTCTTCTCTCTTCATCTCCCACCGAACACAAAAAAAAATCTCAAGCCCAACCTTATTGTCCCTCACCAAGAAAACCTCCTGCTAACTGGATGGCTCACATTCCACATCATCCCTCATCTTCAACGGTAACCCAAACAGGCTGAACATGAGCTGCTCTCTCTCTCTATCTATCTATATATATATTACACACACATGCAAAGATGAGGAATTCTGCAGATGCTGGAATTTCAAGCAACACACACAAAAGTTGCTGGTGAACGCAGCAGGCTAGGCAGCATCTCTAGGAAGAGGTGCAGTCGACGTTTCGGGCCGAGACCCTTCGTCAGGACTAACTGAAGGAAGAGTGAGTAAGAGATTTGAAAGTGGGAGGGGGAGGGGGAGATCCGAAATGATAGGAGAAGACAGGAGGGGGAGGGATGGAGCCAAGAGCTGGACAGGTGATAGGCAAAAGGGATAAGAGAGGATCATGGGACAGGAGGCCCAGGGAGAAGGAAAAGGGGGAGGGGAGCACCAGAGGAAGGTGGAGAGCAGGCAAGGAGTGATTGTGAGAGGGACGGAGGGAGAGAAAGAAAAAAAGGGGAAATAAATAAACAAACAAACAAATAAGGGATGCAGTAAGAAGGGGAGGAGGGACATTAACGGAAGTTAGAGAAGTCAATGTTCATGCCATCAGGTTGGATGGAATACAGGGTGTTGTTCCTCCAACCTGAGTGTGGCTTCATCTTTACAGTAGAGGAGGCCATGGATAGACATGTCAGAATGGGAATGGGATGTGGAATTAAAATGTGTGGCCACTGGGAGATCCTGCTTTCTCTGGCGGACAGAGCATAGGTGTTCAGCGAAACGGGCTCCCGGCCTGCGTCGGGTCTCGCCAATATATAGAAGGCCACATCGGGAGCACCGGACACAGTATATCACCCCAGCCGACTCATGGGTGAAGTGCTTCCCATCCCATGATCCTCTCCCTTCTCCAACCTTGTATCCCTTTTGCCAATGAACGTTCCAGCTCTTAGCTCCATCCTCCCCTTCCTGTCTTCTCCTATCAGTTCGGATCTCCCCTTCCCCCTTTCAAATCTCTCACTATCTCTTCTTTCAGTTAGTCCTGACGTAGGCTCTCGGCCTGAAACGTCGACTGTACCTCTTCCTGTAGATGCTGCCTGATCTGCTGTGTTCCACCACCACTTTGTGTGTGCTGCATTATATATATAGACAGTATATAGATTGTAATTCAGTGTTTTTCTGTTATTATGTTCTGCTTGCCACAAAGACACCAAATTGTCACATGTACCAAGACAGTGAAAAGCTCTTGTCTGCGCACCATCCAGACAGATCATTGTGTATATCAGTACGACGAGGTAGAACCATGCAGAATGTAGTGTAACGGAGAAAATGTGGGGCAGTGTGATGTAGCAGGGAGTAGGGGCCATGGCGAGACTACACACAAAAGGCTGGAGGAACTCAGCAGGTCGGGCAGCAGCTACGGAGCGGGAATAAACAGTCGACCTTTCGGGTGGAGACCCTTCATCAGGAGTGTGGGAAGGAAGCCGGAATAAGGTGAGGAGTACAAGCTGGCAGGTGATAGGTGAGACCAGGTGAGGAGGAAGATCGGAGTGGGACAAAGTAAGAAGCTGGTAGGTGACAGATGGAAAAGGCAAAGGGCTGGAGAAGGAGGAGTCCGATGGGAGAGGAGAGGAGAGGAGGAGGTGATGATAGGCAGGCGAGAAGAGAATGGGTAAAAGGAGAGCCAGATAGCATGGATTGTGAAGTTTGGGGCACGCGTTCGGATTCACTGTACTGACCTCCTCTGTGCTCTGCAGGTTGCCATCCAGCTGAACGACACCCACCCGGCACTGGCCATCCCCGAGCTTATGAGGATACTCGTCGACGTCGAGCACGTCAGCTGGGAGAAGGTACGGACCGCGGCCATCGACTTGTGTCGCCGCGCAGGGGGAAGGGGACCCTTTCAAATCGAGCCAATGTCGTTCAGTAGGAAAGCGTGGCAGCCATTTTGTGTGAAAACATGGCAGCTAATTTATGAGCGTGTGTGTGTGTGTGTGTGTGTGTGTAAGTAAGAAATGCCAACAATATCTGAGGAAAGAACAGGCAGTCCCCCAGCTTCTGAGGGCAGAGGAGGACATGGTGGCCTGGACGAAACATAAGAAGGAAGGGGAGTAGGAGAGCTCTATAGATGGAGAGAATTTACAGAGTCTGCACTTTATCTCCAGAATGAACTTTTGCTAAGCTCTACAGAGGAATCACTCGTCCTAGAACAAATACTCCCCAATCCAAAGTCTATATTATTCTAATACTATTTCTGATCTAGGTTCCCATCCCCACTATCTCTACCCCACGTGCGCTGTGCATACATAGAGTAAGGTAAGCCTTTTTACAGTCAGGCCTCAGCACCTATGTGTACGATCTGCGTTTGCCTTGTACGTACAAGAGCGAGCTTCCAACCTTGAGTTTCACAAAGCTATTGCTAGGCTACTATCCAGGCGGAAAGTTCACAGTAAATTTCATTCTCAAAGTACGTATAATCCTGAGATGCATTTCCCTGCAGGTATGCTCAACAGTTCTATAGAATAGTAACTGTAAACAGGATCAATGAAAGATCAACCAGAGTGCAGAAGACAACAAACTGGGCAAATACAAATATAACTAAATAGCAATAAATAACGAGAACCTGAGATAAAGAGTCCTTAAAGTGAGATCATTGGTTGCGGGAACATCTCAGTGGATGGGCGAGTGAGAGTAGTTATCCCCTTTTGTTCAGGAGCCTGATGGTTGAGGGGTGGTAACTGTTCCTGAACCTGGTGGTGTGAGTCCTGAGGTACCTCTACCTACCTGATGGCAGCAGTGAGAAAAGAGCATGGCCTGGGTGGTGGGGATCTCTGATGATGGATGCTGCTTTCCTACAACAACGTTTCTTGTAGATGTGCTCAATGGTTGGGAGGGCTTTACCCGTGATGTACTGGACGGAATCCGCTACCTTCTGTGGGATTTTCCGTTCAAAGGCATTGGTGTTTCCGTACCAGGCTGTGATGCAGTCAGTCAATCCACGAGTTCACTTTGGTCCAGGGTCTGTGGCTCAGGCCGGTTGAGCCTGTTACCCCCCTCCTATTGCAGTCAGAGTCGTACCGCTCAGAATCAGGGCTACCAAGTCCATACTGTCTGTACCTATCAACACTAATGCCATCCACCTGGGTCCGTAGTCTCGTCCGCCTCAGCGCGTCAAACCCTCGTCTGGATCAGTGCGAGTGTGTGTCTGCAGCGAGGTGCCAGAGGAGATGGTCGGGCCACCAGAACAACATCTCTGGCTTCCTCCCCGTCCCTCTCCAGTCCTGAGGAAGAGTCCCGGCCCGAAACGTTGACTGTTCATTCCCCCTCCATAGATGCTGCCCGACCTGAGGAGTCCCCCCGCCCCAGCACTTGGACAGGAAAGGTTTAGAGGTCAACTTGAGTTATTGGGAAAGGTTGAATGGGTTAGAACTTCACTCCCTGGCGTGTAGGAGAACGAGGGGAAATTTGATTGGAGGTATTCGAAATTGCGAGGGGTATATGTAGGGTAAATGCAAACAGACTTTTCCCACTAAGGTTGGGTGAAACCAGAAGAGGTCATAGGTTAAACATGTCCACCTTTTCCCTTTAAGGTGAACCTGAGCTTGTGGGGGGTAGTGGTGAGAGTGTGGAACGGGCTGCCGGTGGAAGCGGTGGATGTGACTTCGAATTCAACATTTGACAGAAATTTGGATCGGTATCGGGACGGAGAGCTATGGTTCAGGTGCGGGTAGGTGGGACTAGGCAGAGCAGCGGTTCGGCCTGGACTAGCTGAGCTGGAGAGTCGGTCTCTGCGCTGTAGTGCTCTGCGAGTCAGTGACTCGAAATGGGACTGTATTGGTCAGCATGGTCCAGTTTCTGTCCACGCCAGCCATCGCTTACCTCTCTGCACCGATCCAATCACCAGCCCTGGCAAACAGGACCAGCTTAGAGGAGCTTCTTGGTCGGCAGAGACAAGTTGGGCCAAAGGCCAGTTTCCCTGCCATGCAATTCCACGGAGCGGGAAAAGACATTTCAAATGAGAAACGATACCCATCAAACTTCCACAAAGGGAGCAGGGGTAGATGACACGGTCTTGTCGAACCACCTGAAACAGACCGGACCGGAGGCGGTGCCCTGACCAGGTTGTCTCTGTCTCTCCCCCTGTGCTGCTCTAGGCCTGGGAAATCACGAGGCGCACGTGCGCCTACACCAACCACACGGTGCTGCCGGAAGCCCTGGAGCGCTGGCCCGTGAACCTCTTCGAGTCCCTGCTGCCCCGCCACCTGTCCATCATCTACGAGATCAACAGGAGGCACCTGGAGGTGAGTCTGGCGGAGCGCACGCGCGCCTCGCTCCGGCGTATCCCCTTTACCGCGTCCTCGCACTCCGCTGCCGGCCTCACTCCTCCCGCGGGTTGTGTTGCTGTACTGAGAGCTCGAGATCCGGTAGATGCTGGGAGCCTACAGCAGCCCACGCAAAATGCAGGTAGAACCCGGCAGGTCAGACAGCGTCAGGGAAGGACGTCCTGAGGAAGGGTCTGGCCCTGAAACCTTGACTGTGGACGCTGCCTGACTTGCCGGGTTCCTCCAGCACTTTGTGCGTCTTGCTCTACTGAAGTGGTGATTAGGGTTGTACCTGTGGGTTCAGAAACTGAATGGTTGAAGGGAAGTTTGCTGCTCCTGAACCTGGTGGTGTGAGATGTCAGACCTCTGTACCTCCTGGCCAATGGGAGCTGTGAGAAGATGGCCTGGCTCAGATGGTCTTTAATAGATTGGGAAGTCACTGTTCCTGAACCTGGTGGTGTGAGATGTCAGGCCTCTGTACCTCCTGTCCAGTGGGAGCTGTGAGAAGGTGGCCTGGCCCAGATGGTGGGGGTCTTTGAGAGATTGGGAAGTCACTGTTCCTGAACCTGGTGTTGGGGGACCTCGGGTCTCTGTACCTCCTGTCCAGTGGGAGCTGTGAGAAGGTGCCCTGGCCCAAATGGTGGAGGTTGCCTCCTTAAGGCAGAGACTCCTGTAGCTACGACCGATGGAGGGGAGGGACGTGCCCGTGATATACTGGGCTGATCCCACGACTCTCTGCAGCTTCATACGTTTCCGTGCGTTTGAATGACCCCTCCCCCCACCGCAGCTGGCTGAGATATTTTCAACAGGGCATCTGTAGAAGTTTTGGACAAGTTGGACCTCCTTAGCCCTCTGAGACAACCTTCTTTATAGATGCCATCTATGTGGTGGGCTGAGGACGGGTCATCCCTGGTATTTGGAACTGCTGACCCTCTCTGTGGCTCGTTCCCCCCCCCCCAATTCTTACCACAAAACTGATCTTGGGCTGAGCAGCCACGTGCCATCCAGTGCTCCCCTCGGGTGTGGGAGTACTCGCGTCCAACGTTGCCTCCCGGCTTTGAGGGGGGAAGAGGTTGAGGTAGATGCCTTCTGGCACACTCTGAAGGCAGGGGACTCCCTGCAACAGCCTCTCACCGTGAGACAACCAACCTCTGGGACTGTGAGAGACGCTGCGCCAAGGTGGGTGGGGTGTGAGGCAAGGGTTCTCCCCAGGCAGCCCCTCTGCAGGGGCACTGGCGTCTCCGTGGGACGTCCAGTCCTGCAGGGGCTGATCTCGCGGCAGGTCTCTACCTACTGCATCTAGAGGCTCTTCAGAAGTCAAGGACGAGGCGTTAAAACTTGGTGGTCCACACACCTACCACTCTCTGAGTAAAGATCTTGCCTCTGACATCCCCCCCTATACTTTCCTCCAATCACTTTAAGACTATGCCCCTGGTGTTAGCCATTTTAACCCTGGAGAAAAGAAAATCTCTGGCTATATCCATTCAATCTATCTTGTGCAGCTCTATCAAGTCACTTCTCATCCTCCTTCGCTCCAAAAGGAAAATCCCTAGCTCGCTCAACCTATCCTCACAAGACATAGTCTCTAATCCAGACACCATCCAGGTAAATCTCCTCTGCACCCTCTCTAAAGCTTCCACATCCTTCCTACAAGGAGGCAGCCAGAACCGAACACAATATTCCCAATGGGGGCGCGTGGCCAAGTGGTTAAGGCATTGGACTAGCGACCTGAAGGTCATGAGTTCGAGCCCCAGCCGAGCCCCATCCTGGAGAGTGAAGATTTTCCAGGCGCAGATCCATGGTCTCGTAAAACTAACAGATGCCTTTTATTCCCAGTGGGGTCTAACCAGGGTTTTATAGAGCTGCAACTTTCCCTTGGCTCGCTCATTTTTTTTTTGGTAATTTCTAGAACCCTGGAATAGCCCAGGTTTGGTCACCGTGCTGTAGAAAAGATGCTATTAAACTGGAAAGGGTGCGGAGGAGGTGAACTGAGACTTGAAGGACTGAGCTATGGGTCGAGGTTAGGACGTTAGGTCGTTTTTTCCCATTGCAGCAAAGGAGAAAGACAGGTGATCTGTATATCACACAGGATGAAGGAATGGAGGGAGTGTGGGGTCCAAGTTCATCAATCCCTCGACGTTGCCCTGTAAGTCAGTAGGATGGTTAAGCGGGCATTTTCCTGCATTTGTTGGGGGATTCAGTTCAAGAACCGCAAAGTAATGTTGCAGCTCTATAATAAAAAATAAAAACAAATAAAGAAAAAGGTCAAGGAAAAGAAGCTGTGGTTGTCTCACTTGGAGTATTGTGAGCAGGTTTGGGCCCCTAATCTTTGAAAGGATGTGCTGAAATTGGAGAGGGTTCAAAGGAGGCTCACGAAAATGATTCCGGGATTCAACGGCTTATCATATGAAGAGCGTTTGATGGCTCTGGGCCTGTATTCCCTAGAATTCAGAAGAATGAGGGGTGACCTCATTGGAAACCATCGAATGGTGAAAGAGTGGATGTGGAGAGGATGTTTCCTGTGGTGGGAGAGTCTAGGTCCAGAGGACACAGCCTCAGAATAGAGGAGAGTCCTTTTAGAATGGAGATGAGGAGGAATTTTCTTTGGCCAGAGAGTTGTGAATCTATGGAATTCATTGCCACAGATGGCTGTGGAGGACAAGTCCTTATGTATGTTAAAGGCAGAGGTTTCTAGATTCTTGACTGGTCGGGGCATGAAGGGATACGGGGAGAAGGCAGGAAATTGTGACTGAGAGGGGAAATGTATCAGCCATGATGAAATAGCAGGACACTCGATGGGCCAAGTGGCCTAAATCTGCTCCTATATCTTACGGTGAAAGAGAAAAGTCCTAGCTCGCTGGAGTTTTCTTCATAAGACATACTAACTAGTCCAGGCTGCATCCTGGTAAATCTCCTCTGCACCCTCTCTAAAGCTTCCACATCCTTCCTATAATGAGGCGACCAGAACTGAACACAATATTCCCAGTGGGGTCTTAGCAGGGTTTTACTGGGCTGTTTGAACTCAATCCGTGGACAAATGAAGGACAACACATCCACCTGCTAGCCGTCCTATGGAAATGCGCGGCAACGTTGAGGGATCGACAAACTTGGACCCCAAGCTCCCTCTACTGCCAAGAGTCGTGCCTTGTTTCATATACAGTAATTAAGTTATACAGTCGTTTGATGAGATCACCCATCCTTCTCCCACGTTCCGATGGAAAAAGAAGTGCTAACATGCTCAACCTCGCTCCGTAACTCAGTCCTTCACGTCCCAGCAATGTCCTTGTAAATCTCCCCTACGCCCTTTCCAACCTAACATCTTTCCCACAGCAGGATGACCAAACCTGGCCTATTCCGGGCTTTCAGAAAATACATAATCAGCTGTACTACAATTACTACAAAAAAAAAATTTCTGAACTGAGGGAAAATTGCAGCTCTACAAAACCCTGGTGAGACCCCACTGGGAATATTGTGTTCAGTTCTGGTTGCCTCGTAACAAGGATCTGGAAGCTTCCGAGGGGGCTCAGAGGGCAGTGCCTGGGCCTGATGGCACGTCCAGTGCGGACAGGCTGAGGGAGCTGGAGCTTTCCCCTTTGAAGCGAAGGAGGATGAGAGGTGACTTGATAGAGGTGTACAAAATACAGCCAGGGTCTTTTCTCCGCAGGGCCGAAATGGCCAAGACCAGGGGCATAATTTTGCGGTGATTGGAGGAAAGTAAAGAGGAGATGTCAGGTGCAGGTTCTTTACACAGAGAGT
Source organism: Mobula hypostoma (assembly GCF_963921235.1). Lineage (NCBI taxonomy): Eukaryota > Metazoa > Chordata > Chondrichthyes > Myliobatiformes > Myliobatidae > Mobula > Mobula hypostoma. The sequence goes on along the minus strand of NC_086126.1, from coordinate 15,497,611 downwards.
GGTGGGTGTGTGGAAAGCTAGGGGTGGTGGTGGTGGAGGCAAATACATATGAGGGGCATTTAAAAAACTTAGATAGGCACGTGGATGATAGAAAAATGGAGGGCTATGTGGGAGGGAAGGGTTAGATTGATTGTAGAATTGATTAGAAGGGCCTGTGCTGTTCTGTAATGTTCTATAAACAATTACACATATGGGTGATTATATATTTTTTAAAAATGTATAGGAGAGTTAAACCTACACCCTTCCCGTGTCGCCTGAGCACCATTTCACTCCTGTCCCCACAGAACGTCTCCAAACTGTACCCGGGCGACCACGACCGCTTGCGGCGCATGTCCCTCATCGAAGAGGGAGGCTTAAAGAGGATTAACATGGCGCACCTGTGCATCGTCGGGGCGCACGCTGTCAACGGAGTTGCCCGCATCCACTCGGAGATCCTGAAGAAGACAATGTGAGCCCGGCAGTCCCCGACGCCCTCGAGCCCGCACGCGCGGTTGGCACTTCGGTAGCTCTGGGGGTGGGCGACCGGGCGGTTTAAAGGCACCTTTAGAGGCAGAGAGCACTACAGGGCACAAACAGGCCCTTCAGCCCATCTTGTCTGTGCTGGACTGTTATCCCCAGTCCTATCAATCCGCAGCACACATACCCCTCTCATCCCTGTACTTGTCCAAACTTCTCTCAAATATTGCAATCAAACTTGATCCACCCTCGGAGGGAGGAAGATTCCCCCCTCAGGTTTCCCTTAAATACTTCACCTTTCACCCTTAACCTATGACCTCTGGTTCCAACCTCACCTAACCTCAGAGGAAAAAGCCTGCTTGCATTTATCCTATCTATATACCCTTCGTTTACGCTTCCATCAAATCTCCGCAATGCACACATGCTGGAGGAACTCAGCAGGCCGGGCAGCATCGATGGGAGACAGTAAAAAGCTGACACTTCAGGCCAAGACCCTTCAACAGGACTGGGAAATAAAGATAAGTCAGAGTAAGAAGGAGAGTCAAATCTCCCCTCACTCCTATGCTCCGTGGAATAAAATCCCAACCTGTTCAACCTTTTCCGATAGCTCGTGTCCTCAGCTCCTGGTAACATCCTCATAAATTTTCTCTGCACTTTCTCACTTATTGATATCCCTTCCTGTGGGTGACCAGAACCGTACACAATATTCCAAATTTGGCTTCCTCTTTACTCTGTACCTGACCTATTCTGTCCCTGCGATGGATGGGGAGTTTTACCTGTGCTGTGGGGAGTCGCCCTTTACCCTTCGGCCTAACTCGTCCCTGCCTCTGTCCAAGGCAGTCTACTCGGCTTGTGAGTGTCGCCTACAATTCACTAGCCCTAACCCGTAGGCCTCTGGACTGTGGGAGGAGACCCACGCGGTCAAGGAGAATGTACGGGCAGTGGTGCCACTGAGCCCTGATCTTACAGCTGGCGTTGCAAGGAGTGATGCTAACCGCACACGAAAATAATAAACGTTGTTCATTTCTTCGTTACGTGCCGTGTCGTATGACATCATGATTACATGCTGTGTCATATGACATCATCATTCATGCGGTGTCGTATGACATCATGATTACATGCTGTGTCATATGACATCATCGTTACGCGGTGTGTCCTAACCAGACTCTCTACCCAAGCGTGGCGTATATGCAGCACAATAGCGTCGTGGTCAGCGTATCGACCTAGCTGTAAGACCGGAGCTGTCTGTGAGGGGTTTGCACGTTCTCCCCGTGACCTGCGGGCTCTCTCCAGGTTTCCTCCCACATTCCAAAGACGTACGGGCTCGTGTCAGCAAGTTATGGGCGTGCTGTGTTGCCGCTTCCTGGCTACCTCGGCCCGAGGCAAAAACGATGCATTTCACTATACGTTCCAAAGTGCTGGTGTCAAATAAAACTGGAAGCTCAGACCCACAGTGTCTTCAGTTAATCTTCCACGGGCAGCAACTGATGGCGAGTGGCTGTTCTCCATACCCCGCACCCGCCCTGCTGGCTGTACAGTGCGTCAATAATTGCCGGTGTTTCAGTTCTGTCCCCTTGCCTCTGTTGACAGCTTCAAGGATTTCTACGAGCTGGAGCCGGACAAGTTCCAGAACAAGACCAACGGGATCACACCGCGCCGCTGGCTGGTTCTATGCAACACGGGCCTCGCGGACGTCATCGCAGAGGTAACTCCTGCACCCCCATCCTCCTCCCGCCAGCCTTCCTGGCCCTCGGGAGCTGCTACCTATTGGGCAGTCTGGTCCTTGCACCGAGCTCCCCAGTCGTATGGAAGGTTGTCTGTGTTTCTGCTGTGTTCCTGGGGCAAAAACATCAGTAGTGGGGTTACACAGCTCAGAAACAGATCCTTCGGTCCATCTAGTCCATGATACACTGGTGAGTCCGATCGACCCTGCAGGGCTGCCCAGTATCGGTGTCCCGAGAGAGAGCCCTGGGGTGGGGGGGGGGTGGAATGTCGAACTGTTGGAGGAGCAATGGCTTTTCCCAGACTCCAGATCAAGGTCTCGTTGGGGGCTTTGCACGGGAGGGGGGGTGCTGGGGGCTGATGCTTTCTGCTGAAATACGTGGGGGAGAGGCTTTCTACCATTTCCTGCCATTCATTTCGTGGGGTTTTCTTCTGTTTCACGGGTACCTGTGAAGAGTAAGAATTTCGAGTTGTAAACTGTGTGCATTTTCTGATATTAACTGGAACCACTGAACCCTGGACCGTAGAGCTCTGTACCCCTCCCTGTACAAACCTCTCCGAAATGTTTCAGCCGAACCTGGGCTGTTCAAGTCTCGTTCCTCCTCGCCATCACTGCTGTGGGGATGTTACCCCATGGTCCTTCTGCACAGGGGTACTTTGCCGTTTGCACAGCACCAGCGATCGGGTTTAAAGTGTGTCCTCTGCCTCTTCCTTACCGAGGGTCAACACTCTCCCTGTATCCCTCTCACCCCAGAAAATCGGTGAAGAATACATCTGTGAACTGGACCAGCTGAAGAAACTGAAGAATTTCGTGAACGACGAAGGATTCATCCGGGCCGTGGCTAAAATCAAACAGGTATCCAAACGTGCCTCCGGTTTCCTGAGAAAGAAGCGGTTCATTCCAACCGGGGCCCAGAGAGAGGGAAGGCGAAAGAAGCGTAGCCCCCCGGCACAGGCTCAGGGAATTTCGAAGTGATGGCCACCCTTAGAGTAATGAACTGGTTTTCGGGCTGACTGTTCAGAGAGGCTCACCGCCGCCCTCTGTCGGCTTCCGCTTGCTACTGCAGCACTGCCGCAGAGCCACACTGTCGTCAAGGCCTGGGGGGTGGGGAGGTGGAAAGAGGGATAGAGACAATGAGGGGGAGAGGGGTGACAGGAGGTCCTGAGGGGTGAGAGGGGGTCCTGAGGGGGAGAGGGGTGAGAGGAGGTCCTGAGGGGGGAGAGGGGTGAGAGGGGGTCCTGAGGGGGGGAGGGTTGTGAGGGGGTCCTTAGGGGGGAAGGGCAGAGAGGAGGTCCTGAGGGGGGAGAGGGGTGAGACGAGGTCCTGAGGGGGGAGAGGGGTGAGAGGAGGTCCTGAGGGGGAGAGGGGTGAGAGGAGGTCCTGAGGGGGGGAGGGGTGAGAGGGCGTCCTGAGGGGGGGAGAGTTGTGAGGGGGTCCTTGGGGGGGGAGGGCTGAGAGGAGGCCCTGAGGGGGAGAGGAGGTGAGAAGAGGTCCTGAGGGGGGGAGAGGGGTGAGAGAAGGTCCTGAGGGGTGAGACGGGGTCCTGATGGGGGGAGAGGGGGTCCTGAGGGGGAGGAGGGGTGAGAGAAGGTCCTGAGGGGTGAGACGGGGTCCTGATGGGGGGAGAGGGGGTCCTGAGGGGGAGGAGGGGTGGGAGGAGGTCCTGAGGGGGAGAGGGGTGACAGGAGGTCCTGAGGAGTGAGAGGAGGTCCTGAGGGGGAGAGGGGTGAGAGGAGGTCCTGAGGGGGGGAGAGGGGTGAGAGGGGGTCCTTGGGGTGGAGGGGTGAGAGGAGGTCCTGAGGGGAGAGAGGGGTGACAGGAGGTCCTGAGGGGGGGGGAGAGGGGTGACAGGAGGTCCTGAGGGGTGAGAGGGGGTCTTGAGGGGGGGAGGGTTGTGAGGGGGTCCTGAGGGGGAGATGGTTGTGAGGGGGTCCTTGGGGTGGTGAGAGGAGGTCCTGAGGGGAGAGAGGGGTGACAGGAGGTCCAGAGGGGTGACAGGAGGTCCTGAGGGGGGGGAGAGGGGTGACAGGAGGTCCTGAGGGGTGAGAGGGGGTCTTGAGGGGGGGAGGGTTGTGAGGGGGTCCTGAGGGGGAGATGGTTGTGAGGGGTCCTTGGGGTGGAGGGGTGAGAGGAGGTCCTGAGGGGGAGAGGGGTGAGAGAGGGTCCTGAGGGGAGGAGGGGTGAGAGGGGGTCCTGAGGGGGGGAGGGGTGAGAGGGGGTCCTGAGGAGGAGAGGGGTGAGAGGAGGTCCTGAGGAGGAGAGGGGTGAGAGGGGGTCCTGAGGGGGAGAGGGGTGACAGGAGGTCCTGAGGGGGAGAGGGGTGATAGGGGGTCCTTGGGGGGGAGGGGTGAGAGGAGGTCCTGAGGGGGAGAAGGGAAGGGGAAAGGGCTGCTGGGAAGGAGGCTGTGGGCTGTGGGAGAAATACAGGTTTGGTAGCTAGGGGGTTGAGAATGGAGGCTGAGAGAGGGACGGGTTTGGGTGGGGGTTTAGACAGAGACCCCGGTGAGCTGGGTCCTTGGTGACGTGGCTTCCCCTGTATCACAGGAGAACAAGCTGAAGTTTGCCACGTACCTGGAGAAGATGTACAAGGTGAAGATCAACCCCAACTCCATGTTCGATGTTCAGGTCAAGCGAATCCATGAATACAAACGTCAGCTGCTCAACTGTCTCCACATCATCACCTTCTATAACCGTGAGTGACTCAGAACTAACGAATACCCCCCCCCACCCGGTCCCCTCCCTGACCCACCCGTCAACCCACCCTCGGTCCTGTCCACCCCCACCCCCCCGGTCCCCTCCCTGACCCACCCGTCAACCCACCCTCGGTCCTGTCCTCCCCTCCCCTCCCCGGTCCCCTCCCTGACCCACCCGTCAACCCACCCTCGGTCCTGTCCACCCCCGCCCCCCCCCGTCCCCTCCCTGACCCACCCGTCGACCCACCCTCGGTCCTGTCCTCCCCTCCCCTCCCCGGTCCCCTCCCTGACCCACCCGTCAACCCACCCTCGGTCCTGTCCACCCCCGCCCCCCCCGGTCCCCTCCCTGACCCACCCGTCGACCCACCCTCGGTCCTGTCCTCCCCTCCCCTCCCCGGTCCCCTCCCTGACCCACCCGTCAACCCACCCTGGGTCCAGTCCTCTTCTCCCCTCCCTGGTCCCCTCCCTGACCCAACCGTCAACCTACCCTGGGTCCAGTCCTCCCCTCCCCTCCCCGGTCCCCTCCCTGACCCAAACCGTCAACCCACCCTGGGTCCAGTCCTCCCCTCCCCTCCCCTCCCCGGTCCCCTCCCTGACCCAAACCGTCAACCCACCCTGGGTCCTGTCTTCCCCTCCCCTCCCCTCCCCGACCCTCCCCTCCCTGACCCAAACCATCAACCCACCCTGGGTCCTGTCCACCCCTCCCCACCCGTTCCCCTCCCTGACCCACCCGTCAACCCACCCTCGGTCCTGTCCACCCCCGCCCCCCCAGTCCCCTCCCTGACCCACCCGTCAACCCACCCTGTGTCCTGTCCACCCCTCCCCTCCCCGGTCCCCTCCCTGACCCACCCGTCAACCCACCCTGGGTCCTGTCCACCCCTCCCCTCCCCTCCCCTCCCCGGTCCCCTCCCTGACCCACCCGTCAACCCACCCTGGGTCCTGTCCACCCCTCCCCTCCCCTCCCCTCCCCTCCCCGGTCCCCTCCCTGACCCAAACCGTCAACCCACCCTCGGTCCTGTCCACCCCCCCCCCCCCCGGTCCCCTCCCTGACCCACCCGTCAACCCACCCTGTGTCCTGTCCACCCCTCCCCACCCCTCCCCTCCCTTCCCCTCCCCGGTCCCCTCCCTAACCCACCCGTCAACCCACCCTGGGTCCTGTCCTCCCCTCCCTGACCCAAACCATCAACCCACCCTGGGTCCAGTCCTCTCCTCCCCTCCCTGGTCCCCTCCCTGACCCAAACCGTCCACCCACCCTGGGTCCAGTCCTCTCCTCCCCTCCCTGGTCCACTCCCTGACCCAAACCCTCAACCCACCCTGGGTCCAGTCCTCTCCTCCCCTCCCTGGTCCCCTCCCTGACCAAAACCATCAACCCACCCTGGGTCCTGTCCTCCCCTCCCGGGTCCTGTCCTCCCCTCCCCTCCCCGGTCCCCTCCCTGACCCACCCATCAACCCACCCTGGGTCCTGTCCTCCCCTCCCCTCCCCGGTCCCCTCCCTGACCCACCCATCAACCCACCCTGGGTCCTGTCCACCCCTCCCCTCCCCGGTCCCCTCCCTGACCCAAACCGTCAACCCACCCTGGGTCCTGTCCTCCCCTCCCCGCCCCGGTCCCCTCCCTGACCCAAATCGTCAACCCACCCTGGGTCCTGTCCTCCCCTCCCCTCCCCGGTCCCCTCCCTGACCCAAACCATCAACCCACCCTGGGTCCTCCCCTCCCCCCCTCCCCGAACACTCGACCCACCCTGGGTCCTTCCCTCCCCTCCCCAGACACTCGACCCACCCCGGGTCCTCCCCTCCCCTCCCCTCCCCGAACACTCGACCCGCCCAGGTCCTCCCCACCCCTCCCCGAACACTCGACCCCACCCCGGGTCCTCCCCTCCCCTCCCCTCCCTGAACCCTCGACCCACCCCGGGACCTGTCCTCCCCTCCCCGAACCCTCGACCCACCCCGGGTCCTCCCCTCTCCTCCCCTCCCCGAACGCTTGACCCACCCCGGGTCCTCCCCTCCCCTCCCCGAACCCTCGACCCACCCTGGGTCCTCCCCTCCCCTCCTCTCCCCGAACCCTTGACCCACCCTGGGTCCTCCCCTCCCCTCCCCGAACCCTCGACCCGCCCAGGTCCTCCCCTCCCCTCCCTGAACCTTCAACCCCACCCCGGGACCTGTCCTGTCCTCCCCTCCCCGAACCCTCGACCCACCCCGGGTCCTGTCCTCCCCTCCCCTCCCCGAACCCTCGACCCCACCCCGGGTCCTCCCCTCCCCTCCCCGAACCCTCGACCCCACCCCGGGTCCTGTCCTACCCACCCCGAACCCTCACCCACCCCGAACCCTCAACCCACCCCGGGAACTGTCCTCCCCTCCCCACCCCGGGTCCTCTCCTCCCCTCCCCTCCCCGAACCCTCGACCCACCCCGGGTCCTCTCCTCCCCTCCCCTCCCCGAACCCGCGACCCCACCCCGGGACCTGTCCTGCCGTCCCCTTCCTGAACACTCGACCCACCCCGGGTCCTCTCCTCCCCGAACCCTCGACCCCACACCGGGTCCTCCCCTCCCCTCCCCGAACCCTCTACCCCACCCCGGGTCCTGTCCTCCCCAACACTCTCGACCCACCCCGAACCCTCGGCCCACCCCAGGAACTGTCCTCCCCTCCCCACCCCGGGTCCTCTCCTCCCCTCCCCTCCCCGAACACTCAACCCATCCCGGGTCCTCTCCTCTCCTCCCCTCCCCTCCCCTCCCCGAACACTCGACCCCACCCCAGGTCCTCCCTTCCCCTCCCCGAACACTCAACCCCACCCAGGGTCCTCTCCTCCCCTCCCCTCCCCAAACACTCGACCCACCACAGGTCCTCCCCTCCCCAAACACTCGACCCACCCCGGGTCCTCCCCTCCCCGAACCCTCGACCCACCCTGGGTCCTTCCCTCCCCGAACCCTCGACCCACCCTGGGTCCTTCCCTCCCCGAACCCTCGACCCACCCCGGGTCCTCCCCGAACCCGAACCCGAACACTCGACCCACCCCGGGTCCTCCCCTCCCCTCCCCGAACCCTCGACCCACCCCGGGTCCTCCCCTCCCCTCTCCGAACGCTCGACCCACCCCGGGTCCGGTCCTCCCCTCCCCGAACCCTCGACCCAGCCCGGGTCCTCCCCTCCCCGAACCCTCGACCCACCCTGGGTCCTTTCCTCCCTGAACCCTCCACCCAGCCCGGGTCCTCCCCTCCCCGAACACTCGACCCACCCCGGGTCCTCCCCTCCCCTCCCCTCCCCTACCCAACACCTTCGACCCACCCCGGGTCCTCCCCTCCCCTCCTCTCCCCGAACACTCGACCCCACCCCGGGTCCTCCCCTCCCCTCCCCGCCCTCCCCGAACACTCGACCCACCCCGGGACCTCTCCTCCCCTCCCCTCCCCTCCCTGAACACTCGACCCACCTCGGGTCCTCTCCTCCCCTCCCCTCCCTGAACACCCGACCCACCCCAGGTCCTCCCCTCACCTCCCCTCCCCGAACACTCAACCCACCCCAGGTCCTCCCCTCACCTCCCCTCCCCGAACCCTCGACCCCAACACTCTCGACCCACCCCGAACCCTCGGCCCACCCCAGGAACTGTCCTCCCCTCCCCACCCCGGGTCCTCTCTTCCCCTCCCCTCCTCGAACACTCAACCCACCCCGGGTCCTCTCCTCTCCTCCCCTCCCCTCCCCGAACACTCGACCCCACCCCAGGTCCTCCCTTCCCCTCCCCGAACACTCGACCCCACCCCGGGTCCTCTCCTCCCCTCCCCTCCCCTCCCCTCCCCAAACACTCGACCCACCCCGGGTCCTCCCCTCCCCGAACCCGAACACTCGACCCACCCCGGGTCCTCCCCTCCCCTCCCCTCCCCAAACTCTCAACCCACCCCAGGTCCTCCCCTCCCCTCCCCTCCCTGAAACCTGGACCCACCCCGGGTCCTCCCCTCCCCTCCCCTCCCCGAACGCTTGACCCACCCCGGGTCCGGTCCTCCCCTCCCTGAACACTCGACCCACCTCGGGTCCTCTCCTCCCCTCCCCTCCCCGAACACCCAACCCACCCCAGGTCCTCCCCTCACCTCCCCTCCCCGAACCCTCGACCCCAACACTCTCGACCCACCCCGAACCCTCGGCCCACCCCAGGAACTGTCCTCCCCTCCCCACCCCGGGTCCTCTCTTCCCCTCCCCTCCCCGAACACTCAACCCACCCCGGGTCCTCTCCTCTCCTCCCCTCCCCTCCCCGAACACTCGACCCCACCCCAGGTCCTCCCTTCCCCTCCCCGAACACTCGACCCCACCCCGGGTCCTCTCCTCCCCTCCCCTCCCCTCCCCTCCCCAAACACTCGACCCACCCCGGGTCCTCCCCTCCCCGAACACTCGACCCACCCTGGGTCCTCCCCTCCCCGAACCCGAACACTCGACCCACCCCGGGTCCTCCCCGAACCCGAACACTCGACCCACCCCGGGTCCTCCCCTCCCCTCCCCTCCCCAAACCCTCGACCCACCCCGGGTCCTCCCCTCCCCTCCCCTCCCTGAAACCTCGACCCACCCCGGGTCCTGCCCTCCCCTCTCCGAACGCTTGACCCACCCCGGGTCCGGTCCTCCCCTCCCCGAACCCTCGACCCAGCCCGGGTCCTCCCCTCCCCGAACACTCGACCCACCCCGGGTCCTCCCCTCCCCGAACACTCGACCCACCCCGGGTCCTCCCCGACCCACCCCGGGTCCTCCCCTCCCCTCCTCTCCCCGAACACTCGACCCCACCCCGGGTCCTCCCCTCCCCTCCCCTGCCCTCCCCGAACACTCGACCCACCCCGGGACCTCTCCTCCCCTCCCCTCCCCTCCCCGAACACCCGACCCACCCCAGGTCCTCCCCTCCCCTCACCTCCCCTCCCCGAACACTCGACCCACCCCGGGTCCTCTCCTCCCCTCCCCTCCCCTCCCCGAACACTCGACCCACCCCGGGACCTCTCCTCCCCTCCCCGAACCCTCAACCCACCGTGGGTCCTCCTCTCCCCTCCCCACCCCAAACCCTTGACCCACCGTGGGTCCTCCCCGAACCCTCGACCCACCCCGGGTCCCCTCCACTCCTCGAACACTCGACCCCACCCCGGGACCTGTCCTCTCCTCTCCTCCCCGACCCTCCCTGAACACTCGACCCATGTTTCTAGAATGGTTTCTATTCCTGGTCTCTGTCTATTGTTTGTTTCAGGGATAAAGAGAGAGCCGAACAAGCAGTACACACCTCGTACAATCATGATCGGAGGCAAGGTACCGTATGTCCCAGGCACAAGCCCGGCATCTGTTGGCTGTGTTGGGGAGGAGCACAAATACTAGTTCAAATGTCTGGCAGTGGCAGGAAGTTCAATGTCATTCTTTTTCTGTGCTGTCATAAGGTGCAGTGAAATGTCAGTCTTGTTAAACACTCTCTGTGTCTAACCATCCATACTGTCCTCGCCAAGTGTTTGTGCTGGGACGGTGTAGAGGGAGCTTCACTCTGTGTCTGACTCCGGGAGTGTGTGATGGGACGGTGCAGAGGGGGCTTCACTCTGTGTCTGACTCCGGGAGTGTGTGATGGGACGGTGCGGAGGGAGCTTCACTCTGTGTCTGACTCCGGGAGTGTGTGATGGGACGGTGCGGAGGGAGTTTCACTCTGTCTGACTCCGGGAGTGTGTGATGGGACGGTGCGGAGGGAGCTTCATTCTGTGTCTGACCCCGGGAGTGTGTGATGGGACGGTGCGGAGGGAGCTTCACTCTGTGTCTGACTCCGGGAGTGTGTGATGGGACGGTGCGGAGGGAGTTTCACTCTGTCTGACTCCGGGAGTGTGTGATGGGACGGTGCGGAGGGAGCTTCACTCTGTGTCTGACCCCGGGAGTGTGTGATGGGACGGTGTAGAGGGAGCTTCACTCTGTGCCTGACCCCGGGAGTGTGTGATGGGACGGTGTAGAGAGAATTGGGTTGGTGTGGTATGTTGGCCAATGGGATGTTGCCCTTCATCGCTAGAGGGATTGAATTCAAGAGCAGGGAGGTTATGCTGCAACTGTACAGGGTATTGGTGAGGCCACACCTGGAAGTACTGCGTGCAGTTCTGGTCTCCTTACTTCAGGAAGGATCTACTGGCTTTGGAGGTGGTGCAGAGGAGGTTCACCAGGTTGATTCCAGAGATGAGGGGGTTAGACTATGAGGAGAGATTGAGTTGCCTGGGACTGTACTCGCTGGAATTCAGAAGAAAGAGACCTTATTGAAACATAAAATTATGAAAAGGATAGGTAAGATAGATGCAGGAAAGTTGTTTCCACTGGTAGGTGAGACTAGAACTAGGGAACATGGCCTCAAGATTCGGGGGAGTAGATTCAGGACGGAGATGAGGAGGAACTGCTTTTCCCAGGGAGTGGTGAATCTGTGGAATTCTCTGCCCAATGAAGCAGTGGAGGCTGCCTCAGTAAATATATTTAAGACAAGGTTGGATAGATTTTTGTGCAGATGGGGAGTTAAGGGTTATGGGGAAAAGGCAGGTAGGTGGAGGTGAGTCTGTGGTCAGATCAGCCATGATCTTATTGAATGGCGGGGCAGGCTCGACGGGCCAGATGGCCGACTTCTGCGCCTAGTTCTTATGTATAAAGGTTGAGCAGGGTATATACTGGTTTTATTTTCCCTGGAATTTCGGAGGTTGGGATTTGGGAAGAATAGATCGGATAGAGAGCCTTTTCCGTCATGCAGGAGAGTGTGGAACTACAGGGCGTAGGTGTAAGGTGAGAGGTGAGAGGGTAATGATGTTCAGATGAGCAGAGGGCCAGACTCTTCACATACAGGTCGGTGGGTTTATGGAACTGTACGTGCCAGAGGAGAGACGGTAAAGCTGGGTACGACCACAGAGTTTAAAAGGCAGGCAGACAGGGACTTGGATCGGAATGCTTTTGAGGGACACGGGCAAGTGGGAACTCTGTGGCCGGTGTCGTGGTTCGTGCGGACTGGGCGGGGCTGTGTTCTTGGCCGTGCAAGAGTCGGGCTGAGGCAGGTTTAGGGGGATCAGCAGAAACACTGGGGGCGGGGAGCTGAGGAGATTGTGTTTTCCATTCAGATTTCAGCGGCGGGGTTGTAGAGTGCTTGGGCAGACAGCACAGACATCTCTGTGACTCCTGTCCCACCCTGGGAGTGCTTGGGCAGACAGTGTAGACACCCACCCTCTCTGACTCCCTCTCTGCCTCACAGGCCGCACCTGGATATCACATGGCCAAGCTGATCATCAGACTCATCACGGCCATCGGAGATGTGGTGAACAACGACCCCATGGTGGGAGACCGGCTGAAGGTCATCTACCTGGAGAACTATCGGGTGACCCTGGCCGAGAAAGGTTTGTCCATCCCGAGATCTGCCCAGTGTGTTTTACAGCCACAACCTCTTTTATTTCCTTATATCCACAGCCCTGGCCAGCCTCTTCTGTGCTCTCGATTGCTTTGATCCATCTTGATCCATATACCTGAAACACCCGGCTTCCTCAGCTGCGGAAGTCGAGGGAAGACAATCTCCGGCCCCTGGAGATCTTCCCCCTCTCACCTTAAACCTATGCCCTCCAGGCCTCTGCCCTGGGGAGAAGGCTCTCTTGCCTATCCATACTCCTCATGATCTTCTGAATCTCCACAAGATCATCCCCTCAGCCACTGAAGTTTGGTGAGAATAACCCCAGCCTCTCCCATTTCCCTTCAGAACAGTAGCCCTCCATTTCAGGGCAACGTCCTAGTGAATCTGCAGATGCTGGAAATCCAGAGCAACACGCACAAAATGCTGGAGGACCACAGCAAAGTCAGGCAGCTGCTATGGTTTGGGCTGGAAGGAAAGGGGGAAGAAGCCCAACGACACCCCCAGACCATAAGACATAGAAGCAGAATTAGGCCATTTGGCCCATCGAGTCTGTTACACCATTTCATCATGGCTGATCCATTTTCCTCTCAACCCCATTCTTCTCCCTTCTGCCTGTAACTTTTCACGCCCTAACTAATCCAGAACCGATCTACCTCCCGCTTAAGTGTACCGCATAACCTGGCCTCCACAGCAATGAATTCCACACGTTCACCGCCTTCAAAAGAAATTTCTCCTCCTCTCTGTTCTAAATGGATGTTCCTCCAGTCAGAGGCTGTGCCCTCTGGTTCTAGGTTCTCCCACCATGGGAAACATCTTCTGCCCATCCACTCTATCCTTTCAACGTTTGATAGGTCTCAATGAGGTCCCCCCTCCCTCAATCTTCTAAATTCGAGCGAGTAATGGCCCAGAGCCATCAATTCCTCCCCCACTCACAATACTCCAAGTGACGCCTCACCTACGCCTTATAGCCTCAGCATTTCATCTTTGCTTTTCTATTCTAGTCCTCTCAGAATGTATGCTAACATCTCATTTGCCTTCCTCACCACCAACTCAACCTGTGCGAGGATTCCCTCGTCCCTTTGCACCTCAGCTGTTTGAACTTTCTCCCCGCTTAGAAAGTAGTCTACCTTTTTATTTGTCTGACCGAAGTCCGTCTGCCCCTTCTCCCAATCAGTCCAAGTCCTTCTGCAGACCTCCTGCTTCCTCAAAACTACCTGCCCCTCCACCTATCATTGTATCACCATCTGCAAACTTGGCCACAAAATCATCAATTCTGTCATCCAAATCATTGACACGTAATGTGAGAAAGGAAGCGTTCCCCAACACCGAACCCTGAGGAACACCACTAGTTACAGGCAGCCAACCAGACTGGACCCCATCATTCCCACTCTTTGCCTCCTGCCAATCAGCCAATACTCTCTTCATGCTACTATCTGTCCTGAAATCAGACCTGGGACAGACCCCCGTGAAGGACTCCGGTTCGGCTGCAGATCTACCCAGACAAACCTCAGCTAAAACGTAGAACTGCACAGCTGACAATGCCCGTGCTGAAACCCAACCTACTTCATCCCTTCTACTCTTCACTCCTGCTTGCTCTGGGCAAGTATTAACATGTGTCTGGGTGTATTGTTAGGGCTTCCCCCACCCCTCCTTCCCTCCTTCCCCTACCCCCTCATTGTTACGATGTGCCGAGTCGCCTCCCAGCTGCCAGTGACTCCTGCCACACGGCCTCTCTCTGCCTCTGCAGTGATCCCAGCCTCCGACCTGTCCGAGCAGATCTCCACAGCCGGAACCGAGGCATCGGGCACGGGCAACATGAAGTTCATGCTGAACGGGGCACTGACCATCGGAACCATGGACGGAGCCAATGTGGAGATGGCCGAGGAGGCCGGCATGGACAACTTCTTCATCTTCGGCATGCGGGTGGATGAAGTGGAGGCCATGGACAGGGACGGGTAAGGAAATGGTACTTGGCAGGCCCAGACGGTCAGAGGTGGAGGGTAGAGCCCAGAGCCCAGAGTCCTGGGGCAGGAAGGGTCAATGTGTGGTGGGGCAGAATAAGGGTCGATGTGCGGTGGGACGGAGGAAGGGTCGATGTGTGGCGGGACGGAGGAAGGGTCGATGTGCGGTGGGACACGGGAAGAGTCGATGTGTGGTGGGACGGAGGACGGGTCGATGTGTGGCGGGACGGAGGAAGGGTCGATGTGCGGCGGGACGGAGGAAGGGTCGATGTGCGGCGGGACGGAGGACGGGTCGATGTGTGTCGGGACAGAGGAAGAGTCGATGTGTGACGGGACGGAGGAAGGGTCAATGTGTGGCGGGATGGAGGAAAGGTCGACGTGCGGCGGGACACGGGAAGGGTCGACGTGTGGTGGGACGGAGGAAGGGTCGATGTGCGGTGGGACGGAGGAAGGGTCGATGTGCGGTGGGACGGAGGACGGGTTGACGTGTGGTGGGACGGAGGAAGGGTTGAGGTGTGGCGGGACACGGGAAGAGTCGATGTGTGGTGGGACACGGGAAGGGTCGCTGTGTGGCGGGACGGAGGAAGGGTCAATGTGTGGCGGGATGGAGGAAAGGTCGACGTGCGGCGGGACACGGGAAGGGTCGACGTGTGGTGGGACGGAGGAAGGGTCGATGTGCGGTGGGACGGAGGACGGGTCGACGTGTGGTGGGACGGAGGAAGGGTTGAGGTGTGGCGGGACACGGGAAGGGTCGACGTGTGGTGGGACGGAGGAAAGGTCGATGTGCGGTGGGACGGAGGACAGGTCGACGTGTGGTGGGACGGAGGAAGGGTTGAGGTGTGGCGGGACACGGGAAGAGTCGATGTGTGGTGGGACACGGGAAGGGTCGATGTGTGGCGGGACGGAGGAAGGGTCAATGTGTGGCGGGATGGAGGAAAGGTCGACGTGCGGCGGGACACGGGAAGGGTCGACGTGTGGTGGGACAGAGGAAGGGTCGATGTGCGGTGGGACGGAGGACGGGTCGACGTGTGGTGGGACGGAGGAAGGGTTGAGGTGTGGTGGGACACGGGAAGGGTCGATGTGCGGCGGGACGGAGGAAGGGTTGAGGTGGGGTGGGACGGAGGAAGGGTCGATGTGTGGTGGGACACGGGAAGGGTCGGTGTGTGGTGGGACACGGGAAGGGTCGGGGTGCGGTGGGATGGAGGAAGGGTTGATGTGTGGCGGGACGGAGGAAGGGTCGATGTGTGGCGGGACGGAGGACGGGTCGATGTGTGGTGGGACGGAGGAAGGGTCGATGTGTAGTGGGACACGGGAAGGGTCGATGTGTGGTGGGACAGAGGAAGGGTCGATGTGTGGTGGGACAGAGGAAGGGCCGGTGTGTGGTGGGACACGGGAAGGGTCGATGTGTGGTGGGACGGAGGACGGGTCGATGTGTGGCGGGACGGAGGAAGGGTCGGTGTGTGGCGGGACGGAGGACGGGTCGATGTGTGGTGGGACACGGGAAGGGTCGATGTGTGGCGGGACTGAGGAAGGGTCGATGTGTGGCGGGACGGAGGAAGGGCCGGTGTGTGGTGGGACACGGGAAGGGTTGATGTGTGGTGGGACGGAGGACGGGTCGATGTGTAGTGGGACATGGGAAGGGTCGATGTGTGGTGGGACAGAGGAAGGGCCGGTGTGTGGCGGGACAGAGGACGGGTCAACGTGTGGTGGGACACGGGAAGGGTCGATGTGTGACGGGACGGAGGACGGGTCGATGTGTGGCGGGACATGGGAAGGGTCGATGTGTGGTGGGACAGAGGAAGGGCCGGTGTGTGGTGGGACACGGGAAGGGTTGATGTGTGGTGGGACGGAGGACGGGTCGATGTGTGGCGGGACGGAGGACGGGTCGGTGTGTGGCGGGACGGAGGAAGGGTCGGTGTGTGGCGGGACGGAGGAAGGGTCGGTGTGTGGCGGGACGGAGGAAGGGTCGGTGTGTGGCGGGACGGAGGACGGGTCGATGTGTGGTGGGACGGAGGAAGGGCCGGTGTGTGGTGGGACACGGGAAGGGTTGATGTGTGGTGGGACGGAGGACGGGTCGGTGTGTGGCGGGACGGAGGACGGGTTGATATGTGGTGGGACGGAGGACGGGTTGATGTGTGGTGGGACACGGGAAGGGTCGGTGTGTGATGGGACACAAGAAGGGTCGATGTGTGGTGGGACGGAGGAAGGGTTGGTGTGTGGTGGGAGGGAGGACGGGTCGATGTGTGGCGGGACATGGGAAGGGTCGATGTGTGGCGGGACATGGGAAGGGTCGATGTGTGGCGGGACGGAGGACGGGTCGATGTGTGGCGGGACGGAGGACGGGTCGATGTGTGGCGGGACGGAGGAAGGGTCGATGTGTGGTGGAACGGAGGACGGGTCGATGTGTAGTGGGACATGGGAAGGGTCGATGTGTGGTGGGACAGAGGAAGGGCCGGTGTGTGGCGGGACAGAGGACGGGTCAACGTGTGGTGGGACACGGGAAGGGTCGATGTGTGACGGGACGGAGGACGGGTCGATGTGTGGCGGGACATGGGAAGGGTCGATGTGTGGTGGGACAGAGGAAGGGCCGGTGTGTGGTGGGACACGGGAAGGGTTGATGTGTGGTGGGACGGAGGACGGGTCGATGTGTGGCGGGACGGAGGACGGGTCGATGTGTGGCGGGACGGAGGACGGGTCGGTGTGTGGCGGGACGGAGGAAGGGTCGGTGTGTGGCGGGACGGAGGAAGGGTCGGTGTGTGGCGGGACGGAGGACGGGTCGATGTGTGGTGGGACGGAGGAAGGGCCGGTGTGTGGTGGGACACGGGAAGGGTTGATGTGTGGTGGGACGGAGGACGGGTCGGTGTGTGGCGGGACGGAGGACGGGTTGATGTGTGGTGGGACGGAGGACGGGTTGATGTGTGGTGGGACACGGGAAGGGTCGGTGTGTGATGGGACACGAGAAGGGTCGATGTGTGGTGGGACGGAGGAAGGGTTGGTGTGTGGTGGGAGGGAGGACGGGTCGATGTGTGGCGGGACATGGGAAGGGTCGATGTGTGGCGGGACATGGGAAGGGTCGATGTGTGGCGGGACGGAGGACGGGTCGATGTGCGGCGGGACGGAGGACGGGTCGATGTGTGGCGGGACGGAGGAAGGGTCGATGTGTGGTGGGACACGGGAAGGGTGAATGTGTGGCGGGACAGAGGAAGAGTTGGTGTGTGTTCGGACGGAGGAAGGGTCTCTGTGAGGTGGGACGGGGGAAGGGTTTGTTGGACGGAGATACAGGAGGGGTCGATGTGTGGTGGGACAGGGGGAAGGGATTGTTGGACGGAGATACAGGAGGGGTCTCCGTGAGGTGGGACAGGTGGAAGGGTTTGTTGGACGGAGATACAGGAAGGGTCTCTGTGAGGTGGAACGGGGGAAGGGTTTGTTGGACAGAGATACAGGAAGGGTCTCCGTGAGGTGGGACGGGGGAAGGGTTTGTTGGACGGAGATACAGGAAGGGTCTCCGTGAGGTGGGACAGGGGGAAGGGTTTGTTGGACGGAGATAGAGGAGGGGTCTCTGTGTGGTGGGACAGGGGAAGGGTTTGTTGGACGGAGATACAGGAGGGGTCTCTGTGTGGTGGGACAGGGGAAGGGTTTGTTGGACGGAGATACAGGAGGGGTCAATGTGTGGTGGGACGGGGGAAGGGTTTGTTGGACGGAGATACAGGAGGGGTCTCTGTGAGGTGGGACAGGGGGAAGGGTTTGTTGGACAGAGATACAGGAGGGGTCTCTGTGTGGTGGGACAGGGGAAGGGTTTGTTGGATGGAGATACAGGAGGGGTCTCTGTGAGGTGGGACGGGGGAAGGGTTTGTTGGACGGAGATACAGGAGGGGTCTCTGTGAGGTGGGACAGGGGGAAGGGTTTGTTGGAGGGAGATACAGGAGGGGTCTCTGTGTGGTGGGACAGGGGAAGGGTTTGTTGGATGGAGATACAGGAGGGGTCTCTGTGTGGTGGGACAGGGGAAGGGTTTGTTGGACGGAGATACAGGAGGGGTCTCTGTGGTGGGACAGGGGAAGGGTTTATTGGACGGAGATACAGGAGAGGTCTCTGTGTGGTGGGACAGGGGAAGGGTTTATTGGACGGAGATACAGGAGGGGTCTCCGTGAGGTGGGACAGGGGGAAGGGTTTGTTGGATGGAGATACAGGAGGGGTCTCTGTGTGATGGGACAGTGGAAGGGTTTGTTGGACGGAGATACAGCAGGGGTCTCTGTGGTGGGACAGGGGAAGGGTTTGTTGGACGGAGATACAGGAAGGGTCGATGTGTGGTGGGACGGGGGAAGGGTTTGTTGGATGGAGATACAGGAGGGGTCTCTGTGTGGTGGAACGGGAAGGGTTTGTTGTACGGAGATACAGGAGGGGTCTCTGTGGTGGGACAGTGGAAGGGTTTGTTGGACGGAGATACAGGAGGGGTCTCTGTGTGGTGGGACAGGGGAAGGGTTTGTTGGACGGAGATACAGGAGGGGTCTCTGTGTGGTGGGACAGGGGGAAGGGTTTGTTGGACGGAGATACAGGAGGGGTCTCTGTGAGGTGGGATGGGGAGAAGGGTTTGTTGGATGGAGATACAGGAGGGGTCTCTGTGTGGTGGGACGGGGAAGGGTTTGTTGGATGGAGATACAGGAGGGGTCTCTGTGTGGTGGGACAGGGGAAGGGTTTGTTGGATGGAGATACAGGAGGAATCTCTGTGTGGTGGGACAGGGGAAGGGTTTATTGGACGGAGATACAGGAGAGGTCTCTGTGTGGTGGGACAGGGGAAGGGTTTATTGGACGGAGATACAGGAGGGGTCTCCGTGAGGTGGGACAGGGGGAAGGGTTTGTTGGATGGAGATACAGGAGGGGTCTCTGTGTGGTGGGACAGTGGAAGGGTTTGTTGGACGGAGATACAGGAGGGGTCTCTGTGGTGGGACAGGGGAAGGGTTTGTTGGACGGAGATACAGGAGGGGTCTCTGTGTGGTGGGACAGTGGAAGGGTTTGTTGGACGGAGATACAGGAGGGGTCTCTGTGTGGTGGGACAGTGGAAGGGTTTGTTGGACGGAGATACAGGAGGGGTCTCTGTGTGGTGGGACAGTGGAAGGGTTTGTTGGACGGAGATACAGGAAGGGTCGATGTGTGGTGGTACGGGGGAAGGGTTTGTTGGATGGAGATACAGGAGGGGTCTCTGTGTGGTGGAACGGGAAGGGTTTGTTGGACGGAGATACAGGAGGGGTCTCTGTGGTGGGACAGTGGAAGGGTTTGTTGGACGGAGATACAGGAAGGGTCTCCGTGAGGTGGGACAGGGGGAAGGGTTTGTTGGATGGAGATACAGGAGGGGTCTCTGTGTGGTGGGACAGTGGAAGGGTTTGTTGGACGGAGATACAGGAGGGGTCTCCGTGAGGTGGGACAGGGGGAAGGGTTTGTTGGATGGAGATACAGGAGGGGTCTCTGTGGTGGGACAGTGGAAGGGTTTGTTGGACGGAGATACAGGAGGGGTCTCTGTGGTGGGACAGGGGAAGGGTTTGTTGGACGGAGATACAGGAAGGGTCGATGTGTGGTGGGACGGGGGAAGGGTTTGTTGGACGGAGATACAGGAGGGGTCTCTGTGTGGTGGAACGGGAAGGGTTTGTTGGACGGAGATACAGGAAGGGTCTCTGTGTGGTGGGACAGGGGAAGGGTTTGTTGGACGGAGATACAGGAGGGGTCTCTGTGTGGTGGGACAGGGGAAGGGTTTGTTGGACGGAGATACAGGAGGGGTCGATGTGTGGTGGGACGGGGGAAAGGTTTGTTGGACGGAGATACAGGAGGGGTCTCTGTGAGGTGGGACAGGGGGAAGGGTTTGTTGGATGGAGATACAGGAGGGGTCTCTGTGTGGTGGGACAGGGGAAGGGTTTGTTGGACGGAGATACAGGAGGGGTCGATGTGTGGTGGGACGGGGGAAGGGTTTGTTGGACGGAGATACAGGAGGGGTCTCTGTGAGGTGGGACAGGGGGAAGGGTTTGTTGGATGGAGATACAGGAGGGGTCTCTGTGTGGTGGGACAGGGAAAGGGTTTGTTGGATGGAGATACAGGAGGGGTCTCTGTGTGGTGGGACGGGGAAGGGTTTGTTGGAAGGAGATACAGGAGGGGTCTCTGTGTGGTGGGACAGGGGAAGGGTTTGTTGGACGGAGATACAGGAGGGGTCACTGTGTGATGGGACAGGGGAAGGGTTTATTGGATGGAGATACAGGAAGGGTCTCTGTGTGGTGGGACAGGGGGAAGGGTTTGTTGGACAGAGATACAGGTGGGGTCTCTGTGTGGTGGGACATGGGGAAGGGTTTGTTGGAGGGAGATACAGGAGGGGTCTCTGTGTGGTGGGACGGGGAAGGGTTTGTTGGACGGAGATACAGGAGGGGTCTCTGTGAGGTGGGACAGGGGGAAGGGTTTGTTGGAGGGAGATACAGGGGGGGTCTCTGTGTGGTGGGACAGGGGAAGGGTTTGTTGGATGGAGATACAGGAGGGGTCTCTGTGTGGTGGTACAGGGGAAGGGTTTGTTGGATGGAGATACAGGAGGGGTCTCTGTGGTGGGACAGGGGAAGGGTTTATTGGACGGAGATACAGGAGAGGTCTCTGTGTGGTGGGACAGGGGAAGGGTTTATTGGACGGAGATACAGGAGGGGTCTCCGTGAGGTGGGACAGGGGGAAGGGTTTGTTGGATGGAGATACAGGAGGGGTCTCTGTGTGATGGGACAGTGGAAGGGTTTGTTGGACGGAGATACAGGAGGGGTCTCTGTGGTGGGACAGGGGAAGGGTTTGTTGGACGGAGATACAGGAAGGGTCGATGTGTGGTGGGACGGGGGAAGGGTTTGTTGGATGGAGATACAGGAGGGGTCTCTGTGTGGTGGAACGGGAAGGGTTTGTTGTACGGAGATACAGGAGGGGTCTCTGTGTGGTGGGACAGTGGAAGGGTTTGTTGGACGGAGATACAGGAGGGGTCTCTGTGTGGTGGGACAGGGGAAGGGTTTGTTGGACGGAGATACAGGAGGGGTCTCTGTGTGGTGGGACAGGGGGAAGGGTTTGTTGGACGGAGATACAGGAGGGGTCTCTGTGAGGTGGGATGGGGGAAGGGTTTGTTGGATGGAGATACAGGAAGGGTCTCTGTGTGGTGGGACAGGGGAAGGGTTTGTTGGATGGAGATACAGGAGGGGTCTCTGTGTGGTGGTACAGGGGAAGGGTTTGTTGGATGGAGATACAGGAGGGGTCTCTGTGGTGGGACAGGGGAAGGGTTTATTGGACGGAGATACAGGAGAGGTCTCTGTGTGGTGGGACCGGGGAAGGGTTTATTGGACGGAGATACAGGAGGGGTCTCCGTGAGGTGGGACAGGGGGAAGGGTTTGTTGGATGGAGATACAGGAGGGGTCTCTGTGTGATGGGACAGTGGAAGGGTTTGTTGGACGGAGATACAGGAGGGGTCTCTGTGGTGGGACAGGGGAAGGGTTTGTTGGACGGAGATACAGGAGGGGTCTCTGTGGTGGGACAGTGGAAGGGTTTGTTGGACGGAGATACAGGAAGGGTCTCCGTGAGGTGGGACAGGGGGAAGGGTTTGTTGGATGGAGATACAGGAGGGGTCTCTGTGTGGTGGGACAGTGGAAGGGTTTGTTGGACGGAGATACAGGAGGGGTCTCCGTGAGGTGGGACAGGGGGAAGGGTTTGTTGGATGGAGATACAGGAGGGGTCTCTGTGGTGGGACAGTGGAAGGGTTTGTTGGACGGAGATACAGGAGGGGTCTCTGTGGTGGGACAGGGGAAGGGTTTGTTGGACGGAGATACAGGAAGGGTCGATGTGTGGTGGGACGGGGGAAGGGTTTGTTGGACGGAGATACAGGAGGTGTCTCTGTGTGGTGGAACGGGAAGGGTTTGTTGGACGGAGATACAGGAAGGATCTCTGTGTGGTGGGACAGGGGAAGGGTTTGTTGGACGGATATACAGGAGGGGTCTCTGTGTGGTGGGACAGGGGAAGGGTTTGTTGGACGGAGATACAGGAGGGGTCGATGTGTGGTGGGACGGGGGAAGGGTTTGTTGGACGGAGATACAGGAGGGGTCTCTGTGAGGTGGGACAGGGGGAAGGGTTTGTTGGATGGAGATACAGGAGGGGTCTCTGTGTGGTGGGACAGGGGAAGGGTTTGTTGGACGGAGATACAGGAGGGGTCGATGTGTGGTGGGACGGGGGAAGGGTTTGTTGGACGGAGATACAGGAGGGGTCTCTGTGAGGTGGGACAGGGGGAAGGGTTTGTTGGATGGAGATACAGGAGGGGTCTCTGTGTGGTGGGACAGGGGAAGGGTTTGTTGGATGGAGATACAGGAGGGGTCTCTGTGTGGTGGGACGGGGAAGGGTTTGTTGGAAGGAGATACAGGAGGGGTCTCTGTGTGGTGGGACAGGGGAAGGGTTTGTTGGACGGAGATACAGGAGGGGTCACTGTGTGATGGGACAGGGGAAGGGTTTATTGGATGGAGATACAGGAAGGGTCTCTGTGTGGTGGGACAGGGGGAAGGGTTTGTTGGACAGAGATACAGGTGGGGTCTCTGTGTGGTGGGACATGGGGAAGGGTTTGTTGGAGGGAGATACAGGAGGGGTCTCTGTGTGGTGGGACGGGGAAGGGTTTGTTGGACGGAGATACAGGAGGGGTCTCTGTGAGGTGGGACAGGGGGAAGGGTTTGTTGGAGGGAGATACAGGGGGGGTCTCTGTGTGGTGGGACAGGGGAAGGGTTTGTTGGATGGAGATACAGGAGGGGTCTCTGTGTGGTGGTACAGGGGAAGGGTTTGTTGGATGGAGATACAGGAGGGGTCTCTGTGTGGTGGGACAGGGGAAGGGTTTATTGGACGGAGATACAGGAGAGGTCTCTGTGTGGTGGGACAGGGGAAGGGTTTATTGGACGGAGATACAGGAGGGGTCTCCGTGAGGTGGGACAGGGGGAAGGGTTTGTTGGATGGAGATACAGGAGGGGTCTCTGTGTGATGGGACAGTGGAAGGGTTTGTTGGACGGAGATACAGGAGGGGTCTCTGTGGTGGGACAGGGGAAGGGTTTGTTGGACGGAGATACAGGAGGGGTCTCTGTGTGGTGGGACAGTGGAAGGGTTTGTTGGATGGAGATACAGGAGGGGTCTCTGTGGTGGGACAGTGGAAGGGTTTGTTGGACGGAGATACAGGAAGGGTCGATGTGTGGTGGGACGGGGGAAGGGTTTGTTGGATGGAGATACAGGAGGGGTCTCTGTGTGGTGGAACGGGAAGGGTTTGTTGTACGGAGATACAGGAGGGGTCTCTGTGGTGGGACAGTGGAAGGGTTTGTTGGACGGAGATACAGGAGGGGTCTCTGTGTGGTGGGACAGGGGAAGGGTTTGTTGGACGGAGATACAGGAGGGGTCTCTGTGTGGTGGGACAGGGGGAAGGGTTTGTTGGACGGAGATACAGGAGGGGTCTCTGTGAGGTGGGATGGGGGAAGGGTTTGTTGGATGGAGATACAGGAAGGGTCTCTGTGTGGTGGGACAGGGGAAGGGTTTGTTGGATGGAGATACAGGAGGGGTCTCTGTGTGGTGGTACAGGGGAAGAGTTTGTTGGATGGAGATACAGGAGGGGTCTCTGTGGTGGGACAGGGGAAGGGTTTATTGGACGGAGATACAGGAGAGGTCTCTGTGTGGTGGGACAGGGGAAGGGTTTATTGGTCGGAGATACAGGAGGGGTCTCCGTGAGGTGGGACAGGGGGAAGGGTTTGTTGGATGGAGATACAGGAGGGGTCTCTGTGTGATGGGACAGTGGAAGGGTTTGTTGGACGGAGATACAGGAGGGGTCTCTGTGGTGGGACAGGGGAAGGGTTTGTTGGACGGAGATACAGGAGGGGTCTCTGTGTGGTGGGACAGTGGAAGGGTTTGTTGGATGGAGATACAGGAGGGGTCTCTGTGGTGGGACAGTGGAAGGGTTTGTTGGACGGAGATACAGGAAGGGTCGATGTGTGGTGGGACGGGGGAAGGGTTTGTTGGATGGAGATACAGGAGGGGTCTCTGTGTGGTGGAACGGGACGGGTTTGTTGGACGGAGATACAGGAGGGGTCTCTGTGGTGGGACAGTGGAAGGGTTTGTTGGACGGAGATACAGGAGGGGTCTCTGTGTGGTGGGACAAGGGAAGGGTTTGTTGGACGGAGATACAGGAGGGGTCTCTGTGTGGTGGGACAGGGGGAAGGGTTTGTTGGACGGAGATACAGGAGGGGTCTCTGTGAGGTGGGACGGGGGAAGGGTTTGTTGGATGGAGATACAGGAAGGGTCTCTGTGTGGTGGGACAGGGGAAGGGTTTATTGGATGGAGATACAGGAGGGGTCTCTGTGTGGTGGGATGGGGGAAGGGTTTGTTGGACGGAGATACAGGAGGGGTCTCTGTGTGGTGGGACGGGGGAAGGGTTTGTTGGATGGAGATACAGGAGGGGTCTCTGTGTGGTGGGATGCGGGAAGCGTTTGTTGGATGGAGATACAGGAGGGGTCTCTGTGAGGTGGGACAGGGGGAAGGGTTTGTTGGATGGAGATACAGGAAGGGTCTCTGTGTGGTGGGACAGGGGAAGGGTTTATTGGATGGAGATACAGGAGGGGTCTCTGTGTGGTGGGACAGGGGAAGGGTTTGTTGGAGGGAATTGAGCATACCCGGAAATCTCTCCATTGTGGCCTCTGAGCTACCCAGTCGATCGAGGTAACTGGCTCTTGCTCAGGTGGTCAGCCAGATTGCAGACCTCAGCGACTCCCAGCTGGACACAGGACCGAGCAGTTGGTCCTCCGTCCTGATGCCAAGGAGGTCCGCCAAGTTCTCTGGTCTCCAGTTTTGCCCGGGGTAGGGGAGATTGTCCAGAGGGTGAGTAGTTTAATTGTCCTGAGAAACAGTGGAAGGCTTCAGGTCTGCGTGTTGAACAGGCAGATGATTCTCCACGTGAGTAGACCGAGGCAGGACAAACAGATGCAGAATGCAGAGGAGAAGGTCCAGTCACAGCAGGGTAGAAGTTGTTCCTGAGTCTGAAGTTGCATGTTCTCAGGCCACATCTCCTGCCCGATGTGGGTGTATCTTCCTCTCAATGGGAGGGGCGAAGAGTGAGTTCCCGGGTTGGGAGGATGCCTTGTTATGTCAGCTTCGTTCCCGGGTCAGTGGGAGGGATCGGTCGAGGGCCAGTGTCTCCCTGCAGGGTTGCCGGGGTCGGGGCTCTCACCCGTGCCTTTCACCCCCAGGTACCACGCCCAGTCCTACTACGATCGGATCCCCGAACTGAAGCAGGCCATCGACCAGTTGGGCAGTGGATTCTTCTCTCCCAAAGAGCCCCACCTCTTCAAGGAAATAGTCAACATGCTGATGCACCACGACAGGTGAGGGTGAGGGGGTGTTACCCACACTCCTCGTCGGTCATGCCCCTGACCCCGAGGAGCAAGGGACCTCTGTCCTGGGGGCTGGCTCAGTGATGATTTGGCAAGGACTGTGCAAGGGTAGAAGTGTGTGTGTGTGTCCATCTGCTGGAGTCAGGTCACTGTGAGATACAATAGGTGCAGGAGTAGGCCATTCAGCCCTTTGAGCCAGCATCACCATTCACTGTGATCATCCACAATCGGTACCCCATTCCTGCCTTCTCCCCATATCCCTTCACTTCGCTATCTTTAAGAGCTCTATCTAACTCTTTCTTGAAAGAATCCAGAGAATTGTCCTCCACTGCCTTCTGAGGCAGAGCATTCCACAGAACCACAACCCTCTGTGTGAAAAAGTTTTTCCTCAACTCCGTTCTAAATTGTCTACCCCTTATTCGTAAACTGTGGCCTCTGGTTCTGGACTCCCCCAACATCGGGAACATGTTTCCTGCCTCCAGCGTGTCCAATCCCTTAATAATCTTATATGTTTCAATCAAATCCCCTCTCATCCTTCTGAATTCCAGTGTATACAACCCCAGTCGCTCCAATCTTTCAACATATGACAGTCCCGCCATCCCGGGAATTAACCTTGTGAACCTACGCTGCACTCCCTCAATAGCAAGAATGTCCTTCCTCAAATCTGGAGACCAAAATTGTACACAATTCTCCTGGTGTGGTCTCACCAGGGCCCTGTACAGCTGCAGAAGGATTCTTTGCTCTTATACTCAATTCCCCTTGTTATGAAGGCCAGCATGCCATTAGCTTTCTTCACTGCCTGCTGTACCTGCATGCTTCCTTTCAGTGACTGATGAACAAGGACACCTAGATCTTGTTATACTTCCCCTTTTCTTAACTTGACACCATTCAGATAGTAAGCTGCCTTCCTGTTCTTGCCACCAAAGTAGATACCCCACCCTTCTCCAGTCACTGCCTGAGCTTGGAGACCCGTGGCTGTAATCCCAGCTGAAACTGAGGGACTGAGAGAATTGTGGAATCTCTCGTTTCAATTCCACTTCCCGTCCCGACAACGACATGCCTGTCCATGGCTCCTCTGCTTCCACAGGTTTGAGGAGCACTTTCCCTTCTCACCCCTTCTGTTCAGCTGCCCATCACCTCCCTCGGGTTCCCCTCCTCCTTCCCTCTCTCCCACGGTCCACACTCCCCCTTCACCTGCCAGCATGTACTCCTTCCCCTCCCCTTACTCCGGCCTCTTCCCCCTTCCTTTACAGCCCGAAACTGTTTATTCTTCTCCGTAGATGCCGCCTGACCTGCTGAGATCCTCCAGTACTGTGTGTGTGTATGTGTGTGTCTGTGTCTGTGTCTGTGTCTGTGTATGTGGTCCAACATCTTCACAATCTTTATGAAGTCCTGTACGCCCTGGTCAATATTTATCGTTAGCCTACGCCTAAGAACAAAGACAAGAAGCCAGAGTGAGAAGATGGGAGGAGGGGAAGGCCGATGCTGGGACCTGAAGCAAAGAGAAACTGCTGGAGGACTTCAAGGGGCCGAGCGTCGTCTTGTGCATTTGTGTGTACGTACGGCGGGCTAGGCACGAGAGGGAGACTGAGGATCGCGTGCAGCCTGAACCCAGGAGATGAGAGGGTTAGTGTTTGAGGAGCATCTCGGCTCTCGGCATGTGCCCGATGGAGTTCAGAAGAAAGAGGGGAAAATCTCAGTGAAACATTGGAAGGCCTCGTTGGAGAGGATGTTTCCAGTAGTGGGGGAGAGGCACAGCCTCGGAATACAAGGATGTCCCCAGAGGAGAAATTTCTTTAGCTAGAGGGTGGTTAAAGTGCGTTAGATCTTCCTCATCAGCAATTACCCATTGACAGAGAGACTGTGAAGGGACTGGGCCTGGTGCGTTAGATGTTCCTCGTCAGCGAGCTCCCCGTTGGCAGAGAGACTGTGAAGGGACTGGACCTGGTGCGTTAGATGTTCCTCATCAGCGAGCTCCCCGTTGGCAGAGAGACTGTGAAGGGACTGGACCTGGTGCGTTAGATGTTCCTCATCAGCGAGCTCCCCGTTGGCAGAGAGACTGTGAAGGGACTGGACCTGGTGCGTTAGATGTTCCTCATCAGCGAGCTCCCCGTTGGCAGAAAGACTGTGAAGGGACTGGGCCTGGTGCGTTAGATGTTCCTCATCAGCGAGCTCCCCGTTGGCAGAGAGACTGTGAAGGGACTGGACCTGGTGCGTTAGATGTTCCTCATCAGCGAGCTCCCCGTTGGCAGAGAGACTGTGAAGGGACTGGACCTGGTGCATTAGATGTTCCTCATCAGCGAGCTCCCCGTTGGCAGAGAGACTGTGAAGGGACTGGACCTGGTGCGTTAGATGTTCCTCATCAGCGAGCTCCCCGTTGGCAGAGAGACTGTGAAGGGACTGGTCCTGGTGCGTTAGATGGTCCTCATCAGCGAGCTCCCCGTTGGCAGAGAGACTGTGAAGGGACTGGGCCTGGTGCATTAGATGTTCCTCATCAGCGAGCTCCCCGTTGGCAGAGAGACTGTGAAGGGACTGGACCTGGTGCGTTAGATGTTCCTCATCAGCGAGCTCCCCGTTGGCAGAGAGACTGTGAAGGGACTGGACCTGGTGCGTTAGATGTTCCTCATCAGCGAGCTCCCCGTTGGCAGAGAGACTGTGAAGGGACTGGGCCTGGTGCGTTAGATGTTCCTCATCAGCGAGCTCCCCGTTGGCAGAGAGACTGTGAAGGGACTGGGCCTGGTGCGTTAGATGTTCCTCATCAGCGAGCTCCCCGTTGGCAGAGAGACTGTGAAGGGACTGGACCTGGTGCGTTAGATGTTCCTCATCAGCGAGCTCCCCGTTGGCAGAGAGACTGTGAAGGGACTGGACCTGGTGCGTTAGATGTTCCTCATCAGCGAGCTCCCCGTTGGCAGAGAGACTGTGAAGGGACTGGGCCTGGTGCGTTAGATGTTCCTCATCAGCGAGCTCCCCGTTGGCAGAGAGACTGTGAAGGGACTGGGCCTGGTGCGTTAGATGTTCCTCATCAGCGAGCTCCCCGTTGGCAGAGAGACTGTGAAGGGACTGGACCTGGTGCGTTAGATGTTCCTCATCAGCGAGCTCCCCGTTGGCAGAGAGACTGTGAAGGGACTGGGCCTGGTGCGTTAGATGTTCCTCATCAGCGAGCTCCCCGTTGGCAGAGAGACTGTGAAGGGACTGGGCCTGGTGCGTTAGATGTTCCTCATCAGCGAGCTCCCCGTTGGCAGAGAGACTGTGAAGGGACTGGGCCTGGTGCGTTAGATGTTCCTCATCAGCGAGCTCCCCGTTGGCAGAGAGACTGTGAAGGGACTGGGCCTGGTGCGTTAGATGTTCCTCATCAGCGAGCTCCCCGTTGGCAGAGAGACTGTGAAGGGACTGGACCTGGTGCGTTAGATGTTCCTCATCAGCGAGCTCCCCGTTGGCAGAGAGACTGTGAAGGGACTGGGCCTGGTGCGTTAGATGTTCCTCATCAGCGAGCTCCCCGTTGGCAGAGAGACTGTGAAGGGACTGGGCCTGGTGCGTTAGATGTTCCTCATCAGCGAGCTCCCCGTTGGCAGAGAGACTGTGAAGGGACTGGGCCTGGTGCGTTAGATGTTCCTCATCAGCGAGCTCCCCGTTGGCAGAGAGACTGTGAAGGGACTGGGCCTGGTGCGTTAGATGTTCCTCATCAGCGAGCTCCCCGTTGGCAGAGAGACTGTGAAGGGACTGGGCCTGGTGCGTTAGATGTTCCTCATCAGCGAGCTCCCCGTTGGCAGAG
Organism: Mobula hypostoma; assembly: GCF_963921235.1. NCBI lineage: Eukaryota > Metazoa > Chordata > Chondrichthyes > Myliobatiformes > Myliobatidae > Mobula > Mobula hypostoma. Next base: position 15,468,262 of record NC_086126.1, on the reverse strand, counting down.
AGACTGTGAAGGGACTGGGCCTGGTGCGTTAGATGTTCCTCATCAGCGAGCTCCCCGTTGGCAGAGAGACTGTGAAGGGACTGGACCTGGTGCGTTAGATGTTCCTCATCAGCGAGCTCCCCGTTGGCAGAGAGACTGTGAAGGGACTGGGCCTGGTACGTTAGATGTTCCTCATCAGCGAGCTCCCCGTTGGCAGAGAGACTGTGAAGGGACTGGACCTGGTGCGTTAGATGTTCCTCATCAGCGAGCTCCCCGTTGGCAGAGAGACTGTGAAGGGACTGGACCTGGTGCGTTAGATGTTCCTCATCAGCGAGCTCCCCGTTGGCAGAGAGACTGTGAAGGGACTGGGCCTGGTGCGTTAGATGTTCCTCATCAGCGAGCTCCCCGTTGGCAGAGAGACTGTGAAGGGACTGGACCTGGTGCGTTAGATGTTCCTCATCAGCGAGCTCCCCGTTGGCAGAGAGACTGTGAAGGGACTGGACCTGGTGCGTTAGATGTTCCTCATCAGCGAGCTCCCCGTTGGCAGAGAGACTGTGAAGGGACTGGACCTGGTGCGTTAGATGTTCCTCATCAGCGAGCTCCCCGTTGGCAGAGAGACTGTGAAGGGACTGGACCTGGTGCGTTAGATGTTCCTCATCAGCGAGCTCCCCGTTGGCAGAGAGACTGTGAAGGGACTGGACCTGGTGCGTTAGATGTTCCTCATCAGCGAGCTCCCCGTTGGCAGAGAGACTGTGAAGGGACTGGACCTGGTGCGTTAGATGTTCCTCATCAGCGAGCTCCCCGTTGGCAGAGAGACTGTGAAGGGACTGGGCCTGGTGCGTTAGATGTTCCTCATCAGCGAGCTCCCCGTTGGCAGAGAGACTGTGAAGGGACTGGGCCTGGTGCGTTAGATGTTCCTCATCAGCGAGCTCCCCGTTGGCAGAGAGACTGTGAAGGGACTGGGCCTGGTGCGTTAGATGTTCCTCATCAGCGAGCTCCCCGTTGGCAGAGAGACTGTGAAGGGACTGGACCTGGTGCGTTAGATGTTCCTCATCAGCGAGCTCCCCGTTGGCAGAGAGACTGTGAAGGGACTGGACCTGGTGCGTTAGATGTTCCTCATCAGCGAGCTCCCCGTTGGCAGAGAGACTGTGAAGGGACTGGACCTGGTGCGTTAGATGTTCCTCATCAGCGAGCTCCCCGTTGGCAGAGAGACTGTGAAGGGACTGGACCTGGTGCGTTAGATGTTCCTCATCAGCGAGCTCCCCGTTGGCAGAGAGACTGTGAAGGGACTGGACCTGGTGCGTTAGATGTTCCTCATCAGCGAGCTCCCCGTTGGCAGAGAGACTGTGAAGGGACTGGACCTGGTGCGTTAGATGTTCCTCATCAGCGAGCTCCCCGTTGGCAGAGAGACTGTGAAGGGACTGGACCTGGTGCGTTAGATGTTCCTCATCAGCGAGCTCCCCGTTGGCAGAGAGACTGTGAAGGGACTGGACCTGGTGCGTTAGATGTTCCTCATCAGCGAGCTCCCCGTTGGCAGAGAGACTGTGAAGGGACTGGACCTGGTGCGTTAGATGTTCCTCATCAGCGAGCTCCCCATTGACAGAGAGACTGTGAAGGGACTGGACCTGGTGCGAACCGTCAGACGAGTGGTCACCGCAGTCGCTCTTCTTGTGATCTCAAGACCCTGTCAGACGTAGTTAACGTGGATTGCCGCAAAGCCGATTCACTGAGTTATAAGTGGACAGCAGGGGGGGGTGGTGGAGCTGTGTGCCCTCGGTCGCAGCAAGGACTGGGCCCCATGCCGCAGTATCGCCTGATTACAGCTGGCCAGGAGAGAGGGGTGGTGTGGTGCGGCGTCCAGGCTGGAGTCACTCAGCAGAAGACGAGCTGTGTTGTGTTCATCGGCAACATCCTCCTGTACTCTGTGTCACCACCCACAGCTCCAACCTGCTGACGACACTACACTGATTGACCTCATCTCAAACAATAATGAGGCAGTCTACAGACAGGAAGTCATCACCCTGACACGGTGGTGTCAAGAAAACAACCTCTCCCTCGATGTCGCAAAAACAAAGGAGCTGGTTGTGGACTACAGGAGGAATGGAGACGGGCTAACCCCTATTGACATCAATGGATCCGGGGTTGAGAGGGTGAACAGCTTCAAGTTACTCGGCATAAGCATCACCGAGGATCTCACATGGTCTGTACGTACCGGTTGTGTGGTGGAAAAAGCACAACAGTGCATCTTTCATCTCAGACGGTTGAGGAAGTTTGGTATGGGCCCCCCAAATTCTAAGAACTTTCTACAGGGGCACAATTGAGAGCATCCTGACTGGCTGCATCACTGCCTGGTATGGGCACTGTACCTCCCTCAATCGCAGGACTCTGCAGAGAGTGGTGCGGACAGCCCAGCGCATCTGTAGGTGTGAACTTCCCATGATTCGGGACATTTACAAGGACAGGTGTGTAAAAAGGGCCTGAAGGATCATTGGGGACCCGAGTCACCCCAACCACAAACTGTTCCAGCTGCTACCATCCGGGAAACGGTACCGCAGCATAAAAGCCAGGACCAACAGGCTCCGGGACAGCTTCTTCCACCAGGCCATCAGACTGATCAGTTCATGCTGATGAAAACTGTACGTCTATGTTATATCGACTGTCCTGTTGTACATAATATTTATTATAGATTACTATAAATTGCACATTTAGACGGAGACGTAACGTAAAGATTTTTACTGCTCCTGTATATGAAGGATATAAGAAATAAAGTCAACTCAATTCAACATTCACTTGGACTAAATTTTGTTTGTGTGTGTCTGTGTTTTCCTGATATCTTGTGTGTGCTTGCCGTGTTTTATGTTTTCCGTGTGTTTTGCAGCTTGCCCTGGAGGATTGCTGTTCGGTTTGGCTGTGTTCGTGGGTACTGAACGTGTGCTGGGGGTGGGGGAGGCGTCGCAGGTGGGTCGGGAGTGTCGCCATCTCGAGGGCGGTGATCCTCCGCAAGGTCAGGCTGCCAAATAACCCTGCCTCTAACCTCTGCCCTTTCCCCCCCGCAGGTTCAAAGTGTTTGCTGACTATGAGGACTACATCAAATGCCAGGACCGCGTCAGCGCCTTGTACATGGTTAGTGCGTGTGGGCGGCTCGCCGCATGCGTAGGAGAGCGCGGGGGCGAGTGGGAGGTCTGTGTATTCCTTAACCGCGCGCGGGGCTCCTGTGTCTGCGCGTGTCTACGTACAGTGGGTTGGGGAGTTCCAGAGGGACGCTCGCTTCCGTGCCCATGGCGCAGTAAGACAGCTGCCTCTCAGCTCCAGGGACCCGGGGTCGACCCTGTCTCGAGTTTTCGCCTCCTCCCCTGGGTGCTCCACTGCCCACGCACGTCACGCGGTGCGGGGGTGAGTGGGTTCATTGTCCTCTGTAGGTTGTGCCCTGCCTGTGTGTGTGTGTGTGGGTGACGGGATGGGAATACAGTGAGATCGGGGTAAGTGGGTCAGCAGAGAGTCAGTGGGCCGAAGGACCTGTGTCTGGGCTGTGTCTTGTGGGGAGGCAGGGTTGGTCAGTGCCTTGGGGTTGAAGAGGAGGGCCAGTTCCTCTGTGTGTGTGAGAGAGAGAGGGGCTGTTACAGGTATGAGCTAACCCGTCCCCCCGGCTTCCTGCAGAATTCCAAGGAGTGGACCAAGATGGTCATCAAAAACATCGCTGCCTCAGGGAAGTTCTCCAGCGACAGGACCATCACGGAGTACGCCCGGCAGATATGGGGAGTGGAGCCCAGCAAGCACAAGATCCCGCCCCCCAGCGAGCCCCGGGAGTGAGGCCGTCTCCGCACGTCCCTCTTCCTCCTCGCCCCCCGACCCCAGCCCGAGTCAATCGGCGGGTGACGAGGGGTGGGACCTCTCAGCCGTCTGTCTGACGCGACCCCCCCCCCGGCTCTGTTACGACACCCGCCTGCTTTCACAACGTGGTCCCCGAGATCCCTCAGCCAGGGAGGAAGCTCCCACCTCACGCCGGGTTGAAAACTCCCTTCCGCTCCCACACCCCCACACCCGCCGTGTCTCTATCATGGCTGTCACTCTCTCTGTCTCTCACACCAGACCGCCTCCCCAAATCAAGCCAAGGAACAACGCGGTAAACTGGTGACACGAGTTAGCAGTCTGAGTGAGTTTAACCCAGGGCTCGCGCTCTTCCCCACGCTGCTGCTCTACTTCCGAAGCTGACTGGGATCCTTCAGCACTTTCCCTTGTGCTCAACAATCCCCCTTCCCCGCAGGCAAAGGCTGCTGCCTGGGGATGGCAAGTTCTTTCGCCTTAAAACACAGGGCACACCTGCTATCCGCCACTGGACCCCCTTGCCACAACCATAACTTTAACCTGCTGATCTAGGACGGGAAAGTTAAGTCTTCCCTCATGCATTTAATACGTGAGCAACTTATCTGAAGTGTAAATATTTATGTTAAACGGGTATGAAATTGAACTGCTGAATATTGGCCTGGGACACCACCGGTGGCCAACTAGAAGCGGAGGTTTCTTTGTAACCTCGCCCAGCCGGAGAGAAGGTCAGCCACACTCTACATGGATGGGGGCCATCTGACCTCCAGCCATCTTCAGCTGGGGGGGGTGGGATCCATCCTCAGTTCCTGTCTTCTCTCGCGCTCCAGCAGTGGGCAGATCCGAGCTGTGAAACTCTGCTGAAAGAGGTTAATCGGACACTGTTCCCACTCTGCTGTGTTCAGACATGAGCTCCAGGTGTGGGCCCAAGAAAGCAGCTGTCATTGACAGTCCTCATCTCAGCCCCTTGTTTCTGCTCTTCGCCAGGTATCCCCACTCAGCCTGTCCCACCATTTCCCCCTCCCAGTCTCTTTCCAGCTCCCTCTCTATCTCCTCCCAGTCTCTTTCCAGCTCCATCCACCCCTGTCCTCCCAGTCTCCAACCCTGCTCACTGTCCTCCCCTCCCAGTCTCTTTCCAACTCCCCCTCTCTCCTCCCAGTCTCCAACTCTGCTCACTGTCCTCCCCTCCCAGTCTCTTTCCAGCTCCCCCTCTCTCCTCCCCTCCCAGTCTCTTTACAGCTCCCCCTCTCTCCTCCCCTCCCAGTCTCTTTACAGCTCCCCCTCTCTCCTCCCAGTCTCCAACTCCGCTCACTGTCCTCCCCTCCCAGTCTCTTTCCAGCTCCATCCATCCCTCTCCTCCCCTCCCATCTCTTTCCAGCTCCATCCATCCCTCTATTCCCAGTATCCAACTCTGCTCACTGTCCTCCCCTCCGTCTCTTTCCAGCTCCCCCTCTCCTCCCAGTCTCCAACTCTGCTGACTGTCCTCCCCTCCCAGTCTCTTTCCAGCTCCCACTCTCTCCTCCCAGTCTCCAAGCTCCATCCATCCCTCTCCTCCCCTCCCAGTCTCTTTCCAGCTCCATCCACCCCTCTCCTCCCCTCCCAGTCTCTTTCCAGCTCCATCCACCCCTCTCCTCCCCTCCCAGTCTCCAACTCTGCTCACTGTCCTCCACTCCCAGTCTCTTTCCAGCTCCATCCATCCCTCTCCTCCCCTCCCAGTCTCTTTCCAGCTCCATCCACCCCTCTCCTCCCAGTCTCCAACTCTGCTCACTGTCCTCCCCTCCCAGTCTCTTTCCAGCTCCATCCATCCCTCTCCTCCCCTCCCAGTCTCTTTCCAGCTCCATCCACCCCCTCCTCCCAGTCTCCAACTCTGCTCACTGTCCTCCCCTCCCAGTCTCTTTCCAGCTCCATCCACCCCTCTCCTCCCAGTCTCCAACTCTGCTCACTGTCCTCCCCTCCCAGCCTCTTTCCAGCTCCCCCTCTCCCCTCCCAGTCTCTTTCCAGCTCCGTCCATCCCTCCTCCCCTCCCAGTCTCTTTCCAGCTCCATCCACCCCTCTCCTCCCCTCCCAGTCTCTTTCCAGCTCCATCCACCCCTCTCCTCCCCTCCCAGTCTCCAACTCTGCTCACTGTCCTCCACTCCCAGTCTCTTTCCAGCTCCATCCATCCCTCTCCTCCCCTCCCAGTCTCTTTCCAGCTCCATCCACCCCCTCCTCCCAGTCTCCAACTCTGCTCACTGTCCTCCCCTCCCAGTCTCTTTCCAGCTCCATCCACCCCTCTCCTCCCCTCCCAGTCTCTTTCCAGCTCCATCCACCCCCTCCTCCCAGTCTCCAACTCTGCTCACTGTCCTCCCCTCCCAGTCTCTTTCCAGCTGCATCCACCGCTCTCCTCCCAGTCTCCAACTCCGCTCACTGTCCTGCCCTCCCAGTCTCTTTCCAGCTGCATCCACCCCTCTCCTCCCAGTCTCCAACTCCGCTCACTGTCTTCCCCTCCCAGTCTCTTTCCAGCTCCATCCACCCTTCTCCTCCCAGTCTCCAACTCTGATTACTGTCCTCCCCTCCCAGTCTCTTTCCAGCTGCATCCACCCCTCTCCTCCCAGTCTCCAACTCCGCTCACTGTCCTCCCCTCCCAGTCTCTTTCCAGCTCCATCCACCCCCTCCTCCCCTCCCTCTCTCTCCCCTCCCCTCCCTCTCTCTCCCCTCCCCTCCCTCTCTCTTTCCAGCTCGGCTCTCTCTCTCCTCCCTGTCTCCTCTTCCTCTCCTTTCCCTCCCTTAGGCCTGGGATGTGGGATTGTTGTGGCGCCAAGTTGACCGATGTTTACAACACTTTAATTCAATCGTTCCTTGCCACCATCCAGAGACAAAAGCTCACTTTGAGGAATGTTGGTTCACTGTGTTTACAGCAGCCGTTTCCCTTAGCTGAGGTGCAGAGAAAGATGACAAAATGCCGTGCCTGGTACGCTCCACTCCCACCGCCTCCCCTGGGAATTTAGCTGAAGCACTCCCTCCCCCACCGTGGGGTCACCCACCTCGTGTGAGCTGCATGTTTCTCCAGTGCAATATTGTGTTGACATTTGTACTGCCACTGACATTAAAAGTGATGGTTGAACTGCTGGGTTCTGCTGTTTTACTTGGTCAGGCATGGAGGTGTTCTGTCGGCAAGAGGCTCCATTGCCTCCCTCTCTGACACATTCTCACCCACGCTACTGCGGACATCGGCTGACAGGGGTACGTCAATGATACGCATCAGAGAGGGTCCAGAGGAGGTGCTCCCTCGAGCCGGTACTTACTGGAGTTTCGAACAACGAGGGGCATCTCATCGAAACCTATTGAATACTGAAATGGAGTGGACACCTGTCTGAATAAAAGGGTGCCCCTTTAGAACAGAGATGAGAAAATACCTCTTCAGCCAGTGAGGGGGTGAATCTGTGGAATTCATTGCCACAGGCAGACGAGGAGGCCGAGCCGTTGGGTATATTTAAGGCAGAGGTTGATGGGTTCTTGATTAGTCAGGGTGTCAAAGGTTGCAGGGTTGAGTTGGGATAATAAATCAACCATGATGGAATGGTGGAGCATATTCAATGGGCCAGCTGTCCTAATTCTGTTCCTATGTCTTGTGGTACGACTAGCCCAGGGCACCGGGCAGTATCTACCCCCCCCCCACCTTAGTTCATAATACTACATTGTTTAATCCGTGAGTTTAGAAACATAGAAAACCTACAGCACAATACAGGCCCTTTGGCCGACAAAGCACCAGGCAGCTATCCAAAAGTCACTTAAAAGACCCTATCGTATCCGCCTCCACCACCGTTGCCGGCAGCCCATTCCACGTACTCACCACTCTCTGAGTAAAAAAACTTACCCCGACATCTCCTCTGTACCTGCTCCCCAGCACCTTAAACCTGTGCCCTCTTGTGGCAGCCATTTCAGCCCTGGGGAAAAGCCTCTGACTATCCACACGATCAATGCCTCTCATCATCTTATACACCTCTATCAGGTCACCTCTCATTCTCCGTCGCTCCAAGGAGAAAAGGCCGAGTTCACTCAACCTGTTTTCATAAGGCATACTCCCCAATCCAGGCAACATCCTTGTAAATCTCCTCTGCACCCTTTCTATGGTTCCCACGTCCTTCCTGTAGTGAGGCGACCAGAATTGAGCTGAGTATTCCAAGTGGGGTCTGACCAGGGTCCTATATAGCTGCAACATTACCTCTTGGCTCTTAAACTCAATCCCATGATTGATGAAGGACAATACACCGTCCTCCTTCTTAACCACAGAGTCAACCTGCACAGCTGCTTTGAGCGTCCTATGGACTCAGACCCCAAGATCCCTCTGATCCTCCACACTGCCAAGAGTCTTACCATTAATACTATATTCTGTCTTCAAATTTGACCTACCAAAATGAACCACCTCACACTTATCTGGGTTAAACTCCATCTGCCACTTCTCAGCCCAGTTTTGCAACCTATCAATGTCCCACTGTAACCTCTGACAGCATCTCACACTATCTACAACATCTCACACCTTTGTGTCATACATGCAAGGAATTTCATTTCACCCTGATGTACATGGCACTGATCAGTATGGGATCTCTGATCTCAGGGAAGCAGGGACATGTGGCTGAATTAGACCCTACTGAGGACATATATCTCCCACGGTAATGGCCAGTTAGATGAAAGAGCTCGTCTCCAGTGTGTGGTCCCAAACCTCTTTCCTCACATGGACAACCTGGACAGATTTCCCCACAGCGAGGGCATGACTGCCCAAAACTTCTGAACTCTTCCCACCTGCACTGTCACTCATGGCTGCCAACAGCATCGATTCTCTCTGCAGTTGGAGGAGGCCGCCGCGATGGCTTACTGTTAAGCAGGCAGGGAAAGGATTTCATCTGCTACTGAAGTGGAGCGAGACAGTGGAGGCACGGGCGACCACAGATCAATATGCAATCCGCTAGAGAAACTCAGTGAGCCAGGCAGGAGTGCAGGGCTTTCATCCGGGATCATCAACAATTCCTTTCCCACCAGCAGGTTGTCGACCGCTGGGGCAAAACTCAGCATCACATTTATTACCACCGACTTGCCGTGGTGTAAGACGTTCTTCAGAAGCGTAGTAATGCAAATACACAAAATAACTATAAATCACAAAATAGTCTGTTCACGAATCAGCTTGTGCTGTTACGTTCCACGTCGAGTGTGTCTTCTGGCCCCTGTACCTCCTCCCTGATGGTGGTAATGGGCTCGTGGAGAAACACCACCTTCTTCAGGCACTGTGTCTTGAAGGTGACCTACCTCAGTGGTTTGTCCACGATGGAGCTGGCTGCGTCTGCAGCCTCGTTTCAGTCCCGTGCATTGGCGCCTCCACACCAGGAGTCTATACATCTATAGAAGTCTATCTGTCTTTGGTGACCAACCAAGTCTCCCCAAACTCCTAATGACAGAGAGACACCAGTGTGCTGTCTTTGTGACCATTGTACAGAGAGTAGAGCACTTGACATGGAATTAGGGAAGAGAAATGTTTGACAAGCCAATTTGTTCTTTCGACAGGATAAATGGGGGCTAATTTCACCGGGATCAATAAAGTATGACTATGACTAATGGATGCAGTTTTAACTTTTTGTAAGCCTCTCTGCAGATACCAAACATGAGATTAAAGAAAATTAGGGCAGGTGTTTTTTTTGGGTGGGGAAGGGGGTGATACAGGAAAGGACTGAGGAAACACAACAGACTAGTGAGATATTCAGTGGACCCACTGTTCCCAATGCACATCAATGGCTCTGGGGACGGGATCAGGTATCGTGCATCCAAGTTTGCTGATTGTCCACACATGAGGGTGCCGTCGTTGGGCTGAGGACGACGCAGAGGGGCTTTGGGGGAATGTGCACGATAGGTCTTGGCAAATCGATGTGAAATCAAATGGTTTACTGTTCTAAAGCAGATGCTTTCTTTTAATGGCAAGAGATTGATAATTCTGAAGGAGCTGCATAACCTGACTTACTGAATGATAAGGTGATGGTTCATCGGATCATGAAGAAGATAAATGTCTTTATTGCAAAGCTATAGGCATAGAGATGTCCTACAGTTATGGAGACCTCCAGTGAGACTGCGTTTGGAATGGTAGTACAGGTCTGGTCTCCCTCTCCAAGTACACTGGAGGTCTCCACAACTGAAGGATTTCAGCAAGGGCATGCCAATCGTTTCATGGGACGAGCAACCATTATCGTATGAGAAATGACACAGTAGGCCTACACCCTTGAGATTAGAGACCTCATTGAAGCCTACCAAATACTTCCACAGCTTGACAAGGCATGATGTGTTGGCCTTCATTAGTCGGGGGATTGAGTTCAAGATCTGTGAAGTAACGTTGCAGCTCTGTGAAATTCTGCTGAGACCACATTTGGACTCTCGGGCTCGGTTCTGGACACCTCATTATAGGAAGGATGTGGAAGCTTTGGAGAGGGTGCAGAGAAGGTTTACCAGGATTCTGCCCGGATTAGAGGTAGGGTTGGGCGAGCGAGGGATTTTCTCTTTAGAGCAAAGGAGGATGAGAGGTGACTTGATAAACTTGTACAGGATCTAGAGGACAGCCAGAGACTTTCTCCTACCCCCGCACCCCCCCCAACCCCACTGAAGGTGGGAATGACTAATACAAGGGGATGGTGGAAAATAGAGGAAGGATTTTTACCACAGAAGAGGGTGTAGGGAATGTGCTGCTAGGGGCTGGTGCATTCGAGACATTCAAGGGACTAAGATGGGCACATGCATGAAGGCAAAATGTGGGAGGGAAGGGCTAAATTGACCTTGGAGTACACTAACAGATCACTTTTAACCTCATGGGCTGGAGCTGGTACTGGTCTCCGTTCTACATCTCATCTGGCTGGGGTGTCACAGTCCCAGAGTAAATTCTTGGCTAGTTGGGTCAAATGAGAAAATCTTTGTGTGGGGTGAGCGCAGGAAAGCCGTATGGGGTGAAAGGACAGCCCTGCTCCTTATCAAATGGCGGTTTCTGCTTCTGTAGTGTTCTTACCCACCGCTGCCACTGATGTCAGACTAACAGGTCTATTTTCTCTCTTCCTCCTTTCTTAAAAAGTGGGATAACATTTGCCACCCTCCAATCCGCAGGAACTGATCCTGAATCTATAGAACATTGGAAAATGATTACCAATGCATTCATGATTTCCAGAGCCACCTCCTTAAGTACCCTGGGATGCAGACCATCAGGCCCTGGGGATTTATCAGCCTTCAGTCCCATCAGCTTACCCAACACCATTTTCTGTCTAATGTGAATCTCCTTCAGTTCCTCTGTTACCCTAGGTCCTCCGGCCACTATTACATCTGGGAGATTGTTTGTGTCTTCCCTAGTGAAGACAGATCCAAAGTGCCTGTTCAGCTCGTCTGCCATTTTCTTGTTCCCCGTAATAATTCCACCCGTTTCTGTCTTCAAGGGCCCAACTTTAGTCATAACCCATTTTTTCCTCTTCATATACCTAAAGAAGCTTTTACTATCCTCCTTTATATTCTTGGCTAGTTTACCTTCATACCTCATCTTTTCCCCCCATATTGCCTTTTTAATTATCTTCTGTTGCTCCTTAAAAGTCTCCCAATCCTCTGGCTTCCCGCTCATCCTTGTTATGTTATACTTCCTGTCCTTGACTTCCCTTGTCATCTTACAGGGGTTCCTGGCTCTTCAAGGGCTCATCCCAGTGTGGGGAGGGTTTCAGTCTCAACACCCCCCACCCCCTTGGGTCCCGGCTCTTCAAAGGCCCATCCCAGTGCAGGGGGGTTTCAATCTACCCCCAACCCTCCCCACCCACCTTCAGGCATTGAGTTCCAGACTCCCCGGCACTTAGTGGGTGCAATAACTTCTCTCCCTCCTACCTCTGACACCCCCACCCACTCACTACAACCTGTGACCCTCCCAGGCGAGGTAAATCGGCCTTGCCTGTCCCCTCTGTCCTGCAGACCCTCCCCCCACCCCCACAACCTTCCAAGACGCATGACGTCCTGACTTTAAAACACATCATGTTCCTCCCCCAGCGCTGGGCCTGAACCGGGCCACTGCCTCGCCCTCCCCATGAGGACTGCGGCCGTCCAAGGCGGCCGGCGAAGGCAGACGGGACGGGGAGCGTGCACCAGCCCCACCAGCTGCTCTGAGTAAAGCAAGCCAAGCTCTAAACCGCCCCCCGTCCTACACAGCAGCCCCTCCCCTCAGAACCCTGAGCCACGCCTCGCTCTGATGGTTCCCCCTCCCACTACGAGGGGCGGCAGGTCGACAGAACACGGACTCAACCGGCCCTCCCCAATATACCTTCCTCCTCTTCACCGTCCAGCAGTGGGTGGGTGCGGGATGAACACAAGGACAGCGTCTGACCAGGCTCTTTGCTATTGGTGCTTTTATTAATTCCATGCACTTTCTAACTCCTACTCCGATCCAGGACGTGTGTCTAAAATTCTTAAGGACTCTTAAATTTAAAAATGGAAAACAAAAACTCGGCGCTGCTTCCGGGCTGTCGGGCTGCGTGTTCTGCTCGGGCTGCCGCTAGAAAGCCCGCTGGAGCCCCAACACCTTGGCGGCCTTGGCGCGGACACAGGGCGAGACGTCGTGCAGCATCATGATGATGGCCACGCAGACGTTCTGGTCGGCGCTGGCCTCCACGTGCTCCCTGGGCAGGTGGTGCATCAGGAAGCCGGCCAGGACGATGGCGTTGCCCCGGATCTCGGGCAGCACGCTCTTGAAGAAGGAGACGCTGCTGGAGAGGTAGAGGCCGGCCCTGTCCGGGAAGTCGCTGACGATCAGCCTGGTCAGCTCGTCGATGAAGTCCCAGTAGCGGGTGTCGGCCTCCTCCAGCAGCTCGGCCCGGAAGACGGCGCGGATGTTGTCCGAGCACAGGTGGGGGCCGAGGAGGTGCAGCACGGCCTTGCAGGCGGCCACCACCTCGGGGCTGCTGTCGTTGACGTGCAGCAGGAGGCTGACCAGGCTGAGGTGGACGCGCTCCATGAAGAGGTCGCAGGGGCCGCCGTCGGCGAAGTGCAGGAGGCTCCCGAAGACGGCGAAGGCGGCCGCGCGCAGTCGCTCGCGCTCGCTCTCGAAGAAGGGCTGGACGGCGGCGATAACGTCGGTGAGGGCAGGCCCCACGTCCTCCTCGGCCAGCTGCCCCAGGACCTTGGAGAGGCCCGATAGGGCCTCCAGCGCCACGAAGTCGTCGAGCTCGGCTCTCTGGTCCAGCCCGCCCACCATGGCGGCCAGCAGCTGGTCGGCATACCGGGGGACCTTCTGGGGGGCGCCGAGGGCCAGGTTGCCGAGCCCCCGGACCGAGAGCAAGTGGACGGAGGGCGACGGGTCCTCCAGGGTCCTCAGCAGGCTGCGCACCAGCACGTCGGTGACGGCCAGCTCCTGTATCACCGGCTGAGCCAGCAGCTCGCTGAAGAACGCGGCCGCTGTCGCCCGCTGGTGCTCGTGGGTGTGCAGCAGGGCCGGCTCCAGGAAGTGGATGATGCCCACCAAGTAGCGGGCGGCGTGCCGCCCAGTGGCCTGGGCCAGGAGGGCCGTGCTGCGCCGGTGCCCCTCCGCGCTCTTCATCAGCTCCCAGGCCACCTCGTCCTCCAGGCAGGTGACCACTTCCTCCGTCCCGCCCCGGACCAGCGTCAGCTTCAGTGCCTCCACCGCGGAGTCCCACACGTTGACCGGCTGGGCGCCGGACGGCTGGAGGCCCAGCTTCCTCCTCTTGGACGAGCTCTTACCCTGGCTGTCGGCCACCCTCTCACTGACGAGGAAGCTGAGGTAGAGGACCAAGGTGCCGAAGAGCCTGGGGTACAGGCTGACCACAGGCTCCGCCGACTCGGGGTTGGAGACCATCGCGGTCAGGGCGTAGACGACGGCCACCGTCTCGGAGGCGGCAGCCTGGGGCTTCCGGCCGGGCGAGAGGTAGCTGTTCAGTTTGTCCAGCAGGCACTGCATGGTGGCCTGCGCCAGCTGGGCCTCGCGGGCCAGGGACTGCCAGATGCCCGCAGTGTACTTGTCATAGGGCAGGGGCTGCAGGAGGAGGTGGGCCAGCACGCCCGGCATGCACTGGGAGGTCAGCAGGGAGATGAAGTAGGTAATGGAGAAGCGGATCTGCTCCAGGCTGACGCTCTGCACGCGGGTCTGCAGGCGGCCGAGGATGTCGGGCACGTGGTCCCGCAGCGCCTCGCCGTGCCTCCGCGCCAGCCCGTTCATCACCACGGAGCAGGCACTGGCGCTGGTGCTGTGGTAGTCGGAGAGGCCCTCGAAGAGAGTGAAGAGCAGGGAGGGGAGCTGGTTCCTGGGCAGCCGCCCGGAGAGGACCTGGGCCACGTCGCAGCAGATGCGGAAGAGGGCGTGGCAGTCGGGGTTCTGGAGCCGCGCCTTGATGGCGTGCAGGTGCTCCGCGGCCCCGTCGGCCCGGCGGGAGGCGCCGCCCTCGTAGCGCTCCTGGATGCACAGCAGCGTGTGCAGGCCGTCGACGGCGGCGTGGCGGACGGGGAGGGAGGGGTCGGCGCAGCGCGGCACGAGGTGGCCCGCCAGCGCGCCCAGGTTGTGGAAGGTGCCGGCGTGCATGGCGTTGAACCTCTCGCGGTAGAAGCCGAGCAGCGCCAGCGTGGCGCCCACCGCCCGTTCCCGCTCGTGGTCCCTGACGGACGCCATCCACTCCTGGACGTACTTGAAGATGAACTCCAGGCCCTCCGAGTTGAGGCTTTGCGCGAGGAACTCCTTCAGCAGCTCGTGCAGGGCGGCCACGGTCTCGGCGTGCAGGACCTCGCGCTCCTTCAGTTTCCGCGTGTCCTTCTGCTTGTCGGCGTCTAGCGGCAGGAAGGAGAAGACGGCCTCCAGGCAGCCGCGGATAAGTTCCGACGACTCCATCTCGTTGAGCCGAGGCTCCAGCCGGACGAGGTGGACGCAGGCGTTGATGGCCGTCTGCCGCACCCGGGTCTTCAGCTGGGCCCTGGGCTCCCCCGCGATCAGGTCCTGCATGTACGACAGCAGCTCCTCCCTGCGGCTGAACTTGAAGTTGTGCTTGCCCTTGTTGGCGTAGATGGCCTTGGCGATGAGGGTCACGGCCTTGATCAGGGTCAGCTTTATCATCAGGTCCTTGGTCTCCACCTTGATGCCCAGGACCTTGGTGTTGGACAGGCTGAGGATGTGGTCCAGGATGTGGAGCTCGATGCGCTGGAGGATGAGCCCCTCGGGGGCGTAGAGCGCCACGTAGCCGTAGCACAGGATGAGGGTGCTCTTCACCCGCTCCATGTCGCCGTCCAGCCTCTCCTTCAAGATGTTGAAAAAGCTGGCCGTCTTCTTCACGATGTCCATCCTGACGAACTCGTCCAGCTTGGCCAGCGTGTCGTCCAGGTGCGACATGGCACAGAAGCCGATGCCAGTGGCCAGCCCCTCCCGCTCCAGCAGCTCGGCGTGCTGGACGCTGAGCAGCATCTCCTGCAGCCCGTTGCCGATCACGTCCCGGTTGCTGGTCTGGCCCAGCACAATGCCCACGCACTTGTAGAGGAAGGCCTTCTCGCGGGGGAAGCTGTGGTAGCCGTGGAGGTGGTGGGTCATCTCCTCGCTCAGCTGCCAGGTCCACTTCTCGTCGGTGATGGTCTCCAGGGTGCGCGAGAGGAAGAAGAAGAGCTTGTCCTCCCACAGCTTCTGGGGGAGGGAGTCCTCCTGGTTCTCGGCCAGGGACTGGATGAGCTGGGGCAGCTCCTCGTCCCACAAATGCACCACCTCCGGGTGGATGTTGGGGCTGAGAGCCCGGAGCAGCCGAAGGGCCGCCAGGCCCCTCCCCTGGCCCGCGTAGGGTGTAGCAGAGACCGCCAGCAGGCGGGCCAGCAGGGTGTGGGGCTTGGGCATGCCCAGCCTCTCGCTGTAGTTCAGGGCGGTCCTCTGCTCCTTCTCGCGCTTCCTCTTCGCCCCCACCCGCTCCAGGCAGCGGCAGACGGTGGACAGGGCGTTGGTGTACTGCACGGGCGTGACGAACTCCAGCAGGAAGGGCCACAGCACGTCATCCATGGCGTCCAGGCCGACCAGCGAGCCCAGGACGCCCTCGCAGAAGCGCCGCAGCTCCTCGTCGCTGACGTCCTCCTCCTCCTGGAGCTGGAGCCAGGAGGGATTCTCGGAGGGCGTCAGGCTGCACTGCAGCACGAGGAACTCCACCAGGGTGTACCCGCCCTCCAGCTGGAGGTAGCCATGCTCGCCCATCCGCCCGATCACCTGCGCCAGCATCTTCTTCACCCTGTTGTCGTTGTCCTGGAGCGCCTGCTTCACGCCGCACACGATCAGGGCCTTCTTCGTCTCCAGGGGCTTGAAGCTGGTAGCGATGACGTGGTCGAGGGCGGTCAGCGTGCCGAGGCGCACCCGCTCGTTGCTGTTGGACAGCTTCTGCAGCAGGAACTTGACCAGCCCGTCGACGGAGACGTGCAGGAGGATGACGAGGCACTGCAGCACCTCGGCGTGGTTCTTGCGGCCCAGCTCGCCGGCCGGATCCGCCGGCGAGCACAGCTGGTGGTGGAGCTGGGGGAGGAGGGCGTCCATCTGGGCCTCGGGCACGTGGCTGCCCATCTCCACGCCTGTCTCCAGGATGTTGTGCAGGCACTGGGTGACGTAGAAGGGCTCGCAGCGCTTCTTGTAGAGGGCCAGGACGCCGGTCAGAAAGCGGGGCAGCTCGTCATCGATCCGGTCGTTGGGGAGGAGGCGGACCATGTAGCTAAGGGCCACCACGATGGCCGTCCTCAGCTTGCTGTCCTTGTTCCGCAGCCAGTTCCCAAAGAGGATCTTGTAGGCGGCGTAGATCTCCTGGGAGAAGACGTCCTTGCAGAGGACTGGCTTAGTTGTCCTGTCCACGCTCGAGAGGTACTCCAGGATACTCTTGCTGAAGAGGCCCAAGGCGGACGTGAACACCCACTTCATGTTGTCCTGCTTGACCAAGGACAGCATAGGCAGCATGGTCTGCAGGGTGGTGGGCAGGTAGGGCACCATGCCCTGCACGTTGGCCACCGAGAGGTTGGCCAGGGTCTGCACCACGAAGAACTGGGGCAGGCTGCCGGGCTGTAGCTTCCGCATCACCTCCTCCAGGATCTCGTCGCTGAACCGGGAGCCCAGGGCCACCAGCAGGTTGCTGGCTGCCTCCTTCCAGCCCACCTCCGCCTCCCCGGACTTGATCATCTCCTCGGAGGCCAGGCCGATCATCCTCTTGGCCAGCGGCTGGCCGAGGAGGCCGATGGTGTCGCGCACGATGCGCTCCATGCACTGCAGGATGGCGGTGCGGTGCCCCTGCGCCAGCTGACTGTGCTTCAGCAGGAATTCCAGGCAGGAGCCCAGCACCTGCTCGGGGTTCTGGCAGCCCAGGCTGTGGAGGGACTGGGCGATCTGCCCGCGCACACCCTCGTCCTTGTCAAAGGCTGCGTCCGTCAGGGCCTCGAGGGAGGCCTCCCCCCTGCACGCCTCCATTTTGCTGCACACTTGGGTGGGCCGGAGTCTGGGGCAGGGAGTGTTGGGCGGAGGGGGAGGGAGGGGCGAAGCACCCGACAGTTTTGGCGACGATTACGGGCGACGGCAGCAGCTAAATCCTCCTCCTCGCCCCGACCTCCCGGCGTCTGGTCAAGAACGTTGTCCCCCCGGGCACAGACCTCACACGACCCACCTACCCCAGTGAAATCTGCCGACAATCAGAAAGAGGACGTCGTTTGCTGGGGCTGGTAACTTCTGCACGTTGCCACACTGCTCCCCAACCACAACCCCGCCCTCTTCCCTCGATGCTCTGAACTGCACACCTCCTCCCCGCTGGGCGTCAAGTTCCACCCCACCCGTCCATCCCCACCTTCCTCCTCACTGCTGATTCAGAGTGGATCCCCCCTCCGGGTCGTCCTAAGCGGATGGGCCCCACTCCTCCTGGCCCCGCCTCTCCCCGGAGCTCACCGCAGTTTCCTGGCACTGTTGCATGGCTGTATGAGAGCCTGACGCCTCGCCTCGGCCAGCACTCAAATCCCTGGTGTCAACTCTTCCCCCCATCAGCGCTCCCCCAATTGTGAGATCATGCCCCTGTCTGTGAGGGGTGCTGGGGGCTGGGGGGCTTATTTTTCAGCCTGAGGACCACGACTCACCAGCCCCATTGTGACTTCACTTACCCCTTCAGACGGGACCAAAGAACCAGCAGGAATTTGGCTTGGGGGAGTCTAAAGATCATTAAAGGTGGTAGATCAAGGTACTTGCCTTCAATAACAGAGTTTGCTCTTGCAGAAACACGGCCCCAGGGCAATATCCACCTACCATTAACCTCCACTCAGCCACTCGGGCTAAACTGCTGTTATTTTTTTTAAATATTGTCATTATCTGCAGCTGTCTTTTTCTGCTACGAAATACATGTACCGCATGATCGTGCAGATTGGTAGAAGAAATAAAAGCTTAGACTTTTTTCTTCCCCTAAGAGGTGGAAAGGGACTGGTGCAGGATTCCCTGAAGGTTACTTTGCGGGTTGAGTCGGTGCCAAGGAAGGCAAATGCAATGTTAGCGTTCATTTCGAGATTAACCAGAATGTCAGGATGATTGTGGCTTTATAAAGGCACTGGTGAGGCCTCACTTGGGGTACCGTGAGCAGTTTTGGGGCTGACATTGGAGAGGGTTCAACAGAGGTTCACTAAAACGATTCTGGAGGTGAGAGGCTTCTCACACAAGGTGGGTTTGAGGGCGCTGAATCGGAACCTGCCGGCATTCTGAAGAGTGAGGGGGTGACCTCACTGAAACCCATCGAACGGTGAAAGGCCTCGACAGGGTGGATGTGGAGGGGACGTTCCCCTCCACACAGCCTCACAACAGAGGGACGTCTACTTGGCACTGAGATGAGGTTGTGTCTTTTTAAGCCAGACAGTGGTGAATCTGAGGAACTCATGGCCACAGAAGGCCCAGTCACTGGGTATACTTATGGCAGAAGTACATAGATTCTTGATTGATCAGGGCATGAAGGGATACGGGGAGAAGGCAGGAGATTGGGGGCTGAGAGGGAAAATGGATCAGCCATGATGAACTGGTGGAGCAGACTCGATGGGCCAAATGGCCTAATTGTGCTCCTGTGGTAAATATTCAGAACGTGCTGAATATTTGCTCCTGTATCTGATGCCCCTGTGTGTATACCCACTCCTCTATCTCACAGTCCTGTGGACTATATACAGTGTGAACTTCAGAAGAGCAGAGAGACCATGGCATAACATTGCAGCACAGAAGAGCACCAGGCATAGGCCCTTCAGCCCATTGTGTACGTGCTGACCCTGACCCCGACCCCGACCCCAGTGTAAACTGGGCATCCTCCCCTGTCTCAAATATCACCACCATCCCTGCTTCCACCGTTTGCCCAGGGCAGCTTCTTCCCAGGCACCAGCTCTCCTTTAAACTCAGGGGTTCCTAGCCTGGGCTCCACAGACCACCCCCACCCCCAATTAATGGTAAGGGTCCATTGCATAAAAAAACATTGGGAATCCTTGCTTTTAACTTTCCCCCCATCTCGCCTTAAATGTACGTCGAGTGTTAGACATTGCTATTTTGGGGTAAAGATTCTGTCTGTCTACCCTATGTAAACTCAAACATCACAACCTGGTATGGAAGTTGTCCTGTCCAAGACCGGAAGAAGCTGCAGAAGATCGTGAACACGTAAACCTCTATATGAAACTGAGTTTCAACTTCGATAAATCCAAATTTACAAACTTAGTAAACACAATTTTTTTAAAAAGTCCTCAGTCTCCGATACTCTGAGGAAAGGAACCCAAGTTCGCCCAACCATTCCCGCTGGGTTTTGCACTTCAGTCAGGCCAAGATGCTGGTGAGCCTCTTGGAGCAGAGCAGAAAAAGGCATCTGGCCCATCACGCCTGCTCCGCCATTCATCGTGACTGCTCTATTATTTCTCTCAACCCCGTTCTCCCAAAAACCTTCGACTCCCCGACTAATCAAGAATATATCAACCTCCGCCTCAAATCTACCCAATGACTTGGTCTCCACAGCTGTCCACGGCAATGAATTCCGATTTACCGCCCTCTGGCTAAAGAAATCCCTCCTCGTCTCTGTTCGAAAGAGATGCCCCTGTATTTGACCACAACAGATAAGAGCAGGACTTGGTTTGTCGAATCCGCTCTGCTGGGGCTCTGCACTCTGGTCCTAGACTCCCTCACCCATCCTCTCCAAATCTTCGGCACTGTCTTCACAACGTGTTGACCAGAACGCCACATAATGTTCCAGATGCACAGGAGCCCAACCAAAGTTCAATCCGGCCCCAAGATGACTGAACACACTGTCCAGTAAAGGCCAGCGTGCTTACTTACACCCAGTCAGCTTGCGTTGCACGGCAGAGCAGAGAAAAACAGCGATGATCACACCAGCGAAGGTGCAGCTGGAGATTGACCAGGACGTTTCGATTACTGGGGGTACAGGGTAAGCTGGGTCCGCTCTCACTGAAGCAGGGGAGGGGGGAGAGAACTGAGGCAGCGGCAGAAGATTCTGACAGGCGGAGATAATGGGAACAGTGAGGAAGCAAACTAAAACCAAACCGCAAGCACACGCCGTCAGGGTGGACAAGTGGGGCTATGGGATGCTTCTTCTCCCCATCCAGAGGAAAGAATGAATTCTGGAATGCACTGCCTGAGGAGGAGATGGAAGAAACTCCCTCAGCAACAAGATATCGCAATAATCTCAGTGATGAAGACAGGTGAAGTCTCCTCAACGCTCTGGAGGTGTACCTGCTGAAATTCAGAAGAACGAGGTGGGGGATCTCACGGAAACCCACCAAATACTGAAAAGCCGAGGAAGGGTGGATGTGGAGAGGATGTTTCCAATAACGGGGGAGTCTTGGGACCAGAGGGCACAGCCTCAGAATAGAAGGAGAAATGAGGTGAGGAGAAATTTCTTCAGCTGGAAGGTAGTGAATCTGGGGAATTCATTGCTCCAGATGGCTGTGGAGGACAGGTCGTTGGGCATATTTAAAACGGAGATTGACAGATTGCTGTTTAGTCGGGGGGGGGGGTCAAAGGTTACGGGGAGAAGGCAGGAGAGGGAAAATGAATCAGCCATGGAAAATGGTGGAGCAAACACGAAGGGCCGAATGGCCTGATTCTGGTCCGAGGTCTCACAGAGGAAGTACCGGAACGTGGAATCAGTGTAGGTGGGCTCTGGACGGTCGACTGCAGCAAGGTTCTGGGAAGTGCAAGTGGGAGGAGAGATGAAAAGACAGGTTAAAAGACAGGGGGGGCCTGAGTAAGGGTGTATGAAGCCAGCTGGAGAGTTGGGGGAAAGTTCAGAAGGCAGCTGAACACCTGCCATCACCAGTGGGGACAGAGAGGACCAGAGGAGGGTGGCCGCAGCTGAGATGTAGGGAAGACAGGCTGGTGTCCTGGGCCCTGCTCCAGTCCCAGGCCCACAGGACAAGGGTGCCCATGATGGGGAGGGTGCGGGGAGGGAAGGGGGGTTCAGTGGTCTGTGGACAGGGCCTAGACTTTTCATCAGAACGACAGACTGCAGGACACGAGGGATGAAATGAAAAAGCCTGGCAGAAATACTCAATTCTGGGAATCCAGGGCAATAAGGGGCACAGGGGGCCAGAAACAGGGATGTTGGATTAATGGGTACCCTGACCCTCAGTTTACGAGGTTGTCCACGTCCCAATGCATCAAAATCTGGACAAGATCCAGGCTTCTCCTGACAATAGCTGTAACTTTCATTCCTGCAAATGACAGGAAATAACACCATCCAGGCGAGAAAATGCAGAAAAAGACCCTGACGTTCACCGTCACTGTCAATATACTGGGGGGGGGGGGATTATCACCCTGACGTTCACCGTCACTGTCAATATACTGGGGGGGGGGGTTATCACCGACATTCACCGTCACTGTCAATATACTGGGGGGGGGGGATTATCACCCTGACATTCACCGTCACTGTCAATATACCGGGGGGGAGGGATTATCACCCCTGACATTCACCGTCACTGTCAATATACTGGGGGGGGATTATCACCCTGACATTCACCGTCACTGTCAATATACTGGGGGGGGGATTATCACCCTGACATTCACCGTCACTGTCAATATACTGGGGGGGGGATTATCACCCTGACATTCACCGTCACTGTCAATATACCGGGGGGGGGGATTATCACCCTGACATTCACCGTCACTGTCAATATACTGGGGGGGGGGGATTAAAACCCTGACATTCACCGTCACTGTCAATATACTGGGGGGGGGGATTATCACCGACATTCACCGTCACTGTCAATATACTGGGGGGGGGGATTATCACCCTGACATTCACCGTCACTGTCAATATACCGGGGGGGGGGATTATCACCCTGACATTCACCGTCACTGTCAATATACTGGGGGGGGGATTATCACCCTGACGTTCACCGTCACTGTCAATATACCGGGGGGGGGGATTATCACCGACATTCACCGTCACTGTCAATATACCGGGGGGGAGGGATTATCACCCCTGACATTCACCGTCACTGTCAATATACTGGGGGGGGGGATTATCACCCTGACATTCACCGTCACTGTCAATATACCGGGGGGGGGATTATATCACTGTCAATATACTGGGGGGGGGATTATCACCCTGACATTCACCGTCACTGTCAATATACTGGGGGGGGGATTATCACCCTGACATTCACCATCACTGTCAATATACTGGGGGGGGGATTATCACCCTGACATTCACCGTCACTGTCAATATACTGGGGGGGGGATTATCACCCTGACATTCACCGTCACTGTCAATATACTGGGGGGGGGGATTATCACCCTGACATTCACCGTCACTGTCAATATACCGGGGGGGGGGGATTATCACCCTGACATTCACCGTCACTGTCAATATACTGGGGGGGGGATTATCACCCTGACATTCACCGTCACTGTCAATATACTGGGGGGGGGATTATCACCCTGACATTCACCGTCACTATCAATATACCGGGGGGGGGATTATCACCCCTGACATTCACCGTCACTGTCAATATACTGGGGGGGGATTATCACCCTGACATTCACCATCACTGTCAATATACCGGGGGGGGGGGATTATCACCCTGACATTCACCATCACTGTCAATATACTGGGGGGGGGGATTATCACCCTGACATTCACCGTCACTGTCAATATACTGGGGGGGGGATTATCACCCTGACATTCACCGTCACTGTCAATATACTGGGGGGGGGATTATCACCCTGACATTCACCGTCACTGTCAATATACCGGGGGGGGGGGATTATCACCCTGACATTCACCGTCACTGTCAATGTACTGGGGGGGGGGATTATCACCCTGACATTCACCGTCACTGTCAATATACTGGGGGGGGGGATTATCACCCTGACATTCACCGTCACTGTCAATATACCGGGGGGGGGGATTATCACCCTGACATTCACCGTCACTGTCAATATACCGGGGGGGGGGATTATCACCCTGACATTCACCGTCACTGTCAATATACCGGGGGGGGGATTATCACCCTGACATTCACCGTCACTGTCAATATACTGGGGGGGGGGATTATCACCCTGACATTCACCGTCACTGTCAATATACTGGGGGGGGGATTATCACCCTGACATTCACCGTCACTGTCAATATACTGGGGGGGGGGATTATCACCCTGACATTCACCGTCACTGTCAATATACTGGGGGGGGGGATTATCACCCTGACATTCACCGTCACTGTCAATATACTGGGGGGGGGGATTATCACCGACATTCACCGTCACTGTCAATATACTGGGGGGGGGATTATCACCCTGACATTCACCGTCACTGTCAATATACTGGGGGGGGGGATTATCACCCTGACATTCACCGTCACTGTCAATATACCGGGGGGGGGATTATCACCCCTGACATTCACCGTCACTGTCAATATACTGGGGGGGGATTATCACCCTGACATTCACCATCACTGTCAATATACCGGGGGGGGGGATTATCACCCTGACATTCACCGTCACTGTCAATATACTGGGGGGGGGGATTATCACCCTGACATTCACCGTCACTGTCAATATACTGGGGGGGGGGATTATCACCCTGACATTCACCGTCACTGTCAATATACTGGGGGGGGGGGATTATCACCCTGACATTCACCGTCACTGTCAATATACTGGGGGGGGATTATCACCCTGACATTCACCGTCACTGTCAATATACTGGGGGGGGGGATTATCACCCTGACATTCACCGTCACTGTCAATATACCGGGGGGGGGGATTATCACCCTGACATTCACCGTCACTGTCAATATACTGGGGGGGGGATTATCACCCTGACATTCACCGTCACTGTCAATATACCGGGGGGGGGGATTATCACCCTGACATTCACCGTCACTGTCAATATACTGGGGGGGGGGATTATCACCCTGACATTCACCGTCACTGTCAATATACTGGGGGGGGGATTATCACCCTGACATTCACCATCACTGTCAATATACTGGGGGGGGGGATTATCACCCTGACATTCACCGTCACTGTCAATATACTGGGGGGGGGGATTATCACCCTGACATTCACCATCACTGTCAATATACTGGGGGGGGGATTATCACCCTGACATTCACCGTCACTGTCAATATACTGGGGGGGGGATTATCACCCTGACATTCACCGTCACTGTCAATATCCCCCTGACATTCACCGTCACTGTCAATATACTGGGGGGGGGATTATCACCCTGACATTCACCGTCACTGTCAATATACCGGGGGGGGGGATTATCACCCTGACATTCACCGTCACTGTCAATATACTGGGGGGGGGATTATCACCCTGACATTCACCGTCACTGTCAATATACTGGGGGGGGGATTATCACCCTGACATTCACCGTCACTGTCAATATACCGGGGGGGGGATTATCACCCCTGACATTCACCGTCACTGTCAATATACTGGGGGGGGAATTATCACCCTGACATTCACCATCACTGTCAATATACCGGGGGGGGGGATTATCACCCTGACATTCACCATCACTGTCAATATACTGGGGGGGGGATTATCACCCTGACATTCACCGTCACTGTCAATATACTGGGGGGGGGATTATCACCCTGACATTCACCGTCACTGTCAATATACTGGGGGGGGGGATTATCACCCTGACATTCACCGTCACTGTCAATATACCGGGGGGGGGGATTATCACCCTGACATTCACCGTCACTGTCAATATACTGGGGGGGGGGATTATCACCCTGACATTCACCGTCACTGTCAATATACTGGGGGGGGGGATTATCACCCTGACATTCACCGTCACTGTCAATATACCGGGGGGGGGGGGATTATCACCCTGACATTCACCGTCACTGTCAATATACTGGGGGGGGGGATTATCACCCTGACATTCACCGTCACTGTCAATATACTGGGGGGGGGATTATCACCCTGACATTCACCGTCACTGTCAATATACTGGAGGGGGGGAGAATTATCACCCTGACATTCACCGTCACTGTCAATATACTGGGGGGGGATTATCACCCTGACATTCACCGTCACTGTCAATATACTGGGGGGGGGGATTATCACCCTGACATTCACCGTCACTGTCAATATACCGGGGGGGGGGATTATCACCCTGACATTCACCGTCACTGTCAATATACTGGGGGGGGGATTATCACCCTGACATTCACCGTCACTGTCAATATACTGGGGGGGGGATTATCACCCTGACATTCACCGTCACTGTCAATATACTGGGAGGGGATTATCACCCTGACATTCACCGTCACTGTCAATATACTGGGGGGGGGATTATCACCCTGACATTCACCGTCACTGTCAATATACTGGGGGGGGGATTATCACCGACATTCACCGTCACTGTCAATATACTGGGGGGGGGATTATCACCCTGACATTCACCGTCACTGTCAATATACTGGGGGGGGGGTTATCACCCTGACATTCACCGTCACTGTCAATATACCGGGGGGGGGGATTATCACCCTGACATTCACCGTCACTGTCAATATACCGGGGGGGGGGATTATCACCCTGACATTCACCGTCACTGTCAATATACCGGGGGGGGGATTATCACCCTGACATTCACCGTCACTGTCAATATACTGGGAGGGGATTATCTCCCCTGACATTCACCGTCACTGTCAATATACTGGGGGGGGGATTATCACCCTGACATTCACCGTCACTGTCAATATACTGGGGGGGGGTTATCACCCTGACATTCACCGTCACTGTCAATATACTGGGGGGGGGGGATTATCACCCCGACATTCACCGTCACTGTCAATATACTGGGGGGGGGGATTATCACCCTGACATTCACCGTCACTGTCAATATACTGGGGGGCGGGGATTATCACCCTCGACATTCACCGTCACTGTCAATATACTGGGGGGGGGGGATTATCACCCTGACATTCACCGTCACTGTCAATATACTGGGGGGGGGATTATCACCCTGACATTCACCGTCACTGTCAATATACTGGGGGGGGGGATTATCACCCTGACATTCACCGTCACTGTCAATATACTGGGGGGGGGGATTATCACCCTGACATTCACCGTCACTGTCAATATACTGGGGGGGGGGATTATCACCCTGACATTCACCGTCACTGTCAATATACTGGGGGGGGGGATTATCACCGACATTCACCGGCACTGTCAATATACAGGGGGGGGGATTATCTCCCCTGACATTCACCGTCACTGTCAATATACTGGGGGGGGGTTATCACCCTGACATTCACCGTCACTGTCAATATACTGGGGGGGGGGGGTTATCACCCTGACATTCACCATCACTGTCAATATACTGGGGGGGGGGGGATTATCTCCCCTGACATTCATCGTCACTGTCAATATACTGGGGGGGGGGGTTATCACCGACATTCACCGTCACTGTCAATATACCGGGGGGGGGGATTATCTCCCCTGACATTCATCGTCACTGTCAATATACTGGGGGGGGGGGTTATCACCCTGACATTCACCATCACTGTCAATATACTGGGGGGGGGGATTATCTCCCCTGACATTCATCGTCACTGTCAATATACTGGGGGGGGGGGGGATTATCACCGACATTCACCGTCACTGTCAATATACCGGGGGGGGGATTATCTCCCCTGACATTCATCGTCACTGTCAATATACCGGGGGGGGGCGGGGATTATCACCCTGACATTCACCGTCACTGTCAATATACTGGGAGGGGATTATCTCCCCTGACATTCACCGTCACTGTCAATATACTGGGGGGGGGGATTATCACCCTGACATTCACCGTCACTGTCAATATACTGGGGGGGGGGGATTATCTCCCCTGACATTCACCGTCACTGTCAATATACTGAGGGGGGGGGATTATCTCCCCTGACATTCACCGTCAATGTCAATACATGGGGGGGGGATTATCACCCTAACGTTCACCGTCACTGTCAATATATTGGGGGGGGAGATTACCTCCCTGACATTCACCGTCACTGTTAATATACTGGGGGGGGGGATTATCTTCCCCGACATTCACCGTCACTGTCAATATACTGGGGGGGGGGGATTATCTCCCCTGACATTCACCGTCACTGTCAATATACTGGGGGGGGGGAATTATCTCCCCTGACATTCACCGTTACTGTCAATATACCGGTGGGGGGGGAGATTATCACCCTGACGTTCACCGTCACTGTCAATATACTGGGGGGGGATTATCACCTTTACATTCACCGTCACTGTCAATATATTGGGGGGGGATTATCACCCCCGACATTCACCATCACTGTCAATATACTGGGGGGGGGGATTATCTCCCCTGACATTCACCGTCACTGTCAATATACTGGGGGGGGGGATTATCACTCCCGACATTCACCGTCACTGTCAATATACTGGGGGGGGGGGATTATCACCCTGATATTCACCGTCACTGTCAATATACTGGGGGGGGGATTATCACCCCCGACATTCACCGTCACTGTCAATATACTGGGGGGGGTGGAATTATCACCCTGATGTTCACCGTCACTGTCAATATACTGGGGGGGGGATTATCTCCCCTGACATTCACCGTCACTGTCAATATACTGGGGGGGGGGGATTATCACCCTGACATTCACCGTTACTGTCAATATACTGGGGGGTCGGGGGATTTTAATTTTGTTTGGGTCTTTAATTTTAGCCGCTGTCCACTCCAGTACTGTGTGAAGAATGCTGTTTACTCAGCTTTAGAACCCATGAGAGGACTTGCTGAAGTGCTCCTCTCGTAAGAGTTGGTTCCCGTTGCTCCTGTTCGATCCAGAACACTTTGCTGGGTAGAATCCCCTGCACCCCACGCTCAGTGTTGGGAAATGATTGTAGTCACAAAGCCACACTCATCCAGGTCAGAAGTGAAATGAGAACTATGGCCAGAGATTTGCTGCCAGATGGAGAGCCACCAAACTCTGCGAGAAGTCTGAACGGGGAAGGGATGATGCAAGTGGCCTCACCAGCTGGTAGCGCGGGGAAGGGAGTGGGTAGTACATTTGCCCGTCAGTCGGAGAATTGAGCTCAAAAGTCAGGAAGGTGATATACAAAACTTGCTGGACCTCATTTGGAATATCGTGTGGTATTCTCATCAGTATTGCAGGAGGCTTGGAAGAGGGCGCAGAAGAGATTTATTAGGATGCTGCCTGAATTCGAGGCTCTCGGTTACAAGGGGAGACTGGACAAACTTAGGTTGTGTCCTGGGGGGGAAGTGGCTAAAATGAGGGGGCAGAAGTGAAGTGGGCAAAGTGGGAGGGGTGGAATGATATGTAAATCGGGGTGATGGGTTTGTGGGTGCACACCCCGTCAGGGGTGGAGGTAAAGGCAGAGACATTCGGGGCATTTACGAAGCTCCTTAGACAGACATGTGGATGATAGAAAACTGGAGTACCATGTGTGAGGGGAAGGTTACAATCCTTTAGAGCAGGTAAAAAGGTGAGCACAGCCTCCAGTCCGGAGGTTCAGAGGACAGCTTTTAAACCAGATAGAGCAGATACTCAGCTTCGTCCTCCGAGGGTCGACAGGTCTCACACTGGAGGACATGCACTTAATGTCGGGTGAAGTCAAGTCACTTTCATTGTCACTTCGACCATAACTGCTGGTATGGGAGACAGTAAAAACAGACAATGTGAGAGGGGATCAGTGAAGGACAAGTTTGTTTTCAAAATCGAGGTGCCAGGTGCCTGGAATGCAGGGCCAGGGATGATCGACGACAGAGGAGGAAAATACAACAGAGGCATCTGAATTGTATGGATGGGGGGGGACACGGACGCCGCGGGGGGAGTGGGGGGGACACGGACGCCGCGGGGGGAGTGGGGGGGGACACGGACGCCGCGGGGGGAGTGGGGGGGGACACGGACGCCGCGGGGGGAGTGGGGGGGACACGGACGCCGCGGGGGGAGTGGGGGGGCACACAGACACCGTGGGGGGAGTGGGGGGTGACACGGATGCCGTGGGGGGGCACTTGCACACTGTGGGGGGAGTAGGGGGTGACATGGACACCGGGGGGGGGGACACAGATGCCGTGGGGGGAGTGGGGGGGGCACACGGACGCCGTGGGGGGAGTGGGGGGGACACGGATGCCACGGGGGGAGTGGGGGGGCACACAGACACCGTGAGGGGGCACATCGACACCGGAAGGGGGACACAGACGCCGTGGGGGGAGTACGGACGCGTGGGGGGAGCGGGGGGGCACACGGACGCCGTGGGGGGAGTTGGGGGGGACACGGATGCCACAGGGGGAGTGGGGGGGAACACGGACACCGTGAGGGGGCACACGCACACCGTGGGGGGGTGACATCGACACCGGGAGGGGGGACACAGATGCCGTGGGGGGAGTGGGGGGGGGCACGGACGCGTGGGGGGAGCGGGGGGGCACACGGATGCCGTGGGGGGTGACATGGACACCGGGGGGGGGGGGGAGAGTGTGAGGGGACACGGACACCGTGGAATTGTGTGTGTGAGTGTGTGTGTGTACAAACCCCATTTCCAGAAAAGTTGGGATATTTTCCAAAATGCAATAAACAAAAATTTGTGATATGTTAATTCACGTGAACCTTTATTTAACTGACAAAAGTACAAAGAAAAGATTTTCAATAGTTTTACTGACCAACTTAATTGTATTTTGTAAACATACACAAATTTAGAATTTGATGGCTGCAACACACTGAACAGAAGTTGGGACAGAGACATGTTTACCATTGTGTTACATCACCTTTCCTTTTAATAACACTTTTTAGTCGTTTTGGAACTGAGGATACTAATTGTAGTAGGTTTGCAATTGGAAATTTTGTCCATTCTTGCTTGATATAAGACTTCAGCTGCTGAACAGTCCGTGGTCTCCGTTGTCTGATTCTTCTCTTCATGATGCGCCATACGTTTTCAATAGGAGATAGATCTGGACTGGCAGCAGGCCAGTCAAGCACACGCACTCTATGTCTACAAAGCCACGCTGTTGTAGCCCGTGCAGAATGTGGTCTGGCATTGTCCTGCTGAAATAAGCAATGACGTCCCGGGAAGAGACGTCGCCTTGATGGCAACATATGTCTCTCTAAGATCCTAATATACGCCTCAGAGTCAATGGTACCTTCACATACATGCAACTCACCCATGCCGTGGGCACTGATGCACCCCCATACCATCACAGATGCTGGCTTTTGCACCTTTCGCTGATAACAATCTGGATGGTCGTTTTCATCTTTGGCACAGAGAACTCGACGCCCGTTTTTTCCCAAAAACTAGCTGAAATGTGGACTCATCTGACCACAGCACACGGTTCCACAGTCTTTCGGTCCATCTGAAATGAGCTCGGGCCCAGAGAACTCGCCGGCGTTTCTGCATAGAGTTGATGTATGGCTTCCTCCTTGCGTAATACAGTTTCAGGTTGCATTTCTGGATGCAGCGACGGACTGTGTTGAGTGACAATGGTTTTCGGAAGTACTCCCGAGCCCAGGTGGCTATAATTGTCACAGTAGCATGACTTAGGCAGTACCGCCTGAGGGCTCGAAGATCATGCGCATTCAACAGTGGTTTTCGACCTTGCCCTTTATGCACTGAGATGTCTCTGAATTCTCTGAATCTTTTCACAATATTATGTACTGTAGATGTTGAAAGACCTAAATTCTCTGCAATCTTGCGTTGAGAAATGTTCCTTTTGAACTGACTAACAATTCTCTCACGAACTTTGGCACAAAGGGGTGAGCCACGACCCATCCTTGCTTGCAAAGACTGAGCCTTTGATGGACGCTACTTTTATACCCAGTCATGATACCTCACCTGCTACCAATTAGCCTGCTTAATGAGGAGTCTTCCAAACTGGTGTTACTTGAATATTCTGTGCACTTTTCAATCTTATTTTAACTCTGTCCCAACTTTTGTTGAGTGTGTTGCAGCTATCAAATTCTAAATTTGTGTATATTTACAAAATACAATTAAGTTGGTCAGTAAAACTATCTAAAATCTTTTCTTTGTACTTTTGTCAGTTAATTAAAGGTTCACGTGAATTAACATATCACAGATTTTTGTTTTTATTGCATTTTGGAAAATATCCGAACTTTTATGGAAATGGGGTTCGTATGTATGATGCATGTATGGATATACACACACACTCACACAACCAGTTAGAATGCTCTCCACGGTAATCTATGGAAATTTGCAAGCGTTGTAGGTGACAAACAAGAGAAAATCTGCGGATGCTGGAAATCCAAATCAACACACACTCAAAATGCTGAAGGAACTCCGCAGGGCAGGTAGCATCGATGTTAAACAGTACAGCCAACGTTTTGGGCCGAGACCGTTCGGCAGGTCTGGAGAGAAAAAGATGAGGAGTGGATTTAAAAGGTGGGGGGGGGGAGGGAGAAGCACAAAGTGAAACCAGGAAGGGGCGGTGGGGTGAAGAAAAGAGCTGGGAAGTGGATTGGTGAAAGAGATACAGGATTGGAGAAGAGAGTATCTGACAAGAGAGGACAGAAGGCCATGGAAGAAAGAAAGGGGGAGGAGCACCAGACAGAGGTGATGGGCAAAGGAGGTAAGGTGAGGGAGGGAAAAGGGGATAGGGAATGGTGAAGGGGGGTCACCATTACCCATTGGAGGCTACGCAGACAGAATATAAGGTGTTGTTCCTCCAACCTGAGTGTGACCTCATTGCGACAGTGGAGGAGGCCGTGGATAGACAGATGGGAATGGGAATGGGAAGTGGAATTAACATGGGTGGCCACTGGGAGATCCCACTTCTTTCTGAGGACAGAGCATAGGTGCTCAGCGAAATGGTCTCCCAGTCTACGTTGGGTCTCCTATAGGCTACACCGGGAGCACCGGATGCAGTGTATGGCCCCAACAGATTCACAGGTGAAGTGCTGCCTCACCTGGAAGCCCTGCTTGGGGCCCTGGATGGTGGCGAGGGAGGAGGTGTGGGGGCAGGTGTAGCACTTGTTCCACTTGCAAGGATAAGTGCCGGGAGGGGTGAATGGACGAGGGAGTCGCGTAGGGAGCGATCCCTGCGGAAAGCAGAGAGTGGGGGGGGGCAGGGAAGAGATGTGCTTGGTACCGTTGGAGGTGGCGGATTATGTGCTGGACGTGGAGGCTGGTGAGATGGTAGGTGAGGACAAGAGGAATACTATCCCTGGTCGGGTGGCGGGAGGATGGGGTAAGAGCAGACGTGCGTGAAGTGGAGGGGGTGCGGTGAGAGCAGCGTTGCTGCTGGAGAAAGGGAGGACAAAGCAAACTCCCAATGAAACACAGCCACTGCCATGCCTTCTTTATAGCTGCATGGACACGTTGGGTCCAGGACAGACCCTCACAGATATTGACACTCAGGAAACTCGAAATTGCTCACTGATCCCTCCATGGCGGCTGGTGTATGTTCCCTTCGTGACGTCCACGATCAGTTCTCCGGTCTCACTGATGTCCACTGCAGGGCTGTTGCTGTTGACACCACTCAACCAGCTGATGCACCTTGCTCCCGTACGGCCTCCCGTCACCATTTCAGGCAGAGGTGGGGGGTGGGGGATTTAAATACAGTGGTGGGTGTCTGGAACGGGATGTCGGGGGTGGTGGTGGAAGCAGATGTGACTGTGGTGTTAGATCAAGCCACAAAGACACAGGGGATGCAGCCATATGAATCAGACACTGTAGAGCCCGCGTTGTGCTTGGCACAGCCCACATCGCGACAGTGGAGCAGACCACGGATAGACATATGGGAAGTGGAATTAAAATTGGTGGGCACCGGGAGATCCTGCTTCTTCTGGAGCACGGAGCGTAGGTGCTCAGCGAAATGGTCTCCCAGTCGGGTCTCCAACGTACAGCCTGTTCTCTGACCCCATTGAATGAAGGTTATGGGTCAGCCTGCAGCACAGGTTGGAGGAGACTGGAACTAGAGGTTGTGGGTTAAGGGGGAAGGGCGAAATGTTTGAGGGGAACGCTGGGGTTGGGACAGATTAGAACCAGAGGTCATGGGTGAACGGCGAAATGTTTGAGGGGAACGCGAGGTCAGACTGTAACGCTGAGGTTGGGACAGATTAGAACCAGGGGTTGTGGGTGAAGGGCGAAATGTTTGAGGGGAACACTGGGGTTGGGACAGATTAGAACCAGAGGTCGTGGGTGAAGGGTGAAGGATGAAGGGTGAAATGTTTGAGGGGAACATGAACTCAACAGTGTGGAACGAGCAGCCAGTGGAAGTGGGTGTGGGGGGTGCAGGTTCCATTTCAACAGTTGACAGAACTCTGAACAGGTAATTTGGGAAGGGGGTATGGAGACCTACAGTCCAGGTGCAGGTTGATGGGAAGAGCCGGCCATGGACTAGCTGGGACGAAGGCCTGCAGTGTACGACTCTGGCTGGATCTGAACGTGACATTCAGTCCTCATCTCAAGAGCTGCCCACACCAAGCCCGGTGTTACAGCAAGGCCACTAGCTCACTGCAGGTGATGGTCTCGCCCAGACCATTGATTCCCGGGGGGGAGAGGGGGGTTTCGGTTCGCTGCTCACATCACAGCCACGCATTCGTGTTCCAAAAATTTATTCCACAGCAATAAATACACGCACAATCGCAAATGGATGCTCATAACATTCGAGTGTAAACAGACAATGCCAACAACTCCCTGCCCGCCAGTTCCGCAGGGGAAAACGAGAAAGTCGGAGAACAAATATAAAGTGCGCAGGGCCGTAAAATGCTGAACGGGTCGACAGAGGAGCGCCAGCACCTGCACCAGTAGCAGAAGGACATCAAGCTGTCCTTGACCAACACTTCCCACGGGAGCCATGCACAGAGCCACCATCATCCCAGCAGGTCAGGAGATTGCAGTGTCCTTTCCCCCCCACCCACAATGGCATCCACGTCGCAATGCAGAACAGCGACAGAATCACCTGGAAGTGGGCGCCACGCTCTGGCAACTACAGGCAAACCCAGTTGTGCTCAAACGCAGACCGCACCGCGGGACGGTGTTAAAGGCCGGCGCCGTGAGGTTGCTCCGGACGTTCTAGGTGAGGTGTCTGTGAATGCTCAGCCCAGCCCAGGCGGATTTAGGCGGGGTGGTGCATTCCAATACAGTATGAGGCAGCAGACGCAGCCCATTAATCCAAAACCTGCAAAACTTCGCTTCCAGAATCGGGCGTTGGCTTCCAGCAGAAACATCACTGCGGGACACAGCCAGGTCTGGGATCTGGTGTCACTTTGGAAAAGATTAAGACTGGTACGCACCTTGCGGCCTGAACGAGAAAACACTGCCAACCGGGCATTTAAGCTGCTCCCTGTCAAAAATCTCGAGAAAGACTCCTCCCACGTTCGAAGCCCGAGGGTGTTATACAGAGTCCAGTGAGCCCATACCTTCCGCGTCGTGGTCTATCAGTGCATCTGGTGAAAGTATAAAGAAATCGTGGGGCCAATCGTCATCAAACAGGGAGGTATTTTCTGGGGAGGATGAAGAGTCCAAGTCCAGGCCGAAGTAGCATCTGGAGTGGGTACAGAGGGTGCACAACGGGGGGGTTCCATTGGGTCCCGGCAGGGAGGGCACGATCTCTTTCTGCAGGTAACTGCGGGTGGCACCACTGTGGTGGCCTGGACGCTCCCTGTGCCAGATGTAGTGAGATGGAATGGTGGCAATCACCTGGAACGGAGAGCTCAAATCAGAAGAGTCGAAGGTCAGACGAAATACAGTGTACGGTCGCACAGTCTGGCAGAACAAATAAAGGCTCCGGGTATTTTCTAAGTCGCGCGCGAATTCAGAAATCGGAAGTGCAAAAGGACTGGGGAATCTTAATGCAGGATTCCCTCAAGGGCCTGAACCATCCAGGGCAAAAGGAGTCAGTGGCAGGAAGCAAAAGGGAGGAATAAAGGGAGCCTTTTCTGGTTGGCTGCCAGCGACGAGTGGTGTTGGAATCACTTATTTCAACATTATATGTCAATGAGTCTGATGATGGATTTGATGGCTTTGTGGCCAGGTTTGTGGATGGTAGTGTTGAGGAAGCAGGCAGTAGGCAAGAGAACTTGGGAAGATTAAGAGAATGGGCAAAGAAGTGGCCAATGACATACAGTGTTGGGAGGCCTATGGTCATAAACTTTTGATAGAAGAAATGAAGGAACAGACTATTTTCTAAAGGGGGAGAAAATGCAAAAATCAGAGGTGCAAAGGGACTTGGGAGTGCTGGTGCAGGATTCCCTGAAGGTTAACGTGCAGGTTGAGCAGGTTCAATGTTAGCATTCATTTCGAGCTGAATAGAAATGAAGAACAAGGATGTAATGCTGAGGCTTTACAACGCAGTGGTCAGACCACACTTGGATTATTGTGAACACCCTCGGGCCCCATATCTAAAAGACGTGCTGGTGCAGAAGTTGCGGAAAGGCAAAGGCGTAAAGCAACACACATCAAAGTTGCTGGTGAACGCAGCAGGCCAGACAGCATCTCTAGGAAGAGGTACAGTCGACGTTTCGGGCCGAGACCCTTCGCCAGGACTCACTGAAAGAAGAGATAGTAAGAGATTTGAAAGTGGGAGGGAGAGGGGGAGATCGGAAATGATAGGAGAAGACAGGAGGGGGAGGGATGGAGCCAAGAGCTGGAAAGGTGATTGGCAAAAGGGATACAGAGCTAGAGAAGGGGGAGGATCATGGGACGGGAGGCCCAGGGAGAAAGAAAGGGGGAGGGCAGCACCAGAGGAAGATGGAGAGCAGGCAAGGAGTGATTGTGAGAGGGACAGAGAGAGACAAAGAGAAAAAAGAGGAAAAAAGGGAATGAATGAAAGAATAAATAAGGGACGGGGTATGAGGGGCATTAACAGAAGTTAGAGAAGTCGATGTTCATGCCATCAGGTTGGAGGCTACCCAGACGGAATATAAGGTGTTGTTCCTCCAACCTGAGTGTGGCTTCATCTTTACAGAAGAGGAGGCCGTGGATAGACATGTCAGAATGGGAATGGGATGTGCAATTAAAATGTGTGGCCACTGGGAGATCCTGCTTTCTCTGGCGGACAGAGCGTAGGTGTTCAGCAAAACGATCTCGCAGTCTGCGTCGGGTCTCGCCAATATATAGAAGGCCACACCGGGAGCACCGGACGCAGTATGTCACCCCAGCCGACTCACAGGAGAAGTGTCGCCTCACCTGGAAGGACTGTTTGGGGTCCTGAATGGTGGTGAGGGAGGAAGTGTAAGGGCATGTGTTCCGCTTACAAGGATAAGTGCTGGGAGGGAGATCGCTGGGAAGGGATGGGGGGGAAATGAATGGACAAGGGAGCAATCCCTGTGGAAAGCAAAAAGGGGGGGGGAGGGCTGCCCTTACACTTCCTCCCTCACCACCATTCAGGGCCCCAGACAGTCCTTCCACGTGAGGCGACACTTCACCTGTGAGTCGGCTGGGGTGATATACTGCGTCTGGTGCTCCCGATGTGGCCTTCTATATATTGGCGAGACCCGACGCAGACTGGGAGATCGTTTTGCACTCTGTCCGCCAGAGAAAGCAGGATCTCCCAGTGGCCACATACGTATTTTAATTCCACGTCCCATTCCCATTCTGACATGTCTATCCACGGCCTCCTCTACTGTAAAGATGAAGCCACACTCAGGTTGGAGGAACAACACCCTGTATTCCATCCAACCTGATGGCATGAACATTGACTTCTCTAACTTCCATTAATGTCCCTCCTCCCCTTCTTACTGCATCCCTTATTTGTTTGTTTATTTATTTCCCCTTTTTTTCTTTCTCTCTCTCTTTTGTCTCTCTCTGTCCCTCTCAGAATCACTCCTTGCCTGCTCTCCACCTTCCTCTGGGCTCCCCTCCCCCTTTTCCTTCTCTCCGGACCTCCTGTCCCATGATCCTCTCATATCCCTTTTGCCAATCACCTGTCCAGCTCTTGGCTCCATCCCTCCCCCTCCTGTCTTCTCCTATTATTTTGGATCACCCCCTCCCCCTCCCACTTTCAAATCTCTTACTAACTCTTCTTTCAGTCAGTCCTGACGAAGGGTCTCGGCCTGAAACGTCGACTGCACCTCTTCAAACAGATGCTGCCTGGCCTGCTGCGTTCACCAGCATTTTTTGTGTGTGTTGCTTGAATTTCCAGCATCTGCAGATTTCCTCGTGTTGGCGTAAAACGATGACAGCCTGAGCCACTTGTAGTCAAGTGAGACTGCCAGAGACTGCTTACTGCAGACGGGTGACCACGTCAGTGTGTACTTAAGCCAAATAACTGAGGCCTCGGGGAGAGATTTTTCCAGGAAGATCGTCCTAAAAAATTGCATCCCTTTACACATTAGAGGATGCTGGAGACAGACGAGATAAGAATAATGGAAGGATGTGAAACAAACCCAACAAATAAGGCTCTGCTATTGTCTTTACTAACTTCAAAATATCAATGGCTGTCTGCAAGGAGTTTAAGGCGGTGAATGCGAATAAGGAATTTGCAATTTACAATGATCAATATCTGTGACCGATAAGCCAATTCTGTACAAAATTCTGTCTTCTGTTCAGGTTTCAGAGCAGTGTGGGCGACTGGGGCCCCTGTGGCTCTCCATGTGCACAAGTAGAATAAAACGAAAGCTGAGCCGGCGGGAGGGCATGTGTTCCGGGCCCAGTTATTTTGTTACCTTGTTTACTTTATTATCAGCGACACTGGCATCAGAAAGGCGGCCCACCAGAAGTATCCCAGGAAAGAAAGGGTTCACGTTTGAGGAGCGTTTGATGACTCGGTGCCTGTACTTGCTGGAGTTTAGAACGATGAGGGGAGATCGCATTGAAATCTCCTGAATATTGGAAGGCTGAGACAGAGAGGATGTGGGGAGGACGTTTCCTGCAGTGGGAGAATCCAGGTCTGGAGGGGCACAGTCTCAGAAGAGAAAGACGTCCCTTCCAAACTACAAACATTTGTACATTATGTTTAAATTTAGAAAAAAATCAAAAGTGACATTTTTGATCCTTCAGTTAAATTTGAAGAGACTTGTAAACCATTCATTCAACATTTTCATACGATGTAATTTGACCTTTTCCGAATCCTTCTCATTAACTTAAAAATACGAATAGAGGAGCGGAGTTGACATTACTGAACGTGTTCGATTTAAGATAGTGGTCTAGCCTTATTTTGTTCCGTTTGCTTTTTTTGGGGTTTAGTATTTAGTTTTTTTTGTTTCTTTTGGGGTTTTTCTTTGTATTTATTGTTCTTTTTATTTCTTTTTTCCTCTATGATTAATTATATTAAGAGTTTGGAAGTCTACTATACTTGTATTATTTGAAATTTTTTTTGTATATGCTTATCAACAATAAGATTATTCCAATCTCTCTGTATCAACATTGTTATTCTGTTTATAATTTCTGAAAATTAATAAAAAGATTTAAAAAGAAGAAAGACATCCCTTTAGGACAGAGTTGAGGAGGAATTTATTTAGTGAGAGGGTGGTGGACCTGTGGAATTCACTGCCTTTGATGGCTGTGGAGGCCAGGTCATCGGGTATAGTTAAAGCGGAGTTTGATAGGCTCTCGATTAGCAAGGACATCAAAGGGTACAGAGAGAAGGCAGGAGAATGGAATTGAGAAGGATAGCAAATCACCCATGATGGAATGGCAGAGCAGACTTGATGGGTCAATTCTGCTCCTGTGCCTTCTAGCTCATCTTAAGGCATGGAAAGACCCAACAGGTAACGAGCAGCACCCACCTTGCACAAGCAATGGTTTACCGATCGGCGTTAAGGCACAAACAAACGTCGTAGCTACGGCACTGACATCTCACCTGCTCACAGCAGTGCCGGCTCACGGCCGCCCGATAATTCATCTGGGCCCAGAGTTCCAGCCGGAGCTTGAGGAAATTCGGGACAAGCATCCTCCAATTCTCGCCCAGCGCCCACGGGAATATCTCGTACTTGTACTGCTCTTCGTCCTCTTCCATGTCATTCGCCAGGTACCTGCGGGAGAATCAGACCGCAGTGACCCGATACTATTCCAAAAGGGTGGGGAGTTGTAGAAGGCAGAGAAAGGCCATTCAGCCCACCACCTCTGTGCTGGCCGTTACACCCACCTATACTAATCCCATTTACCTGCATTTGAGTGGGCAAGTTTTCTGTCTAGAAAAGCAGAGAGGTGGGAATCTGGAAAACATTACCCGGGCTGCTAGTGGAACCGGTTTGATGCAGTTTTAGAGGCTTTTAGATAGACACATGAATGTGAAGCCAGACATCACCATATCAGAGGATCTACCCTGGGACCAGCACGTAAATGTCATTGCAAAGAAAGCATGCTGGTGCCTCTTTCTTAGAAGTTTGCGCATGCCATTTAAACACAGAAAACCACCAGCACAATACAGGCCCTTCGGCCCACAAAGCTGTGCCGAACATGTCCCTACCTTAGAACTACCCAGGCTTTGCCCATCGCCCTCTATTTTTCTAAGCTCCATGTAGCCATCCAGGAGTCTCTTCAAAGACCCTATCGTTTCCACATCCACCGCCAGCGCATTCCACACACTCACCACTCTCTGCGTAAAAAACTTACCCCTGATATCTCCTCTGCATCTACTTCCAAGCACTTTAAACCTGTGCCCTCTCATGCGAGCCATTTCAGACCTGGGAAAAAGCCTCTGACTATCCACACGATCAATGCCTCTCATCATCTTATACACCTCTGTCAGGTCACCTCTCATCCTCCATCGCTCCAAGAAGAAAAGGCCAAGTTCATTCAACCTATTCTGATAAGGCATGCTCCCCAATCCAGGCAAAATCCTTGTAAATCTCCTCTGCACCCTTTCTATGGT
Source organism: Mobula hypostoma (assembly GCF_963921235.1). Classification (NCBI taxonomy): domain Eukaryota; kingdom Metazoa; phylum Chordata; class Chondrichthyes; order Myliobatiformes; family Myliobatidae; genus Mobula; species Mobula hypostoma. Next base: position 15,428,196 of record NC_086126.1, on the reverse strand, counting down.
TTCCACGTCCTTCCTGTAGTGAGGCGACCAGAACTGAGCACAGTACTCCAAGTGGGGTCTGAACTTGGTCCTATGTAGCTGTAACATTAACTCTCGGCTCTTAAACTCAATCCATGATTGATGAAGGACAATACACCATATCCCTTCTTAACCACAGTCAACCTGTGTAGCTGCTTTGAGTGTCCTATGGACTCTGACCCCAAGATCCCTCTGATCCTCCACACTGCCAAGAGTCTTACCATGAAAACTATATTCTGCCATCATATTCGACCTACCAAAATGAACCACCTCACACTTATCTGGGTTGAACTCCCTCTGCCATGGACTGTGACAAACTTCTACAGATGCACAGTTGTGAGTATCCTGACTGGTTGCCTTGTGGTCTGGCGTGGAAACCCAAGAGCGGAAAAGCCTGCAAAAAGTAGTGTACAGAGCCCCTGTGCATCACAGGAAAAGCTCTCCCATCATTAAACACGTCGACAAAGAACATTGCCGCAGGAAAGAACTGAGGCAGGGCACTGGGCAGTGCCGCAGAACAAAGAGATCTGGGAATACTGGTCGGTAATCCTTAGAAAAGTGGTTGATGGGGGTCGTAAAGAAAGATTTTGTCACGCCGGTCTTCATAAATTATTCAACTCAGGAGATGGGATGTTATGTTGAAGTTGTATAAGATGTTGGTGAGGCCTAATCTGGAGTATTGTGTGATGTTTTGGTCACCTACCTACAGGAAAGATGTAAACAAGGTTGAAAGAGTACAGAGAAAATTTACAAGCATGTTACCGGGACTGCAGAACCTGAGTTATACGGAAAGATTGAGTAGGTACAAGGTTGAGAGGAGATTTGATAGAGGTATACAAAATTATGAGGGGTATAGATAGGGTAAATGCAAGCAGGCTTTTTCCACTGAGGTTGGGTGGGACTACAACCTGAGGTCATCGGTTAAGGGTGAAAGGTGAAAAGTTTAAGGGGAACATGAGGGGAAACTTTTTCAATCAGTGGGTGATGAGAGTGTGGGAACGAGCTGCCAGCACAAGTGGTGGATGTGAGCTTGATTTCAAAGTTTAAGAGAAGTTTGGATAGGTCCATGGATGGTAGGGGTGTGGAGGGTTGTGGTCCCGGTGCAGGCTGATGGGAGCAGGCAGTTTAAATGGCTCGGCACGGACTCGATGGGCTGAAGGGCCTGCTTCTCTGCAGTACGACACTAAAGCAGCATCCATCATCAGGGACCCCCACCATCCAGGCCAAGCTCTCTTCTCACCGCCACCATCGGGAAGGAGGCACAGGAGCCTCAGGTCCCGCACCACCAGGTTCAGGGACAGTTACCACCCCTCAACCATCAGGTCCCACACCATCAGGTTCAGGAACAGTTATCACCCCTCAACCATCAGGTCCCACACCACCAGGTTCAGGGACAGTTACCACCCCTCAACCATCAGGTCCCACACCATCACGTTCAGGAACAGTTATCACCCCTCAACCATCAGGTCCCACACTACCAGATTCAGAAACAGTTATCACCCCTCAACCATCAGGTCCCACACCATCAGGTTCAGGAACAGTTATCACCCCTCAACCATCAGGTCCCACACTACCAGATTCAGAAACAGTTATCACCCCTCAACCATCAGGTCCCACACCATCAGGTTCAGGAACAGTTATCACCACTCAACCATCAGGTCCCACACCACCAGGTTCAGGGACAGTTATCACCCCTCAACCATCAGGTCCCACACCACCAGGTTCAGGAACAGTTATCACCCCTCAACCATCAGGTCCCACACCATCAGGTTCAGGAACAGTTATCACCCCTCAACCATCAGGTCCCACACCATCAGGTTCAGGAACAGTTATCACCCCTCAACCATCAGGTCCCACACCACCAGGTTCAGGAACAGTTATCACCCCTCAACCATCAGGTCCCACACCACCAGGTTCAGGAACAGTTATCACCCCTCAACCGTCAGGTCCCACACCATCAGGTTCAAGGACCGTTATTACCCTTCAACCATCGAGTTCCAGAACCAGTGTGGGTAACTTCACTCACCCCAACACTACTCACTGGAACACACTAGAAATGTACGAGAGTACAGCTCAGGGACACGTCTTTCTGCCCACAATGTGCCGAGCCAGCTAAAAAGCTAATCAACAACACCCAAACACCAATCCCTCCTACCTACATATCCCTCCATCTTCCTCACAATCACATGCTGATTGAAACATCCCTCAAAAGCCTCTCATGTATTTGCCTCTACCACCGTGCCAGGCAGCCCATTCCAGGCATCCACCTCTCTGAGTGGAAAAAAACTTGCCCCTCTCATCACCTTCAATGCATGCCCTCTGGTATTAGACATTCCAGCCCTGGGAAACAGATACTCTCTCGCCACTCTGTCTCTCCTTCTCATAATCTTACAAACCTCTATCAGATCCCTCCGACACTCCAGAGAGCAAACAACCCAAGTTTATCCAGCCTGTTGTCTAAACCAGGCAACAATATTTGGACTCATTTTCAAGGACTCGACAACTGAGTTTCATTTATTATGACTGGTTTCTTTTCGTATTTAAATGATTTGTCAGTCTTTGCGCGCAGTTTTCCATTGATTCTATTCTACTACTTTGTTCTACTGTGAATGCCGGCACCATAATGAATCTCAGTGTAGTATTTGGGGACATATACGTACTTTCATAATAAATTTACTTTGAACTGAACTGCAAAGGGACTTGGTTGCCCTCGTGCAGGACTCTCTAAAGGTTAAGTTGCAGGTTGAGTCGGTGGTGAGGGACATGAATGCAACGTCAGCATTAAGTTCAAGAGGACGGGAATACAGAAGCAAGGATCTAATGTTGAGGCTTTCTGAAGCCCTGGTGAGGAGTGTTGTGAGCAGTTTTGGGCCCTTAATCTTAGAAAGGATGAGTTGACACCGGAGGGGGTTCAAAGGGGGTTCACAAAAAATGATTCCAGGATTGAATGGTTTGTCATATGAAGACTGTTTGATGGCTCCCGAATTTCACTAGAATTCAGAAGAATGAGGGATGACATTGAAACCTATCACATGGTAAAAGGAAAACAACAGGAATTCTGCAGATGCTGGAAATTCAAGCAACATACATCAAAGTTGCTGGTAAACGCAGCAGGCCAAGCAGCATCTATAGGAAGAGGCGCAGTCGACGTTTCAGGCCGAGACCCTTCGTCAGGTAAAAGGCCTTGATAGAGTGGATGTGGAGAGGATGTTTCCTACGGTGGGAGAGTCCAAGGTAAGAGGACAATGCCTCAGAAGAGAGGGCCATCCATTTAGAACAGAAATGAGGAGCAATTTCTTTAGCTAGAGAGTGGTGAATCTGTGGAATTTGCTGCCATAGGCAGCACAGGAGGTCAAGTATTTAGGTATATTTAAGGCAGACGTTGATAAATTCTTGATTATTCAGGGCATGAAGGGATACAGGCAGGAGACTTGAGCCGAGAGGGAGAAGATTCAGCCATGACAAAGTGGCAGAGTAGACTCGATGGGCCAAATGGTCTCATTCAGCTCCTGAATCTTCTGGTTGTATGATGCACAAGAGAACACTCAATGTAAACTGACATCAGTGGAACATTGTGGGATCAGCAAATTTGCAGACGACACCAAGATTGGGGGTGAAGTGGACAGCGAGGAAGACTATCATGGCTTGCAGAGGGATCTGGACCAGCTGGAAAAATGGGCTGAAAAAAATGGCAGATGGAATTTAATGCAGACAAGTGTGGGGAGTTGAACTTCGATAGGACCAAACAGGATAGGTCTCACACAGTGAACAGGGCACTGAGGAGTGTGGTAGAACAGATGGATCTGGGAATACAAGTCCATATTTTCTTGAAAGTGGCGTCACAGGTAGATAGGGTCATAACGAAAGCTTTTGGCATATTGGCCTTCATAAATCGAAGTATTGAGTATGGGAGATGGGATGTTATGTTGAAATTGTATCAGACGTTGGAGAGGCCCAATTTGGAGTATTGTGGGCAGTTTTGGTCACCTACCTACAGGAAAGATGTATATAAGATTGAAAGAGCACAAGAGAAAATTTACAAGGATGTTGCCGGGTCTGGAGGACTTGAGTTACAAGGAAAGATTGAATAGGTTACGACTTCATTCTTTAGAACGTAGAAGATTTACAGGAGATTTGAGAGGTATACAAAATTATGAGGGGTATAGATAGGTTAAGTGCAGGCAGGCTTTTTCCACCGAGGTTGGGTGGGACTACAAGTAGAGGTCATGGGTTAAGGGTGAAGGGCGAAATGATTAAGGAAAACATGAGGAGAAATTTCTTCGCTCAGAGGGTGGTGAGAGTGTGAAACGAGCTGCCAGCACAGGTGGTGGATGTGAGCTCGACTTCAATGTTCAAGAGAAGTTTGGATGGGTACATGGATGGGAGGGGTGAGGAGGGCTGTGGTTCGGGTGTAGGTCGATGGGACAAGGATCTTTAAATGGTTCAGAATGGACTAGACGGGTTGAAAGGCCTGCTTCTGTGCTATACTCTATTCTGCAAACTGGCATAGACATTCATTTCAGACAACCCTGCAGAGGAAAGATTGAACGAGCCTATACATCGTAGGATTTGCAGTTTAAATTACCAGTGGTTCAAAGAGGCCAAGATCACTCATCTGGGGACAAGTTCTAACTGCACACGGCAGTTGGGAAATACGAATTAACGTTTTTGGAACAGGAAGTTAGATTCAGTGACGATAACTGAAAACATCAGCCGTCACATAATCTCAACCAAACACCCTTTGGAAAAAAGTCTGGCTGAAGGTGCTCCACAACGAGGTTTAATTTTAACTGCCCAGCAAGGGACCAATTCAATGGTCAGTTAGAAATGGCCGAAACAGCCAGCAGCATGCTGATCCCTTGAATAAAAGATTTCAGCAAAATTTGACACCAGATGGAGATTGGAATTTAGCCACAGTACAAGTTGGGGGGGGGGGGGCGGAGGTGGAAGTAGTTGAAAGCCCCTGTGCCTTCAAGAGCTCAATGGTCCACGACAACAGGGGGCTTGGTGCCCGATTTGTAACAGTGGTCCACGACAACAGGGGGCTTGGTGCCTGATTTGTAACTGTGGTCCACAACAACAGGCGGCTTGGTGCCCGATTTGTAACTGTGGTCCACGACAACAGGGGGCTTGGTGCCCGATTTGTAACAATGGTCCACGACAACAGGGGGCTTGGTGCCCGATTTGTAACAGTGGTCCACGACAACAGGGGGCTTGGTGCCCGATTTGTAACAGTGGTCCACGACAACAGGGGGCTTGGTGCCTGATTTGTAACAGTGGTCCACGACAACAGGGGGCTTGGTGCCCGATTTGTAACAGTGGTCCACGACAACAGGGGGCTTGGTGCCCGATTTGTAACAGTGGTCCACGACAACAGGGGGCTTGGTGCCTGATTTGTAACTGTGGTCCACAACAACAGGCGGCTTGGTGCCCGATTTGTAACTGTGGTCCACGACAACAGGGGGCTTGGTGCCCGATTTGTAACAATGGTCCACGACAACAGGGGGCTTGGTGCCCGATTTGTAACAGTGGTCCACGACAACAGGGGGCTTGGTGCCCGATTTGTAACAGTGGTCCACGACAACAGGGGGCTTGGTGCCCGATTTGTAACAGTGGTCCACGACAACAGGGGGCTTGGTGCCCGGTTGTGACAGAGTGTCTAGTGACAACCTGACAGGAGAATATCCTAAGTGCCCCATTCTTACAAGATTTTTTGCAAGTAGTGCATGTGAGGCTCAAAACTATTTATACACGTGTACTTACAAAGCCAAGAAGAAGTTCATCCTTGAGTATTCACTTGTATGCAGAAATGCCCGTTTGAAATACGTGAGGACCATGGCCAGCAAGTACTGAAAGAGAATGGATCTGTCAGACAAACGGTTGGACGAAGCTCGTATGTGACCCACCTCCACCCCGACAGTTTACCGTACAGAGAAGCATATATACAGGCAGTGGGTACTATGCTATGGCAACTTGGGGTCATTTCTATCCATGGATTCGCCAGCCTGCCCAGGGTTACAGAGTTATAGAATAGTACAGCAGAGAAACAGGCCATTCAGCCCATCTAGTCCGTGCCGAGCCATTTAAACTGCCTACTCCCATCGACCTGCACTGGGACCATCACCCTCTATAACCCTTACCACCCAAACTCCCTTAAACGTTGAAATCGAGCTTGCACGCACCACTCACACAGACAGCTCATTCCACACACTGAGTGAAGACTCCCCTTAAACATTTCACCTTTAACCCATGACCTCCAGTTGTAGTCCCACTCAACCTCAGTGCAAAGAACCTACCTACCTATACCCCTCATAATTTTGTATACTTCTATCAAATCTCCTCTCAATCATTTCCACTTCAGGGAGCAGAGTTCCAACCTATTCAATCTTTCCTTATAACTCAGGTCCTCCAGACCCAGCAACATCCTTGGAAATTTTCTCTGAACTCTTCCTATCTTTTTGACATCTTTCCCGTAGGTAGGTAACCAAAACTGTACACAATACTCCAAATTAGGCCTCACCTACGTCTTGTACAACTTCAACATTATCTGGACTTGGTTCCAATACCTGCTACAGTTAACATCCTATCCACTCCCTCAAAGGTTTGAACAGTGAGAGACAGGGTTGCCCAATTCCAGCACCAAACGAATCCAGATTCCAAAATGCAAACCACCAAAATACAACTGGTTGGCATCTGGGGGAAGGTGCCCCCTGAGCTGCTGAGTGTTTCCAGCACTTGGCTTTTAATTTATTTTTCTGTACGGAGTCACAGTGCACAACAGGGCCTTCCAGTCCAGCAGGCTGCCCCACCCAGCAACCCACCTGTTTAACACCAGCCGAACAACAGATCCACCTCTTCTTTGGACCAAATAGATTGAGGTCCTTTTCCAGCTGTATCCTGTAGAATCTGAGGCACCATAGCTCCCCTCTTAAGAATACACAGAGCAGGATGCTGTTTTTGGTGTCATAGCCAGAGGAAAGTACTGGGGATAAGCTCCCATTTCCTATTAAGACCATAAGACAAAGGAGCAGAAGTCGGCCATTCGGCCCATCAAGTCTGCTCTGCCATTTTATCATGAGCTGATCCATTCTCCCATTTAGTCCCACTCCCCCACCTTCTCACCATAACCTTTGATGCCCTGGCTGCTCAGATACCTATCAATCTCTGCCTTAAATACACCCAATGACTTGGCCTCCACTGCCGCCCGTGGCAACAAATTCCAGAGATTCACCACCCTCTGACTAAAAAAATTTCTTCGCATCTCTGTTCTGAATGGGTGCCCTGCAATCCTTAAGTCATGCCCTCTCGTACTAGACTCCCCCACCATGGGAAACAACTTTGCCACATCCACTCTGTCCATGTCTTTCAACATTGAAAGCTCCCAATGCTCCCAATAGCGTGCGTCTCAAACAGCCTCTGACAACCAAGTCCAGCTCCCAGCCTTCACCTGTGGCTTAGCTACCAAGCCGGGCAGAACCATTTCCACTGACAGGGGAAGGGGCAAAGGCGGGTTACTGGCACCTCAGAACCAGCCACTGTGGGGAGATGGGGCTCATTAACCCATGTTAGGCAATACAGGTAGGAGGAGAAAACTGACCTCAAACCTCTGCTGCCTTGTGGCGATACCCACTCACAGGGAGGGCTTTGGGAGTAAACCCCCGAGGGAAAAATCTGGAGCTGCAGTCCCTACGTTGAGGTCAACGCAGACTGGCAACTCTTGCGACGCCACTGGTACCAATCTGAATCGGTGTCTGCTGTTCCTTTGGATTCATCATCTGCGTGAAGAGGGGGAGCCTCCTGCATGGGCAACAGCTCGCTCTCCATATCACACTGGATGTCACGTAGACAGCTGGGACGTAACATCCACGGTCGGCCACGACCAATGGAGCTCCGACAGAGGACAATTTACAACGACCATTTAACCCACTAACCTACTATGGAACACAGGAGGAAATCAGAGCGCCCCGGGGGGGGGGGGGGAACCACGTGGCGAACGTATACACTTCTCACCGACGGCGCTGGAATTGAAGCCCCGTCTCCGAACGCCCAAAGCCGCGGTGCCCCAATTTTAATTTGTTTGAGCTTCTCATCATCTGCAGGATCCTCCCCTCCCTCCCCAACTTTGGAACCGAACTCAATTCCTCAGCCGGTCAGACAAGTTAGACGGTAATTAAATGCATTCTCTGCCCCGAACTCCAGCTGAAATGGAAAAAGACAGCTCCTTCCTACTTATGGGAAGATGGAGCTGAGTTTACGGACAGATCAGCCATGTTCTTATTGAATGGCAGGGGCACGGATGGCTGACTCCTGCTCCTATTTCTTATGTTCTGTCCCACTGAGGAGAATTCAGCAACTTCAGATCCGGGGCCAAAGATGACTGACGTGGGGAGGGAAGGTGCGAAGCTAGTTTTAGTCTAAGTACTGTGTTGGGGTTGGAGGGGAGTGTATCTGTGTCTCTCTGCCTCTGCCTGTGGCGGACAGAGGGAAGCTCTTCTCTTGCTGTTGCTTGCGAGTCTTGCATGCACGGTGGGCACGCTGCACTGGCGTCAGAATGTAAGGCCACACTTCGCGGGCTGCCCCCAGCACCTGCTTACCATCGTGTTGGCCGTTAATGCAAACGACACACGCGGGAAAAGGAATCCCGATGACATCAATGGCCTGAGCCGCTCCCCTCTCGCGTTTGCTGGCCGCGACCGATCGCGGTCCAGTCTGACTGTCTTTCAGCCACGGGAAGCCTGCTGAAACTCAGAGCGGGCTTCCGCACTGAGTATCGATGAGCCAGTCACCACTCCTGATCGGGACTGGGTGTGACGGCGAGCGTCACTGAAATTAAAACTGGTGCTAACATCTTTATCTATAGCAGTGGGTTACACTCGATCCTGGATTTCAACTCGTACGCAGAGCACAGGTCAGAATAATCCAACATGGAAACAGGGCACTTGTCCGTGCCAACTGGTGGGCACACTGCAGTAACAATCCCGTCTCCCAGCACTCGGCCCAGGTGACCACGCCCGTGTGATTCAAGTGCTCATGGACACATTTTTGAAATGCCGTCCGTGGCCTGGTCACAGCCACTCCCTTGGCACGCTCGTGCTCCGCTCTGCGCTCACGTGCACGTCGGGCACACCGTTGCAGGGGACAGCCTCATGACTGCGAAGCCTTGGTGGCCTCAGATGCAGGGAGATATTTAACAACAGGAACACAATCCAAAGGTCACCAGGTATGGCATTTTGCCGGAACGCTCTCCACGTCATGGTCAAGGGAAAATGATGAGGGAAACTCTACCACATTGATGATTGTGTTACAGATTGGCAAACATCTCTAAACTACCCATGGGACAGTCAGGGCTGGAAAGGACCTCATCTCTGAACCATTAATGTTTCATAGGCTGCTGGATTGGGCTGTCCACATGTTATTTTTCTTGAAAGTTAACTCTCATAAACCTGCCTGTGTTTTTGTACAATTACACGTAATTGTTCAGTGAATTTTCCAGAGACTTTGGGGTGGCATACTACTGTAGCGGTCAGCACGGCGATTTACAGTGCAGGCGTCCCCAGTTCAGTTCCTGCCGCTGCCTGTCAGAGGAGTTTGTGCGTTCTCCCCACCACCACCACCTCATGACCGCGCAGGTTTCCCTCCACAGTCAAAAGACGTACTGGCTGGTAGGTTAATTGGTCATTGTGAACCGTCCCGTGATTAGGCTAGGGTTAAATCAGGGGTCTCTGGGTGGTGAGGCTCAAGGGCCGGAAGGGCCTATCCTGCCTTGTACCTCAAGAAAACAAAACAAAGAAAATTACAGAGCAGTTGCCTCTACCTTTTTTCTGGACATCTCTTGGTTTCAGCTGAGGTGGGGGGGTGACCAGGTTTTTTTTTGTTTATCTGTTATCAGTGGAATTTGTGGCATCTGGTATGAGAGGTCCATGACTACATTTCAGACTGGTCTTCTGTTTCTCTCTACGCTTCCCTTCCTTCTTTGCTCCTGAAACATTTAAGGAAACGGCCGCGAGCAACAAGTTTGAGGCCCTATTGTTAACTTCCGAAGTATGTTTGGATGGCAAGAGCATCAGGATCCAACAGAGCTTTATTAACAACCTTCTCCAAGTACCTTGTCTGCAATTCTACAGCAACTGTCCATCCACAGGAAGTCCTGAATCACCTCATCATCTGCAAGCAACAGCAGTTTGGTTAAAATGCACGCAGTTATCACCGACTAATTTATAAACACAAGAGATTCTGCAGGTGCTGGTAATCTTGAGGAATTTAGCAGGCCAGGCGGCATCTATGGAAAGGAACAAACAGTCAACATTTCAGGCAGAGACTCTTTCTTCATCCGGACTGGGAAGGAAGGGGGAAGAGGCTAGGACAAGGTGGGGGGGAGAGGGGAAGCCAGGACAAGGTAGGGGGAGAGAGGAAGGGGGACAAGGTGACATCAGCCGAGGGGTGAAAATGGGTGAGTGGAGGAGGGGGGTGAAGTGAGGAGCTGGGAGGTGATGCGTGGAAAAGGCAAAGGACTGAAGGAAAAGGGATCTGATAGGAGAGGAGAATGGACCATGGGAGAAAGGGAGGAAGGAGAGGGGATGAGCAGATGAGAAGGTGTGAGCGGAAAACCAGAATGGGGAATAGAAGGAGAGGGGAGGGAGAGAAATTACCAGAAGCTAGAGAAATCAGTGTTCATGCCATCAGGTTGGAGGCTACCCAGACAGAATGTAAGGTGTTGCTGCTCCAACCAGAGAATACCCTCAGTACAGATTTGGGGCAGATCATTAAACCCATTAGATGACTCACAGACGAATTAATTAACTCCCCAAGTGCAACACACTGAAGAGAGAAGTGTCAAAGCAAACACTGACGGGGGAGGCAATCCCGACTAAAATCTCAGCCCTGCAGCAATGAGATGCAGTTTCGCGTTGACTGAATTTCTGCCAAGGGCTAAGTGATCACCGTTCATTTCGTACACACTGCCCAGCAGCCTGAACCATAAGGCACAGGAGCAGAATTATCGAGACCGTCCTGCCATTCATTACAGCTGATTTACCTTCCCTCTCAACCCCATTTTCCTATCTTCTCCCCATAACCTTTGACACCCCTACTGATCAAGAACCTATCAACTTCTGCTTTAGGTAGACCCAAGGACTTGGCCTCCACAGCCACCCGTGGCAACGGATTCCACAGATTCCTCATCTCTTTTCTAAAGTGACATCCTAGACTCCTCCGTAAGAGGACACATCTTCTCCACCTCCACTCTATCCAGACCTTTCAACTTTTCTTCTGAATTTCAGGCCCAGAGCCGGCAGACGCGCCTCAAATGTTAACCCTTTCATTCCTGGGATCATCCTCGCAACCCTTCTCTAGATCAGGGCTTCCCAACCTGGCATCCACGGACCCCTGGGTTAAAGGTAGGCGTCGAGGGCATTAGGAAGGCTGGTAACCCCTCCTCCGGATCCCCTCCAATGCCAGCACACCCTTTCTTAGCCCTGAAGCTCTCATCCAGAGATTCTGTGTTGTCTGTGAGCATTGCATACCCCCCCGACGTCCCAAAAAAAAAACATGCAGGCCGGCACGTTGATTGGTGTGCAGGTGAAAGGTAGAATCAGGGGAGAGTATATGGGATTGTGGGGTGCAGAGATTACAGGAGAAATCGGATTCATCCTTGAGAAAGCACAGACTTGATGGGCTGAACAGTCTTGCTTAATGAAGGGAAAATGAAAATAAGACTCTGCCTTGTTAAAATGCTAAAGCAACACACACCAAACGCTGGAGGAACTCAGCAGGCCAGGCAGCATCTACAGAAATAAATAAACAGTCAACTTTTCAAGCCACACACATCAAAGTTGCTGGGGAACGCAGCAGGCCAGGCAGCTTCTCTAGGAAGAGGTACAGTCAACGTTTCAGGCAAAGGGTCTCGGCCTGAAACGTCGACTGTACCTCTTCCTAGAGAGGCTGCCTGGCCTGCTGCGTTCCCCAGCAACTTTGATGTGTGTTGCTTGAATTTCCAGCATCTGTAGAATTCCTTGTGTTTGAACTTTTCAAGCCGAGACCTTTCCTTCAGGACTGGGAAGGAAGGGGGAAGGTGTCAGAATAAAAAGGTGGTGGGGTGGGGAAAGGGGAAGGGGACTGGCTGGAAGGTGATAGGGGAAGCCAGGCGGGTGGGAAAGGTCAAGGGCTGGAGAGGAAGGAATCTGAATGGACAGGAGAGTGGACCAGAGGAGAAAGGGAAGAGGAGAAAGGGAAGGGGAGAAAATGATAGGCAGGTGAGAAGAGGTAAGAGGTCAGAGTAGGGAATAGAGGAAGGGGGGGTGAATTTGTTTACTAGTTTTCTTATCCCCCAATTAACTGCATTTCCAGCTCTAACTTTACAAAATGTCAACATTCTCTTTAAGGTAACCTTTCATTACTGAAAAGGAAATAGTTTTTAAAAAATGAATCAAGGACCAGAAAAATTCAGTAGGATGAGGAATTTGCCCGACGTACCGAGCAGCTTCAGAAAAGCGTCCAGCTCTTGGTCTTTTATTACAAACGGAGGCTCTTTTGAATGTTTTGACATCTTGCTTACTTCCCCTTCGCCCCTCTCCTGCACCCTGGACTTCCGAGGCACCGGATCCCGGCCGTGACGTGACAGTTTGGAAACACCGGGCTTCACCAGAACAGCGACCGAAGAGTGGTTCTCGGGGCGGGTCTGCTGGTGCCTCATGATGGTAGGGGGGGGCAGTCAGGGGAGGTCTGCGGTGAAAACAGAAAAATTTAAGCCACGCTGGCAGTTACGTCGGCCAGGCTCGCGCAGTGCTTTACTGAGCCCACGGCCCTCGTGTCAACAAACCCCTTCCCGTTCCCACACCGACCTGCCGCGGCGAGGCGAAACACAAACCAGAAGAGCAGCCTACAGCCCAATCACACCCGTGCGACCAATTATCCTACTGGTTGGTTGGTTGGTTGTTCGTCCATCGTCGACGTCAATGAGGACCTCGACACCATTGTGATGGTGTCGAGACTAGCGCGTGATTTGGATTTAAGTGAGGGAGAGTTGCGCAGCGTCAGCCTCACTCTCTCTTCCCAATTCCCATCTGGATCCAGTGGCAAGACAGAGTCTAGACGGCTGGAGATGGGACTAGGCGCAGTGGATGACCAGGACGTCTTCTGTGTCTTGTCCTGCTCTACACGTTCCACGACACTCGCAGAGACCGCCTTCTTGACCGTTGGACCTTCCATGGGTCTCATCCGCTCAATCCGCCGGAGTCTGTCTTCACATGCTGGGATACACAACTCCCTATCTCACTGAGGGTTTGAGACCCGCCGGCTACCCTCACCTGGTTTAGCCGGCTTGTCAAAGCCGTTGCCCGGGGTGTGGCCGCTGTCGCATGCAAACAGCTACGGGGAGCCACAGGTGAGAGCTGAGTGCCAGGTGGGGACCAAAGGTGGACTAACCGCCCTGAAAAGGACGCGACGTGTTCCCCCTCCTGCTAACCCGTGTGTGTCTCTCTGGGACGCTGCAGGAAACTGGAGCACCCAGCAGAGATGGTTATAAACTCCTCGCAGACAGTAGCAGGAATTGGACCCGGGTTACCAACACTGTGATAGCGTTTGGCTCGCTGTGACCCCGCTAAACATCGAACAATGATTGTATGGACATGAGATCTTCCCTCCAGGTGAGCACATCCCGTGCTCCTACCCCACTGCTACCAGTCCTCCCAAGGTCTCTCTTCCTTTCCCACCTCCCCCACACAATCAGGCTACATTACCCCCACCCCCCCATCTACTTCCTCCTGCTCCCCCCCCCCCATCAGTTACACATCCCCACGGCCTGCCCCGTTCTCACTTCTACCTTCCACCTCCAGGGGAGATGATTTAGTTCGGAGATGAGGAGAAACTGTTTTTTCCCCAGAGTGGTGTGGAATTCTCCGCCCAGGGAAGCAGTTGGGGCTTCCTCACTAAATATATGCAAGATACAGTTAGATAGGTTTTTGCATAGTAAGGGAATTAAGGGTTTTGGGGAAAAGGCAGGCAGATGTTTCCATCCAGGGGGTCAGTGTGGACATGGTGGAGGATTACAAATACCTGGGGATACGAATTGACAATAAACTGGACTGGTCTAAGAACACTGAGGCTGTCTACAAGAAGGGTCAGAGCCGTCTCTATTTCCTGAGGAGACTGAGGTCCTTTAACATCTGCCGGACAATGCTGAGGATGTTCTACGAGTCTGTGGTAGCCAGTGCTGTCATGTTTGCTGTTGTGTGCTGGGCAGCAGGCTGAGGGTAGCAGACACCAACAGAATCAACAAACTCATTCGTAAGGCCACTGATGTTGTGGGGATGGAACTGGACTCTCTCACGGTGGTGTCTGAAAAGAGGATGCTGTCCAAGTTGCATGCCATCTTGGACAACGTCTCCCATCCTGGACAATGTCTCCCATCCACTACATAATGTACTGGTTGGGCACAGGAGTACATTCAGCCAGAGACTCATTCCACCGAGATGCAGCACAGAGCATCATAGGAAGTCATTCCTGCCTGTGGCCATCAAACTTTACAACTCCTCCCTTAGAGGGTCAGACACCCTGAGCCAATAGGCTGGTCCTGGACTTATTTCCTGGCATAATTTACATATTACTATTTAATTATTTATGGTTTTATTACTATTTAGTTATTTATGGTGCAACTGTATCAAAAACCAATTTCCCTCGGGATCAATAAAGTATGACTATGCCTTTGTGTTGTTTCCTGTAGCACCATGGTCCTGGAGGAACGCTGGTTCATTTTTACTGCATACTGTAACTGCAGTTTATGGTCAAAATGACAATAAAAGTGACTTGACGTGAGATGGAGTTGAGTTTACAGACAGACCAGCCATGATCTTGTTGAATGGCGGGGCAGGCTCGTTGGGACGGATGGCTGACTCCTGCTCCTGTTTCTTATCCCTCGACCTCGTTGCACTGCCAATCTCTCACTTACTAACCCGCCTGTGCGTCTCTGGAAGGTGGGAGGAAAGGGAAACTGTGCGGTCACGTGAAGAACGTGCAAACTTTTTACAGCCCGTGGTGGGAATTGAACCTGGGGTCACTAGCGCTGCAGTAGCGTTTCGTTAACTGCTACAATTGGTAAATTCAAGCCCATCGAGCCTGTTGCACCATTCACTCATAACTGAACCCAATTTTCCTGCCCTCCCCTATAACCTTTGACACCATTACTAATCAAGGACCTATCAACCTCCGCTTTAAATATATCCAACGACTTTACTTCTGCAGCAATGAATTCCAGAGATTCACCAGCCTCTGGCCAAAGGGATTTCTCCTCATCTCTTGACCATTCCTTCTCCCCGCAGCTGTTCCTCAACCCACCGTGTTCTAACAGCAGGTTTCTTCTTGTGGCACTTATTTTAACCTCAACAGTTCGAAATTCCTTACGAAGCTCTCTTGGACGCTATTTCTCCACCCACGTTAAACCCTGTCTGCCTCACCTGTTGTATCAAGGTGTGGAAACTGTAACAAAAAAAAAAGTGAATCAGCGTAGCAGTTAGCGAAACGCTTCTGCAGCGCCAGTGACCCCAGGTTCAATTCCCACCACGGGCTGTAAAAAGTTTGCACGTTCTTCACATGACCGCACAGCTTCCCTTTTCTCCCACCTTCCAGAGACGCACAGGCGGGTTAGTAAGTTAATTGGTCACGTGGGTGCGGGCTTATTGGGCAGGAAGGACCTGTTACAGTGCTAGATGGATACATACGTAAACGGAAAGAGTGTTGGTGTATTAACGAGCAGATATCAATGCAGCACAATCGCAGTACCAGATTATAGGAGTTCTACATGGCAAGTCGCACGATCGGTACTCAGCTGTCAACGGGTTGGGTAGCTGGTGCAAACACAATATTCCTGGTGTTTTTGTCTGGGTAGGGGAGGGTGTTGGAATATAAATAGGTACACTTCCCAGCCTCTACTCGGGGAGCAGGCTGTCTTGCCCACAGTCGGCACCAGAAGCACGGAGACACTTGCGGGCTGCCCCAGGTGACGTCCAGCTTTGCTCGGCAATTCCGGCTGATTTGATTCGTCGTTCTGCACGCTCCGACGTACACGAGACAAGTAAAGCTGGCCTTCAGACTAAGGGTACAAGGGAAGAGGAAAGCCGCTGGGAATCAATGCCTCAGCAAAAGAGCAGAAGCCTCAAAGGATGGCAGGCCGAATTAAACTCGTGTGGAAAGACAAAGGGCACATTTAAAATGTTAACTACAACCGAAAGTCCAGCATCCTAATCAAATGAAGGAAGGATTTGCTACGTAGACAGCCAAAGAAACAGGAAATGAACTTACAGAAGTATCAAAATTTTGGGGACAGTTGCAACAAAAGAGTTTTTTCCATTTTGAAATGTTTCATAAACTAGGATAATTCCCAAGCCGGGGGAGGAGCAGAGTTGGGCATGGAGCAAAGAACCTTGTCCCATAAAATCCCAGAGCTATGAAAACGACAGCAAAAGCTCCAAAGACCTCATCCCTAGGACAGGAAGCACCTTGGCCATAGTCGTGTGGCCCTCAGCCCAATCAACGCTCCATCATCCAGGACCACCACTAGACTGGCCCAGGAGAGAGGACACAGGCAACTTGTCATCAGCAACCTGTAGGGGGTGACAGGCTTAACTAAACTAATTTGCGTGTGAGAATACATGCGAAATAAAGTGTTCTGGCTAATGAAAGGGCATTAAAGACCATAAAGATGAATATTTTCTGCTATTATTTCAAAAGCTTCATTGTTTCATCCAAATAAAGTGATCATCATATTGCAAATGCAGACAGGAGCCTCAGCACTGAAATAATCTCAAAAAATTATTTAGTATAATTGGTTTTAAATCAACACCCAATGATACTGTAAATCTTGACAGCCAGTATGAACTCTTTCTTGAGTAGTACGGATGTCAAAGATTACAGGGAGAAGACAAGAGAATGGGGTTGATACGGTTAATAAATCAGCCATGGTGGAATGGCAGAGCAGACCTGATGGGCCAAATGGCCCAATTCTGCTTCTATATTTTACAGTCTTATTTGCCTAGAATGATTTAACCTGGAGGACCTCAGCAGATTAGGTCGCATCTGTGAGGGACAAAGAATCGTTGTCCTTTTTTCCGTAAACTTATAATTAAAGATTGTGTAAATCAGCTAGGGCCACCCAACCCCAAGTTACTCCAATCTCAGCCCAAGCGAAAGTAGTTAATTTCACTGCTCAGCCGGTATTGGAACTGGGCTTCCCTCAATGTACCCACCCCCAACGTCCCTCCAACCCTCACCGGCTCGCGGAGGCGACACAGAAACCTCCCAAGGGACAGTTAAGGATGGGTTACAAACGTTGGCACTGCCAACATCAACAGGTACAGTTACTGTCAGTATACATATACAACACACATCCTGAAATTCAAATCCAGATAGAATTAAAGGGAAAAAAAGATCCAGCCAAGCACCCCAAGCTACAATTAGGCAATGTTAGTTGCTTAGTCAGATCAGGCATGTCAGTAGAGGAAAAACTAATCAGGAGTTTCTACCTAACTTTTATTTCCACCCCCCCCCCCCCGGTAAATGAGACAGACTTGCCAGGTATACCACCTGCCGACCCCCTTAAGGGAGTCCAGCCCCTTTCTGCCTCCCACTACCTGACAAACTGAGCCCTCCCTTGCCCTGAGGATTGCCCAGCCACCCCCCAGCAGGCCGAGGCCGACCCTGCCGCCGCCATCATCACCTGGCCGTCCGCTCACCTGAGGGGAGGCACATCGCCACACCTGTCGGCGCCCGCCCAGCCCGCCCCGCTTTATCATTGGCTGGCCGGCCCGCTTACGTCAGCGGCGCCGCGCCCAATCGCCGTGCGGCTCCCCCCCCGACCGCCCCGCCCAAGCCGCGCGTGCCGGCGTCGTTACCAGGGAACAACCCCCGGCTGTAAATTCCCGATCTGTGGAAATGAGGCTTTCAAAATAATTTCAGTGATTTTTTTTTAAATTTGTGTGTGTGATGCCTTAACCAGGCTGCCGAGAATGTCTTATTTTAATTGTCGACGCGCGTTGAAGTCCCCACCGATGATTATTACCACACGCCGGGTTCTGATTGGGTATGACCCACGTGGGGCTGTGGCAGCTCCTGCGTCTTGATTGGCCGAGGCCCGCCGGGAGCGCTGTCTTGATTGGGCGAAAATGGTTCGGCCATAATGGAAGCACGGCCAATGGGAAGAGGCCACGGACTCTGTGCTTGGAGGGAGCCGTGGCGCAAAGTTAGAGGGGAAGTGGGACCGAGTGGGCGAGGAAACGGCGACCGGGTGGGTGTCCGCAGGTAAAAGCGTCTGCCTCCGGGGCGAGGCCTGCGCTCCGAGCGGGTGGTGGGTCATCGACGGGAGGGGGGACCGTTTGTCCGGGCGTTGGGAGGCGAAGAGGGCGGATTCCGAAGGAGGAAAACAACTAAAAAAATCCCCCTGACGTCGAAGGAGAAGGGGGGAAGCAGAAAAGGGTCGGACAACGCTGGGCCGGAAGTGAGGTGTCTGAGGGTATTTCTTGCCTTTGCTGCGGCTGGGGCAGTCGGTCAGGTGAGGCGAGGCCCGGGCGTGATGGACTGGGGTCGGGGAGGGGTGGTCCTTGGCCGCTGGGTGTGGGGAGGGGTGGACGGAGAGGGTTATATGCCCGATTGGGATTAGAGATGTGCAGAGAGTGAGAGTTGGGGGGTGGGGTCCCTTCGAATAACAATCCCATCTCCTAGTTCCCTGAACAACATTTCTTCGCTGTGTGTTAATTTATGCTTGTAAGTGCACTGCACATTTTTAATATTCCTGGCACTTACACCGGAGAGATGCGTGGCTGGGACTATAGATGTTAACTTGCTAGTTCAGACCCCTCCTTTACCGTTCAGCTGATGTAATGTCCATAGATCTGCCTGCCCCGCTGAATTGGTCCGGTTTCGTGTGCCGCTCCGGACCAGAGTTAGCCGTACAAACACCGACATACAGTACGTCATGAAATATTTTGTGTTGCAGTGGTAGTAGGTAAATAACGTTATAGATCCCAAAGTTACAGTGTCACAGTAGCATTCCAAGTGTACAAATGCATGAAATATGCTCTAAGTTACAAGAAGACACAAAATTACGTAAACAGTGCGAAAGGACATTAAAAATATTGAGGTGGTGGTTCGTGGGTTCTGAAATCTGATAGCAAAGGGGAGCAAGCTGTTCCCAAAACGTTGAGTGTGATTTCACACAATGCAATCTCCATTGAATACTGTATAATTTCCACCTGCTTTGCCTATTTAAATATCGTTTACTGGTTCTGCCCCCATTCCCATCTCCCGAGGACAGCTCTAGGCATATCACACCTGGTCTTTGCTTAGTGTGTACTTTCAGAATCGGGTTTAATATCACCGAACATATGGCGTGAAATTTGTTAACTTTGCGGCAGCAGTACAACGCAATACTTGATAAGTATAGATTAAAAACTGAATTACAGTATCTATATATAACTATAACACCAGAACTCCAAAGAAGTGTAGAAGCAACAGAAAACAACACACATCAAAGTTGCTGGTGAACGCAGCAGGCCAAGCAGCATCTATAGGAAGATGCTATGGGAAGAGGCGCAGTCGACGTTTCAGGCTGAAGGGTCTCGGCCTGAAACGTCGACTGCGCCTCTTCCTATAGATGCTGCTTGGCCTGCTGCGTTCACCAGCAACTTTGATGTGTGTTGCTTGAATTTCCAGCATCTGCAGAATTCCTGTTGTTTGAAGCAACAGAAATGTGGTTTCTTAAAAGAATGCTGAAAATATCATATAGAGATAGGGTAACTAATGAGATAGTACTCCAACGTGCCAATATAAAAAGATCTTTAATGAGAACATTAAATGAGAGGAAACTCGGATTCCTGGGCCATGTCATCAGAAAGGGAGAAATAGAATGCCTTACATTACAAGGCCGTATGCCTGGGAAATGCGGTAGAGGAAGGCAAAGAAGAAAATGTATGGACACTGTGAAAGAATGAACAGATATAAGTGTGTGAGATATCATTGATCGTTTGATGTGGATTGCCATGATCGCCCCAGCGTGTAATGTGCAAGGCACATGAAGAAGAAGATATATATTAAAGAGTTAAATAGTGCAAAAACAGGAATTTTAAAAAAAGTAATGAGGTAGTCTTCATGGTTTTACTGTCCAATCAGAAATCAGATGGCAGAGGGGAAGAAGCTGTTCCTGAATCATTGAGTGTGTGCCTTCAGGCTCCTGTACCTCCTTCCTGATGGTAGCAATGAGAAGAGGGCATGTCCTGGTTGATGGGGGTCTTTAATGATGGACACAGCCTTTTTAGGGCATCACTCCTTGAAGATGTCCTGGATACTACAGAGGCCAGTACCCATGATGGAGCTGACTGAGTTTACAACTCTCTGCAGCTTACTTTGATCCTGTACAGTAGACCCCGCACCCCCGATAGCAGATCATGATACAGCCAGCCAGAATGCTCTCCACATTACACCTGTAGAAATTTTCATCTTTCTGGTGTGCATAATCTCTCTCTGTATCTCTCTTTTGCAGTTCTGTTACCCCAGCTGAGGAGGCTCAGCGAGCCAGGACTGCCCTGTGGTGGGACTCGCCCAGGAACCCCTCCCGAGACGGGCGGTGGACGGCCGTGAACGCGCCGGTTTAATTTCTGCTGCGGTCCGGTTCTGGGGGCTGGAGTACGCCCCCCCCCCGGTGATCTCCCAGCAAGCTGTTTCCTGCGGCAAGGAACGAGATGGTGCGATCGATGTTGGCTACAGCCACCAGCCTGGTGCTCACCACCACGGTGATCACCCACGCCTACTACCTGAAGCGTCAGTTCTACCCCACGGTGGTGTACCTCACCAAGTCCAGCCCCAGTATGGCAGTGAGTATTGGGGGATGTGAGTGGGGGCAGGCATTTACTGGAGTTATCATCTAATTCTGGAGCTCTTGATCAAGGTGCTACTGTGTGAAACGCACAGCATAAAAGATGCAATGTTGTAACTAGAAAAACGAAAAAGCTAGCCTTTCACAGACTTGATGGCTGACATTTGTTTGATCAGCGTTTTGCACTGCGCTAACATGAATACCTGGCAAACAAGTTGCATCCGAAATCTTGTGACGTTGGCCGGCTGTTATCACTGTTGGTGAGGAGTAAACATTGCACAACTTTTCCTGCTTTCGAATGACGTGCAAGATTAGGGGTACAGCGGACAAAGAGGAAAACTTGTCACAGCTTGCAGTGGGATCTGGAGCAGCTGGAACGATGGGCTGACAAAGGCAGATGGAGTTTAACGTGGGCAAGTGCGAGGTGTTACGCAGTAGGGCACTGAGGAGTGAGGGAAATGCAGGTCCGTAATTCCTTGAAACTGGCATCACCACAGGGAGGTAGGGTTGTAAAGAAAGCTTTCGGGACATCCGGGAAGATGTGGAATCGATATGGGTAGAGCTGCGTAACACTAAGGGGCAGAAGACGCTGCTGGGAGTTGTGTACAGGCCACCTAACAGTAGTAGTGAGGTCGGAGATGGTATTAAACAGGAAATTAGAAATGTGTGCAATAAAGGAACAGCAGTTATAATGGGTGACTTCAATCTACATGTAGACTGGGTGAACCAAATTGGTAAAGGTGCTGAGGAAGAGGATTTCTTGGAATGTATGCGGGATGGTTTTTTGAACCAACATGTCGAGGAACCGACTAGAGAGCAGGCTATTCTGGACTGGGTTTTGAGCAATGAGGAAGGGTTAATTAGCGATCTTGTCGTGAGAGGCCCCTTGGGTAAGAGTGACCATAATATGGTGGAATTCTTCATTAACATGGAGAGTGACGTAGTTAATTCAGAAACAAAGGTTCTGAACTTAAAGAGGGGTAACTTTGAAGGTATGAGACATGAATTAGCTAAGATAGACTGGCAAATGACACTTCAAGGATTGACGGTGGATATGCAATGGCAGGCATTTAAAGGTTGCATGGATGAACTACAACAATTGTTCATCCCAGTTTGGCAAAAGAATAAATCAAGGAAGGTAGTGCACCCGTGGCTGACAAGAGAAATTAGGGATAGTATCAATTCCAAAGAAGTAGCATACAAATTAGCCAGAGAAAGTGGCTCACCTGAGGACTGGGAGAAATTCAGAGTTCAGCAGAGGAGGACAAAGGGCTTAATTAGGAAGGGGAAAAAAGATTATGAGAGAAAACTGGCAGAGAACATAAAAACGGACTGTAAAAGCTTTTATAGATATGTAAAAAGGAAAAGACTGATAAAGACAAATGTAGGTCCCCTGCAAAGAGAAACAGGTGAATTGATTATGGGGAGCAAGGACATGGCAGACCAATTGAATAATTACTTTGGTTCTGTCTTCACTAAGGAGGACATAAATAATCTTCCAGAAATAGTAAGGGACAGAGGGTCCAGTGAGATGGAGGAACTGAGCGAAATACATGTTAGTAGGGAAGTGGTGTTAGGTAAATTGAAGGGATTGAAGGCAGATAAATCCCCAGGGCCAGATGGTCTGCATCCCAGAGTGCTTAAGGAAGTGGCCCAAGAAATAGTGGATGCATTAGTGATAATTTTTCAAAACTCGTTAGATTCTGGACTAGTTCCTGAGGATTGGAGGGTGGCTAATGTAACCCCACTTTTTAAAAAAGGAGGGAGAGAGAAACCGGGGAATTATAGGCCGGTTAGCCTAACGTCGGTGGTGGGGAAACTGCTGGAGTCAGTTATCAAGGATGTGATAACAGCACATTTGGAAAGCGGTGAAATGATCGGACAAAGTCAGCATGGATTTGTGAAAGGAAAATCATGTCTGACGAATCTCATAGAATTTTTTGAGGATGTAACTAGTAGAGTGGATAGGGGAGAACCAGTGGATGTGGTATATTTGGATTTTCAAAAGGCTTTTGACAAGGTCCCACACAGGAGATTAGTGTGCAAACTTAAAGCACATGGTATTGGGGGTAAGGTATTGGTGTGGGTGGAGAATTGGTTAGCAGACAGGAAGCAAAGAGTGGGAATAAACGGGACCTTTTCAGAATGGCAGGCGGTGACTAGTGGGGTACCGCAAGGCTCAGTGCTGGGACCCCAGTTGTTTACAATATATATTAATGACTTGGATGAGGGAATTAAATGCAGCATCTCCAAGTTTGCGGATGACACGAAGCTGGGTGGCAGTGTTAGCAGTGAGGAGGATGCTAAGAGGATGCAGGGTGACTTGGATAGGTTGGGTGAGTGGGCAAACTCATGGCAGATGCAATTTAATGTGGATAAATGTGAAGTTATCCACTTTGGTGGCAAAAATAGGAAAACAGATTATTATCTGAATGGTGGCCGATTAGGAAAAGGGGAGGTGCAACGAGACCTGGGTGTCATTATACACCAGTCATTGAAAGTGGGCATGCAGGTACAGCAGGCGGTGAAAAAGGCGAACGGTATGCTGGCATTTATAGCGAGAGGATTCGAGTACAGGAGCAGGGAGGTACTACTGCAGTTGTACAAGGCCTTGGTGAGACCACACCTGGAGTATTGTGTGCAGTTTTGGTCCCCTAATCTGAGGAAAGACATCCTTGCCATAGAGGGAGTACAAAGAAGGTTCACCAGATTGATTCCTGGGATGGCAGGTCTTTCATATGAAGAAAGACTGGATGAACTGGGCTTGTACTCGTTGGAATTTAGAAGATTGAGGGGGGATCTGATTGAAACGTATAAGATCCTAAAGGGATTGGACAGGCTAGATGCGGGAAGATTGTTCCCGATGTTGGGGAGGTCTAGAACGAGGGGTCACAGTTTGAGGATAGAGGGGAAGCCTTTTAGGACCGAGGTTAGGAAAAACTTCTTCACACAGAGAGTGGTGAATCTGTGGAATTCTCTGCCACAGCAAACTGTTGAGGCCAGTTCATTAGCTATGTTTAAAAGGAAGTTAGATATGGCCCTTGTGGCTACAGGGGTCACGGGGTATGGAGGGAAGGCTGGGTTCTGAGTTGGATGATCAGCCATGATCATAATAAATGGCGGTGCAGGCTCGAAGGGCCGAATGGCCTACTCCTGCACCTATTTTCTATGTTTCTATGTAAATCAAAGTATCGGGTACAGGAAAATCTGCAGATGCTGCAACTCTGAGCAACACACACAAAATGCTGGAGGAACTCAGCAGGCCGAGCAGCATCTGTGGGAAAGAGTAAACAGTTGACACTTCAGGCCGAGCTGTCTCAACCTGAAATTCCTTTCCCCGAGATGCTGCCTGGCCTGCTGAGTTCCTCCAGCATTTTTGTGTGCGTTTATTGAGTTGGGGTGTTACGCTGAATTTGTACAAGACGTTGGTGAGGCCTCCTTTGGAGTATTGCGTGCAGTTCTG
This sequence comes from Mobula hypostoma, assembly GCF_963921235.1. NCBI lineage: Eukaryota > Metazoa > Chordata > Chondrichthyes > Myliobatiformes > Myliobatidae > Mobula > Mobula hypostoma. The sequence continues at coordinate 15,403,858 of NC_086126.1, read as the reverse complement.
GTCACCTACATACGAGAAAGATGTCAATCAGGCTGAAAGAGTGCAGAGAAACTTTACCCCGGGTCCGCCAGAACCGGCAACATCCTTGTAAAGGTTGAGTAGGTGGCTTTTATTCCCTGCACCGTAGGAGAACGAGGGGCGATTTGACAGAGGGGTACAACATTATGAGGGGTACAGATAGGGAGGGAACGTTGAACGTCGACTCAGACCATGAGAGGCCTGCATCGGGCATTTTCATGCATTACAAGGCACAGATTGGAAGTCTGTGTGGGGCGCCACTCCTCGCACAGATTAGAGCAATGTGTGATTAAGTGCCTCACTCAAGGGCAGAAACACGCTGCCACAGCTGAGGCTCGAACTAGCGACCTTCAGGTCACTAGACGAACACCTTAACCACTTGGCCACATGCCCAACACAGATAGGGTAAAATGCAAGCAGACCTTTTCCAGTGAGGTTGGATAGGACTGCAACCAGAGGTCATGAGTTAAGGATGAAAGGTGAAAAGTTGAAGGGGAACATCTTCACTCAGAGGGTGGTGTGAGTGTGGAATGAGTCGCCAGCAGAAGTGGTGGATGCAGGCTCGATTTCAGCACTTAAGAGAAATTTGGATAAGCGTACAGAGAGGCAGAGTATGGAGGGCTGTGTTCCGGGTGTGGGTCGATAACACTAGCGTGCAATGGACAGGCCAAACCACTTGTTTCAGTGCAGTGGTGCTCTATGGCTCTTGTATTGGATCTCAAAGGTTCAATTTAACCTCAGAGAAATGTATACAATATACATCCTGAAATGCTTTTTCTTCGCAAGCAAGCCCCCAAAGAATGAACGACAGATAAATGTTAGCACCCCAAGGTCCTGCCCCAGCTCCCCCCTCCCACGTGTAAATGGCAGTGAGCAATGATCCCCCCTCCCCCACCGGGGGGGGTTAAAAAAGTATCGGCACCCGCCACCAAGCATTCAAGCGTGAGCAGATAAATAGCAAAGACACAGACTTTGCGTTTCACCTGGTATTCGACGTACTACAGGTTCTCTCTCCCCCAATAACGGAGGAAGAGGTGTCTCCATTTTCCCAGCGAGCTTTTTTTGTTTCGAGCTCTGTGCCTGGAGATTGCAAAGATTCCCAGCCACACGGTCGCAGATAACCCGACTCTTCCCCCCCCCCCATGACACACGGGTCTCCTGTTGTGACCACTGACCCTCGAGCTGTCTGTCTCCAGACCCCGAGATCTTCGGCTTCTGAATCTGAGCCGGACTGTTAGGCCGAGCCAAACAACAATGTCCGATTGTGAAACCCCAAGAGCGGGTCCAGTTCCTGCAAAGAACCGTTGTCAGTGTGTGACTCCAGGTCAGGGTCTTCAAAAGAACCCTGAAAGGGAAAAATAGAGAGATTAAATAGTCATAGTCATACTTTATTGATCCCCAGGGGAAATTGGTTTTCATTACAGTTCCACCATAAATAATTAAATAGTAATAAAACCATAAATAGTTAAATAGTAATATGTAAATTATGCCGGGAAATAAGTCCAGGACCAGCCTATTGGCTCAGAGTGTCTGACCCTCCACGGGACGAGTTGTAAAGTTTGATGGCCACAGGCAGGAATGACTTCCTATGACGCTCTGTGCTGCATCTCGGTGGAATGAGTCTCTAGCTGAATGTACTCCTGTGCCCAACCAGTACATTATGTAGTGGATGGGAGACATTGTCCAAGATGGCATGCAACTTGGACAGCATCCTCTTTTCAGACACCACCGTCAGAGAGTCCAGTTCCATCCCCACAACATCAGTGGCCTTACGAATGAGTTTGTTGATTCTGTTGGTGTCTGCCACCCTCAGCCTGCTGCCCCAGCTCACAACAGCAAACATGATAGCACTGGCCACCACAGACTTAAAGATGGAAGTAGAGCTGATTACAAAGATGCAAGCAAAGGAGTTGCCATAAGGAGCCATTAACCCTCCTAAGCTCCATCACAGAATCCAATAAGGGCCTGGTTTAGCCAGTGATCTGAAGTAAATCTTTCAGTGGGGCATATCTTTCCGCACCCCACGCCCCCCAGTGCTGAGCTGGCTGTCGGCTATGTATTTGTTTGCACTTGGGCTGATGTTTTGAATGTTCCCAAGCCTTCTCATTTACGAGCAGCACGCACACAAAATGCTGGAGGAACTCGGCAGGCCGGGCAGCATCTGTGCCTCCTGGCACTTATCCTCGCGAGCGGAGCAATTCCCACACCTGCCCCCTCCGCCGACTCCCTCATTCGGGGCCCCAAACGGTCCTTCCAGGTGAGGCGGCACTTCACCTGTGAGCCTGTCAAGGTGGGGGGGGGGGGGGGTCAGTTACTGCAGCGGTCCCCAACCACCGGGCCGCAGAGCATGCGCTACCGGGCCGCGAGGAAGCTATACGATTTGGCGATATGAGTAAGCTGCATCTTCCCTCATTCCCTGTCACGCCCACTGTTGAGCTATTACGCACGTGAGGTCATTACCTGTGCGTCATCCATGTCAGCGCGGGAAGGAGATCAACTCCTCGAGCTTGCAAATGACAGCGGGCTGGGAAGTACGTTTGACATAACATCTCTGCTGGCATTCTGGATCAAAGTCAAGGCTAAAAATCCTGAGATAGCCACGAAAGCACTGAAAACGTTGCTTCCATTTCCAACATATCTCTGCAATGAATGCAACGAAAACTAAACTGCGGAACAGACTGGACTTAAGGAACCCTGTTCGAGTATTGCTGTCTCCCATCACCCTTCGATATGACCGTGTTGTTGCAGGAAAACAAGCCCAGGGCTCCCACTGATTCAGCAATATTGGTGTGTTGCAATGATTTTATATGTTCATACGGGAAAAACGTGCTGCGCGTTTAATATCCAAACGTTGCTTAAAATGTTATGATGCTATTGACTTGTATAACCATATAACAATTACAGCACGGAAACAGGCCATCTCTGCCCTTCTAGTCCGTGCCGAACGCTACTCTCACCTAGTCCCACCGACCTGCACTCAGCCCATGACCCTCCATTTCTTTCCTGTCCATATACCTATCCAATTTTTCTTTGAATGATAATATCGAACCTGCCTCTACCACTTCTACTGGAAGTTCATTCAACACTTACTTCAAGCTCCCCTGTCCTCCCCTGATAATTGACTTATCACTATATTCATGCGAGGAAAATATGCGCTGTGTGTTTAATATTAAATTTGTTAGATAAACACTTTTAGAAACGAAATTGTGTGTTAGCCACTTATCACTGATATTTCTGTCGTGATTAACACCTCCCCCCGGAACAGAATTGCCAAAAACGATTTGTAGAAAAAAATCGTACACGCATGCCAAATCACGCATGCGCACTGGTGCCCGTGCAAGGCTTCATCATCATTGTAGTCTTTCTCGGGGTAAACCCAGCGTATTTGACTGCTACTCTTGTCCGTTGACAACCCTACCGCCACCCCCCACACCCACCCCCCGCCCCCGGTCAGCTGGTCCACAAGAATATTGTCAATATGAAACCGGTCCGCAGTGTGATAAAGGTTGGGGACTCCTGAGTTACTGCATTCGGTGCTCTGGGTGTGGCCTCCTGTACACCATACTGGTGAGACCCAATGTAGCTTGGGAGTCCTTTTCGCCAAGTGTCTACCCTCTGTCCACCAGAAAAAGTGGGATCTCCCAGTGGCCACCTATTTTAATTCCACCTCCCATTTCCATATGTCCATCCATGGCTGCCTCCACTGTCGTGATGAGGCCACACTCAGGTTGGAGGAACAACACCTTGTATTCCGTCTGGGTAGCCTCCAACCTGATGGCATGAACATCGATTTCTCAAACTTAGGGTAATTCCCCCCCCCCCCCGCTTCACTATTGCCCTCTGACGCTGCATTGCACAAGTGTCCAACAGTTGCACGACGGTTTTTCTGGAAGGAACATTTCGGATAAACCTTGACCTGTTCATGACTCTTGAGGCCGACAGAGGGTCTGTTTTCGTGCTGGTCCTTGCCAAGAATGTTTGGCCTGGCAGGGCCTCGCAGTCAGTTGTGCTGATGTATCAGTCTGCAGCTCTTGCTGGCTCGGGAAGACGTAGAGAACACGGCTGATTTGCTCAGACGAGGCTCATGTGTGACATCGGAACCTCATTTTCCTTAAGAATCAAGATCAACAAGATGTAGGGGGTCAGAATTAGGCCATTCAGCCCATCGAATCTGCTCTGCTATTCCATCATGGCTGATTTATTATCCCTCTCAACCCCATCCTCCTGCCTTCTCCCCCGACTATTCAAGAGCCTGTCAACCTCCGCTTTAAATGTACCCAATGACTTGGCCTCCACAGCCGTCTGCAGAGGCTGTGCCCTCCAGTCCTAGACTACCCCCTCCCCCCCCACTCTCAAACAGTTTTTCCACCTCCCCTCTCTCCAGACCTTTCAATATTTGATAGGTTTCAGTGAGATTCCCCTCATCCCTCTAAACTCCAGACCCAGGGCCATCAAAAACTCCTGGTATTAAGTTGTCATTCCTGGGATGGTTCGGGTAAACCTGCTCTGTACGGGTCCGTTCTAAATGCGATTCCTTCTGACCAGAGGCTGTGCCCTCTGGCTCGGTGTAGGAGGAGTCCATTGCGTTTTTTTCCGGGAAGCTGCGAGCGGTGCCGTGTGGTGCTGGTGTAGCAATCTCAAAGCTCTGGGGTGGTGAGTTCAATTCTCGCCTCCTGCCTTCTGTGGAGTTAAAATTCGGTTCGTTGATTAAAAATCTGTGAAGCTGGGCAGGAACCCGGCGGTTAGCGGGAGGTTGCTGTTCTTCAACCATCAGGCTCCTGAACCCGGAGCGGATAACTGCACTCTCCTCGACACTGACTCCTCAAATGTGGTATCACTTTCAAGGGCTCTGCCTTCATATTCTGAGTATTCTTCAATAATTTATTTGAGGAATTCATTTTCTTTTGCACATTGATTATACATAAATGACTTCCTAGCGTGTCACACCAGACAGTCGGCCGTTCTTGTCTGGCGCGTGGTGTCGGGATGGGTCTCCTTTCGGATTAACTGGGTCACGATATGAACGTTCCTGACTCGACCCTTGTATTGTTCACGGGGCCGAGTGGCTAGCTCGACGCTCAACCGGGCACGGATGGATCTATCGTCTCCCATTCAGCACGGATAGCTCGGGGGGGTGGCGGGATGGCCCCGACTTGGATTTAAACTCGGGAGCCTTTGCTCTGAAGTCCAGTGCTGATGTCACTGCGCCACCAGCCGGCACATAAAAGACTGACAAACAGTTTTACGTAAGTTCTTTCATATTCCTTTATTTTCCTCCAAATGCCCGCAAGAAAATGCGTCTCTTGTACAAGGTGACATGTACGCACTTTGATAATAAATTTTCTTTGATTTCAAAGCTTTATTGCCCCGAAACGTTGGCCGCTGTTTCCCTCACCACAGGTGCCACCCACCTGCTCGGTATCGTCAGCATTTCTTGTTTTTTTTTAAATTTTGGACTTTCGCCGTCACAAGTTTTATTTCCTCTTCTATTCTCAAGGGTGTCTCCTCGCGCCTCGCATTTCCCTGCAGTCCTTGGCCCAAATAACGGCCTCTCCTGTAGGCCGGGGGGATGCTGCTGTTCGCCAGTGCTGCCTGCGTTGTGCGGTCTGTTTCTATTCTTTCAGCGACGCGGTCAGGAGGATCTCAGTGGATCAGTATTATCAGTAAATGAGTACTAAATCAATACTGGTGATACAGCATGGAATAGGCCCTCCTGCTCCTTTAAGCCGGCCCAGCAAACCCGCCCCCCCCTCCGGATTTACCCCTAGCTTAATCATAGAACAATTTACAGTAACCAAAACCAACCGGTCTTTGGACTGTGGTAGGAGACCGGAACACCCAGAGGAAACCCACGCGGTCACGGGGAGAACGTACAAACTCCTTACAGGCAGCACCAGGAATTGAACCAGTGTCCCCTGTACTGTGAAATGTCGTGCTGACCGCTATGCTCCTATTGGCGGGGGGGGAGGGGGAGAGAATAATGTGCAGTTGGCATATTTGCATCAAGACTGAAAAGAGGGGAGACCAATATAAAATGGCGGGGTGGGGAGAGAGGAGAAAGCAGGTAATACACCGCTTCCCCTTATTCCCTAGTCTACTATCGTCTCCCATTCAGAGCTTCTCTCTCCCCCCCTCCCCATCACTTTCAAGCCTCTCCCCCTCTTCCATCAGGTAATACACCGCTTCCCCTTATTCCCTAGTCTACTATCGTCTCCCATTCAGAGCTTCTCTCTCCCCCCCCCATCACTTTCAAGCCTCTCCCCCTCTTCCATCAGGTAATACACCGCTTCCCCTTATTCCCTAGTCTACTATCGTCTCCCATTCAGAGCTTCTCTCTCCCCCCCCCCATCACTTTCAAGCCTCTCCCCCTCTTCCATCAGGCAGAAGGGACAAGAGCTTGAATCAGATTCGGGGTTAATATCACTGATACGTGTCGTGAGATTTGTTGTCTTTGCGACAGCGGTAAAATGGATAATATAGAAGGGAAAAGAAACCATGACAGAAGGTTTGTATGTATTTGTGGACGAGGGGCCGGCTGGTGGCGTAGTGGTATTAGCACTGGACTTCAAAGCAGATGGCCCTGGGTTCAAACCCAGCCGGGTCCAACCTGGGCAGTATTTGCACGGAAGAAAGGCCTGGCAATCCACTTCTGTATCTTGCCATGAAGACCCTGTGGTCTTCATGAGATCACGAAGAGTCAGACTCCACTTAACGACTGATCAACAATAGCATGTGTGTGTTTATGTATGTATAATAGTTGAATTTTATTTAATAAGTCAAGCAAAAGCAGAAATAAAGTAGTGAGGTAGTGTTTTGTGGGTTCAATGACCATTCAGAAAGCGGAAGACAGAGGGGAAGAAGCTGTTCCTGAATCAATAGACAATAGGTGCAGGAGTGGGCCATTCAGCCCTTCGAGCCAGCACCGCCATTCACTGTGATCATGGCTGATCGTCCACAATCAGTACCCTTTTCCTGCCTTCTATTCTCAAGGGTGTCTCCTCGTGTTTCTCTGCAGTCCTTGGCCCATATCCCTTCACTCCGCTATCTTTAAGAGCTCTGTCTAACTCTTTCTTGAAAGGATCCAGAGAATTGGCCTCCACTGCCTTCTAAGGCAGAGCATTCCACAGAACCACAACCCTCTGTGTGAAAAAGTTTTTCCTCAACTCCGTTCTAAATGGTCTACCCCTTATTCTTAAACTGTGGCCTCTGGTTCTGGACTCCCCCAACATCGGGAACATGTTTCCTGCCTCTAACATTTCCAATCCCTTAATAATCTTATATGTTTCAATCAGATCCCCTCTCATCCTTCTAAATTCCAGTGTATACAAGCCCAGTCGCTCCAATCTTTCAACATATGACAGTCCCGCCATCCCGGGAATTAACCTCGTGAAGCTACGCTGCACTCCCTCAATAGCTAGAATGTCCTTCCTCAAATTTGGAGACCAAATTCCATATATATATCTCTTCAGGCTCCTGTACCTCCGTCCTGATGGTAGCAGTGAGGACAGGGCACGACCTGGGTGACGGGGTCGTTAATGACGGACGCTGCCTTCCTGAGGCATCACTCCTTGAAGGTGTCCTGGATACTGCAGAGCACCTGCTGGCTCGGCCTCCTGCAGACCTCTAATACATCAAGAGATGAACTGTTGATCTCCATATCTACCCCATGGACCGTACACTTCATTTGCCTGCCCGCCCTGTACTTTCTCTGCAACTAGAACATGACATTGTGCATTTTATTTTTCCTTTTTATATACCTGTGTAGAGCCAAAGTAGAGGGTCAATGGCAGGATTCTTAGCATTGTGGAGGAACTGGGATATTGGGGTTCACGTCGATGGATCCCTCAAGTTGCCGCACAATTGGGTGTGTGATGAAGACGGTTTGAGGGACTGTGTTCCAGAGCCGAGAGGTAGTGTCGCAGCTGTGTCAAACCCTGGCTGGACCACACTTGGGATATTGTGTTCAGTTCTGTTTGCCTCGTTACAGGAAGGATGTGGAAGCTTCAGGGAGGGCGCAAAGGAGACTTGCCAGGATGCTGCCTGGATTGGAGAGCATGCCTTATGAGGATAGGTTGACTGAGCTAGGGCTTTTCTCTTCCGAGTGAAGGAGGGTGAGAGGTCTACTGGATAAGAGGCATAATTAGAATGGGCAGTTCCCCCCCCCCCCAGGTAAGGATAGTTAATTCGAGAGAGCGCAATTTTAAAGTGATTGGTGGAAAGTCAGAGCCAAGTGTACGTTTTTTTACACAGCGTTAGGTGCCTGGACCACCTAATATAGATATAGATTATGAGAACACTCAGTCCTCTTTTATTGTCATTTAGAAATGCATACATGCATTAAAAAATGATAGCAACACACATCAAAGTTGCTGGTGAACGCAGCAGGCCAAGCAGCATCTATAGGAAGAGGCGCAGTCGACGTTTCAGGCTGCGCCTCTTCCTACAGATGCTGCCTGGCCTGCTGCGTTCACCAGCAACTTTGATGTGTGTTGCTTGAATTTCCAGCATCTGCAGAATTCCTGTTGTTTAAGAAATGATACAATGTTTCTCCGGAGTGATATCACAGAAAACAGGACAAGCCAAAGACTAACACTGACAGAACCACATAATTATAACATATAGTTACAGCAGTGCAAAGCAATACCATAATTTGATGAAGAGCAAACCATGGGCACGGTAAATAAAGTCTCAAAAGTCCCCGAGTCAATCTACTCCCGAGTCCCCGATAGCAGGCAGCAAAAGGGAGAAACTCCCTGCCATAAACCTCCAGGCACCGTCAACTTGCCGATGCCTTGGAAGCAGCCGACACTGAGTCCGTCCGTCCGAAAACTTCGAACTTCCGACCAGCATCTCCGATACAGCCTCCTGAGCGCCTACGACCTCACCCCAGCCGCTGAAACATGCAAAGCCAAGGATTTCGGGGCCTTCTGCTGCGGAGATTCCAGTTACCACACAGCAGCAGCGAAGCGGGCATTTTAGAAGTTTTCCGGATGTTCCTCCGTACTCTCACGTCTGTCTCCATCAAATCAGAATTGTGCATGGTCCCCTACTTGACAGATAACAGACATCACCACCGGAGAGGCCGCGTGTGCTGCTGTCGCGCCATCTCCTCCCCTCCTCTCTTTTAGGGGTGGTGGTAGAGGCAGACACATTAAGAACATTTAACAACCTGTTAGACAGGCGCATGGGTGATAGAAAAATGGCGAGCATGGTCGGAAGGAAGAATTAGATTGATCCGTAGTAGGTCGGTACCACGTGGTGGACTGAAGGGCCTGTACTGTTGTACGTTGAGCTATCACCTCCAGCTCCTGCTCTCACCTCCCCACCCACACCCACTCTACTATTAAGGAATCCCTGATACTGGGCAGAGGACTGGCCCTCCAGCCCAAGCTGAAGTGGAATTGGCTCACGTCACAAGCAGGGAATGCACTAACCGGCTGAACTAAACTGGTGTGTGCAGATCCTGCCGTTGTAATAACTGGAACTGCAAAGCTGGGGTGATGTCAGGCACCTTGGGTGTTGGAAATGTGTTCTTTAAATAATACTTCTTATAAGATTTGTACTCTTTAACAAACTCACGTATTTTTCACTTGCAGAAAACGTTATAGCAGCTAAACTAACAGTTTATCACCTTTTTCTGTTTTCATTGGCTAAGTATTACCACATGACTCATGTGGTGCGATGAGTTTTAATTATGCAGCTTATCAACTAATTTATCAAAGGCCTCTTCATCACGGTTCACCTGTGGCCTTGATGGAATGGACTTCTTGAGCATTCAAACCATTCAATACAGGAGCCGAATCAGGCCATTCAGCCCATCGAGTCTGCTTCTTCCCCTTCCTGAGGTCCACAGCCAATTCCTTGGTCCAGCTGTTGCACCACCACTCAACCAGCTGAAAACCAGACATGTATGAGCGAGTGGTTCTGCAAGAGAAACAGAAACATCGATAATAATCTCAATGGAGAGAGACTGGAGATGGGTGACTGGGGAACCTATCAACCTCCACTTTAAAGACAGGCAAATTGGAGTTCAGAATCAGATTGTCAGTGGCTTTCTGGACGAAGAACAATGGAAAGACAGAAAACCACTAATTACAAACATGTGGTGCAAGCAAAAAAAGAAGACGGTGCTGATCGACCATTCAGAAATTGGGCCAAGGGGAAGTTGTTGTTCCTCTATTGTTGACTGTGGATCTCCAGACTCCTGTCTCTCCTTCCCAGCTAGCAATCTACATAATTGCTAATGATACAACTATTGTCAAAATCTCAGATGGAGACAGGAGGGCATACAGGAACAAGATGTATCAGCTTGTTGAGCGGTGTTGCAGCAAGACCAAAGAACTGAATGTGGACTTCAGAAAGTGTAAGGCAAGGGAACACGCTCCTGTCCTCATAGAGGGATTAAAGAATGAGCAACTTCAGGTTCTTGTGTGTCCACGTGTCTGAAGATCTATCGTGGGCCCATGCAGCTACAATGAAGGCAGGGCAGCCGCTATATTTAATTCAGAGTCCAAGGAGATTTGGTTTGTCACCTAAAACACTCAAATGTCTTCAGATGTACCGTGGAGAGCACTCTGACTGGCTACATCACCGTCTGGTGTGGGGTGGAGGGGGGGGGGCTATTGCGCAGGATCGAAATGAGCTGCAGAAAGTTGTAAATTTAGTCGCTCCATCTTGGGCACCATCCTCCGTAGTATCCAGGACATCTTCAAGGGTTGATGCCTCAGAAAGTCAGCGTCCCCCACTGCCCAGGTCATGCTCTGTTCTCATTGTTACCGTCAGGAAGGAGGTACAGGAGCCTGAAGGCACACACTCAACAATTCAGGAACAACTTCTTCCCCTCTGCCATCCGATTTCTGAATGGACATTGAACCCATGAACACTACCTCACTACTTTTTTATTTCTGTTTTTGCACTATAAATATTTAATGTATATACCTACTGTAATACAGTTTTTCCTTTATGTATTGCATTGTACTGCAGCCACAAAGACAGCAAATTTTGTGACATATATCGGTGATATTAGACCTCGTACTGAATAGTAAGGAGTAGAGGACATTTTCCAGCACCAGGCTGAAGCAAGTTTTAATTTCAGTAGTTCCTCTGAACTTGGTTGATATTTGATGTGTTGGTTTTGAGTTAGTACTTTTAAAGGGAGGTTGAGAAACGGGTTCCGAATTGTATAAGAGATTTATGTGGAAACGATGGTACACGTTGGACGAGAGGTGGAGTCAGTAACTTCCAATTCTCTGGCGTTATGGTACCAGAGAACCTATTCTTGTACCAGCATGTAAGTGGCATCACAAAGCAGGCGTGTCAGCGCCCTTGCTTTTTTCAGAAGTTTGCAAAGATTCAGCATGCCACCAAAAACTTCGACAAACTTGTAGAGATGCGCAGTGGAGAGTATCTAACTGGTTGCGTCACGGCCTGTTACGGGAACACCAGTGCAGGAATGAAAAGCTCCATAAGATAGAGGAGCAGAATCAGCCCATCACGTCTACACCGCCATTTTATCATGGCTGATTCGTTTCCTTCTCAACCCCAATCTCCTGCTTTCATCATATAACCCTTCATGCCCTGGCTAATCGAGAATCTATCCATCTCTGCCACAAATATACCCAATGATGAGGCTTCCACAGATTCATGCTGAAGAAATTCCTTTTCGTCTCCATTCTAAATGAATATCCCTCTATTTTGAGACTGTGTCCTCTGGTCTTAGACTCCCCCACCATAGGACACAGCCTCTCCACATCCACTCTATCGAGGCCTTTCAACAGTCGATAGTCTGCGGAGAGTGGTGGATGCAGCCTATTCTATCACAGGCAAAGCCCTCTCCACCACTAAGCACGTCTACAAGAAAGCAGCAAACAAGGACCCCACAATCCAGTCCATGCTCACTTCTCATGTACCTCTTCCCATCAGGCAAGAGGTACAGGAGCCTTGGGTCCCACACCACCATGTTCAGGAACGGCAATTACCCTTCGACTATCTGGCTCCTGGGCCAACATGGCTAACTTCTCTCAACTCAACACTGAACTGACTCCACAGCCAACGGAATGGTGGCAGGAACTCGGCAGGCCGGGCAGCACTGATGGAAAAGGATCAACAGGTCGACGTTTCGGGCCGAGATCCTCTATCAGGAGCCTGAAGAAGAGCGCCGGCCTGGAACGTCGACTGTTTATTCCTTTCCGCAAGTGCTGCCTGATCCGCTGAGTTCATCCAGCATTTTGTTGGTGTTGCTCTGGATTCCTGCAGATTTTCTCGTGTTTGTAAGTTCATAACCCACAGATTCACTTTCAAGAACTTTACAACTGGTATTCTCAGTATTCTATTTTTTTAATATTTCCTGAAGTTGTCTTTTGCACATTTTTCAGATTTTGCATGCAGTTCATAATTCCGTTGTGTTTTATTTTCTTGGATATACCTGAAAATGAACCTCATGGTGTATAGTAAAGTACGTGTACTTTGACAATAGATTTTACTTCGAGCCTTTTTCCTGGGCTGTGACACCAGCAGTTGAGACAGAGCGGAGAGAAACCCTGCAACAGTGATCAGAATTTTGTGCGGTCGTTGCAGATCCTGGCACAGAGCCAGTGTCGCTGGTCTCCGTCGGTGCAACAATAGCAGGAAGGTGGGGAGCTTGTCAACAAAGGGTGCAGACTGACGTGTTGCAACTGTGAGGATTCGTTCCAGAGACTGCGGTTTATGATGTGGGCCGAATGCTTACAGGCTAACCTGCATCTTCACTAAATAGGCCGTCGTGTTTTTTTTAACCCCAGGAGTAAAATTAGTAGCTGGAGACTGTAAGACGTAGGAGAAGAATTTGGCCATTTGGCCCATCGAGTCTGCCCTGCTATTCCATCATGGCTGATTTATTTATTGAAAGACAGAATGTAATTCACCCTCCCGTCCCTTCGAACCATGCTGCCCAGCAACACCCCGATTTAACCCTCGCCTAATCACGATCAATTAACCTACCAACCGGTGCGTCTTTGGACTGTGGGAGGAAACTGGAACACCTGGAGGAAACCCACCGGGAGAGCGTGCAAACTCCTTACAGACAGTGGTGGGCATTGAACCCAGGCCGCTGGTACCGTGAAGTGTTGTGCTCACCGCTATGCCATTGTATTTACTATCCCTCTCAACCCCATTCTCGTACCTTTCCCCCCCATAACGTTTGATGCCCTCACTAATCAGAGCCTATCAACCTCTGCTTTAAATATACCCGGTGACTTGACCTCCACTGCCAAATCTGTACTCCCAGAGATTCTCCACCTTCTGGCTAAAGAATTCCCTCCTCATTTTACTTAGGGAAAATGGAGGGCTCTGCGGTAGGGAAATTCTAGTTCTAGAGAAGGGCCTGTAATGTGCTGTGGATTTCTACGTTTCTCTCTCTGCTCTGTAGCGGCGTCCCTCTGTCCTGAGGCTGTGCCTTCTTGTCCTGGACTCGCCACACCCACTCTATCTCGGCCTCTCAGAGTTCGGTAGATTCCTCCAGCTGTTTGGTTTCGCAGGAAGCTCAGCAAAACCGGGTCCCGGCACCATCTGAGCAGGGAATGGTCAGTCGACGTTTTGGATCGGGATATATCATGCACGCAAGGACGGGTCCTTTGGCCCCACAACGTCATGCTAAACTAATACAGATCCTTCGGCCAGTCTGGGACAATCTAGATGAAGGTCTTGACCCAAAACATGAATTGCCCATTTCCCTCCATGGATGCTGTTTGACATAGAACAGTACAGTTCAGTACAGGCCCTTCAGCCCACATTGTTGTGCCGACCCTCAAACCCTGCCTCCTATATAACCCCCCACCTTAAATTCCTCCATATACCCGTCCAGTAGTCTCTTAAACTTCACGAGTGTATCTGCCTCCACCACTGACTCAGGCAGTGCATTCCACACACCAACCACTCTCTGAGTAAAAAAACCTTCCTCTAATATCCCCCTTGAACTTCCCACCCCTTACCTTAAAGCCATGTCCCCTTGTATTGAGCAGTGGTGCCCTGGGGAAGAGGCACTGGCTACCCACTCTATCTATTCCTCTTATTATCTTGTATACCCCTATCATGTCTCCTCTCACCCTCTGCCTCCCTTGACCTCTGATCACCGTCCATGCACTCTAAACCATGTAATGATTACCTCAGTGCTTTGCAGTACAGACGACCCGGCTTCAATTCCTGCCGCTGCCTGTGCCGAGTTTGCATGTTCTCCCTGTGACCATGAGGGTTTCTTCTGGATGCTCCTGTTCCTTCGCACAGTCCAAAGACATACCGGTCGGTAGATTAATTGGTCATTTTGAGCACTACCGTGGTTAGGCTCGGATTAAATCGAGATGGCTGGGCGCAGCGGCCTATTCCACACTGTATCTCCGTAAGTAAAGGATTTCCTTCGGTTTGGAATCTGCTCCCGATTCCAGCATCTGCAGCCTCTTGTGCCTTGCACGGAACATGGAGCAGTGTAGATCCTTCAGTCCATGATGTTGTGCCAACCTTTTAATCTACAAGATCAACCCAACTCTTCCCTCTTGCATGGCCCTCCATTTTTCTACCATCCACATACCTATCTAAGTGTCTCCTGAATGTCCCTGATGTATCTGCATCCCTGGCAGTGCATTTCACATACCTATCACCCTGATAACCAACTTCTGATATCTTCCCCCCAATCTCCCATGCCTTCTTCCAATCACCTTATAATTACGTCTTTTATAACACTGGACCACAACGTTTTTCAAAAGTGTTGCTTCCTCAGAATTTTTTTTTGTTTCTGACAGACAGCTTGAAGAGTTGGAACATCGACTCAGACCATGAGAGGCCTGCGTCGGGCATTTTGATACCTTACAAGGCGCAGATTGGAAGTCTGTGTGGGGCGCCACTCCTCACACAGACTAGAGCAATGTGTGGTTAAGTGCCTTGCTTAAGGACACAAACACACTGCCACAGCTGAGGCTCGAACTAGCGACCTTCAGATCACTAGACGAATGCCTTAACCACTTGGCCACGTGCCCAACACAACTTGAAGCTGAGCACAAAATTCCTGCTTGTATCGCATAGGAATTTGGAGAAACAAGAAATTAACTTTTATTGAATACAATGCATTTGATTGCATAACAGTGCTGTCACTTGACAATAGTTCAACTCAACTGAAAAATGGTTCGATGATTTTCATTTGTACTCAGTGTGTGAGGCTTCTCACTTAAGTGTCCAACAATAGTCAGCCAGCATTGATGGATTCCAGTTGCCCTGATACCGTTTCTCCTTGACCGTGATGTCCCGGTGAAACCTTTCACTGTGCTCGGTTTAAAAACATTGGAACCCCAAAATCCCCCACCCTTAAGCCCCCCTCCCACACAACAAGCAGCAGCAAAACAATGATCCCCCTCCCCAACCAAAAAAAAGCACCAGTACCCTTCTCCCCCTAAGCAAGTTCATTCTTGATATTTATTGCTCATTTATTTATTAGTATTTCTTCTTTTGAATTGGCACATTGGTTATTTGTCCACCCAGTTGGGTGCAGTTTTCTATGGATTGTATTATAGCTATTGGATTTACTGAGTATGCCCTCAAGATTTACTGAGGGTTGTATATGATGATATACAATATGGTGTATATGGTGATTGGACAATAAACTAGCTTTGATCTTTGAATGTTGATATTCAATGCCCTTGCCCTACTGTTTGCTTCCATTTTCTCTTCACCCACCCCTCGAGGCCCCTTGACACGCAGGCTGCTTGGACTTGTCGTCCTTGCGCTTCACCCTCATGGGAACGCCTTGGTCCCGGACTCCTGCCCTCTTGATTCCCAAATACAAATTTGCCTGCGAGTCATCTCGCCTGGTCTTTCTGTGGTTAGGAAAGTTCTCCAGCACGTCGACTTCCTCAGGAGACGGGAATCCTGTCAAGGCAATTCGGTAAAGCAAATGAGGCTGTAAAATCTTAATCAGATAGAGTTGGACGTGGGGAGGATGTTGTACAATAGCAGGAGAGTCCAGGGCCAGCGGGCACAGCCTCAAAATACAAAGATGAAGTGTCTTTAGCTGGAGAGGGAACATCTCTGGAATTTATTGTCCCCAGTGGGTGTGGAGGCCATGTCATGGGGTATAGTGGAGATTGATAGAACATACCAGCTCAGTACAGACACTTTGGACCAATGTATTGTGCCACCCCTTTAACCTACTCCAAGATGACTAATCTTTTCTCCAATGAAGGTCCTCCATTTCTGGCGGTGTTCAGGGCTTCCTTCATCGTGTCAGTAGCTTCCTCTGGGTTCGGTTTCCTCTCGGCATGTCGAATAGCGGCGGACATAGAACCCCGAGAACTTGTCCCGTTCCCGCAAAGAACCGAAGCCTGCGTGTAGCTCCAGGTCGGGGTCTTCAAAGGAACCTTGAAAGGGAAAAATAAAGATATTAAAGGTAGAACTAGAGCTGTTTCCGAAGATGCAAACAAAGGAGTCGCCGTTAGGCGCCGTCATTCCTCCTAAGCTCGGCCTCAATGTCTAGAGTTCCTTAAATTCCCCTAATGTATCTGCATCTACCATCAGCCCTGGCTTTCTCACTCACTACTCTGTTTTCAAAAAAACTCTTGCTTCTGAAATCTACTCCCCAACCCCCCCCCCCATAATTTCCTCTGATAGGGGTCTTTGGGGTCTTGATCAATGTGGTCGAGTGTTACGGGGAGAAGGCAGGAGACTGAGGTTGAATCAGCAGTGATCGAGTGACGGAGCAGCCTTGAAGGGCCGAATGGCCTAATTCTGCTCCGATGTCCTATGGAGGCGGACGATTGGTCTGGGACGCGGGAGAAAGCTAGTTACCAGCACTACTCCCAGCCCTCCTGGCTCCAAGGCAGCTTCTTGGCAAAATCCACCAGCGATCCTGATCTAGGTGTGTCACCGTGTGACAACACTACATTGAAGATCTATCCCGGGCCGGGCCAGGCCACCACCACATTCCAGTGGGAGGTGGAGGAGATTGGGCATGTCACCGAAGACGAGCAAGTGTCCACAGACATGCTGTGGAGAGCTTCCTGACTGGTTGCAACGCCGTTCGCTGTGGGGGGGGGCCACGGCGCAGGATTGGAAAAAGCTGTAGAGGGTTTCACTCACCCAGCTCCATCATGGGCACCAGCTTGCCCAGCCTTGATGGCATCTTCAAAACGTGATTCCTCAAAGGTTACACCACCATTTTAAAAAAAAAACACAATCAGCCAGGACATGCCTTCTTCCCATTGCCATCAGGGAGGAGGTACAGGAGCCTGAAGACACTCACCCAACGTTTTAGGAATAGCTTCTTCCCCTCGACCATCTGATTTCTGAATGGATAAATAAACATTGCCTCAGTTTCTTTGCGCTACGGGTTTAATTTAATACATGTAATTGGGACACACCAGCACTGGTGCATTTTGGCCCAATAAGCCAGCTGCCCCCAATTAGCTGAAGTTTAATGGGGATTGTTAAAAAGGTATTTTACAAAAAGATAAATTAACTGAATAGCCAATTATGTATTTAAATGAAATGCAGAAGAAATTGGAACAGTACCAATGGTACTACAGTACTATAAAACTATTAGTTCCTAAGTTCTCAACAGAGGAAATACTCCGTATGCTGTTGTGTAGGGGGTATCTACCTCCGGTGAAGGGACTTATCGTGTCCAGTCTCGGGCAGTTCCCTCACTGGACGCTCAGCTCTCGCCTGAGGCTCCAAGTACCTGCCTGCGTGCGATAACAGCCTCGCCCCAGAACGCTGCTTCGACAGGCGTTTGTCAATACCTTCAAATTCTTCATAGTTCCCAACCTGTTGAAGCAGGAAATAGTTTCATTTTCACTCCCGAGCATCTCTGGCATCTCCACGCCTGGTGCGAGAAACTGCAGTGAGCAAAAGTTGTCTTGCTGCTTATTTTTCGCCAGCTATCAGTGACAAAAATCACTGCTTTTTGAACACAAAACACACACACACACATGACACTTTTTGAAAACTGTTCGCTCTAAGCCCAGTATCCTAACGGCCACACAAGTGCATGCGACTAGTTTCTTGATTAGTTTTTGTTTTTTGAGATAAATGGCTTCCCAGATTAACCAGTGGACCGATTAACCAGAATCCATGGTATTTTTAAATTTTAGTTTATAGTATATTTCATATGTTGCTGCAGAACAACAAATTTCACAACCTATGTCAGTGATAATGAACCTGTTTCTGATTATTGACCATGCTTTGGAAACATAAGTTGGAGATTTGTGATCCACCGAGCTTGAACCTGTAGCCTACAGACGAGAGTGATTTGAACTGGGCAGATGAGTGCACGAGTGACCAGTTGTCTAGGAGGGTGAGGGATGGTGATGCAGCAACGACGAGTGACCTTCCCTCCCCGATGAGCTGACGGATCTTGTTTTCCTTCCTCGGACAGGTGCTGTACATCCAGGCGTTCGTCTTGGTCTTCCTGGTCGGCAAGTTCATGCGAAAGGTGTTCTTCGGGCAGCTGCGTGCTGCAGAGATGGAGGTGAGGCCGCTCAGTGTCCTGGTGTGCGTGTTGGGGTGTGGGGGGGGGTACCCTGTTGCTGCTTGGAACACTGAACTCTGGAATGGATCTGAGATTTTTTTAAAATTACAACAATTTAGCATGAATGGATATCAGGATTGGCTCAGTGTCGTGGGCTTGAATGGCTTGTCCCGCCGATCTCCTCACCTATCCGATTCTTCTGCCCTTTACCTCTTCCACCTGTCCCCTCCTCTCCCACCCACTTACCTTCCCCCTCACCCCTCACCTGCCAGCTTACACCCCTTCCCTTCCCTCCACCTTCACGTTCTGGCTCCTTTCCCCTTCCTCTCCAGTCCCGATGAAGGATCCCTTCCTGAACCGTCGACTGTTTATTTCCACAACCCCCCTCCCACCCCAATCCATCGATGCTGCCTGACCTGCTGAGTTCCTCCAGCATTTTGTGTGCACGTTCCACCCCTCCCCTCCCTCTTCCAGCGTTTGCAGAACCCCCCCCCCCAGCAGAATCTCGTTTGTGCTCACAAAACCCATCAGTACCTCGTCTGCCTCAGATGATTATGGATAACCTTCAACCCTAACCAAAAACCCAAGAAGTTTCCTGAAAAGTATTGAAAAAGCACTTAACTCACATGTATATTGTTAATTATATACAATACGAACAAACATAGAGTTAAACTGCAAGGAAGACGATAATTCTGAAGTGCAACCCGACGTCCTAGTGAAGAAATGACCGAGCCTTCCTTGTTGGCGGTGCTGTCCTCGTAATAAAGTAATTTCCAGCTGCTAATCTCGCCCGCGGCCCTCACCAGCCACTTTAGAATCTGCAGCAGTGTAAAGGAAGTCTCGCGTCCCCAGCACAGGCTCTGAATTGCACCCACAAAATGCTACGTGATCTTGGCAAGTCAGATGGGTGGGGGGGAATTAGACAGTCTACCTTTCGCACCCCGCTCCCTCCACCAATCCTGCCAGAAGGTCTCGGCCCGTAATGTTGACTGTTCATTCCCCTCCATAGGTGCTTCCTGGCCTGCTGAGTTCCTCCAGTGTTTTGTCTCTGATCTGTCTAAATGGCTGCTCACCAGATTTCCCCCTTAGGCCAGACTCGGTTAATGGTAGGGGTCCATGTCACAAATAAGGTTGGGAATCCCTGCCTTAGACATTGCTCGTGAGTCTGAGCTGTAGGGGAGTTATTGGCACTGATTCTTAAATGAGAGAAAATCTACAGGTGCTGGAGATCTGTCTCCATCTCTGGAGGCGGTCTATCTACTGCTATCTTTCATGGAACCACTCATTCAAACAACTACCTGGACTTCACATCTTCCCACATCACTTATTTTTTTTTAAAAAAGCCATCGCCTTCTCTCAATTCCTTTGTCTCTGCATCTGCTGTCACTTTGAGGTTTCCCATTCCAGAACTAATGAGATGTCCTCCTTCAGAAAAAGCAGCTTCCCTTCCTCCACCATCAACACTGCCCTCACGTGCATCTCTTTCATTTCACACGCATCTGACCTCACCCATCCACCCCACCAGCGTCTGCATCCAGCACATAATTCTCCGTAACTTCTGCCGTCTCCAACGGGATCCCACCACCAAGCACATCTTTCCCCCCACCCCCACCCCGCAACTTTCAGCCTTCTCCAGGGATTGCTCCCCACGTGACTCCCTTGTCCGCCTCCCCACTGATCTCCCTGCTTGGAAACAGAACAAGTTCCACACCTCCATTCACTACCATTCAGGGCCCCAAACAGTCCTCCCCGATGAGGTGACACTTCATCTGGGAGTCTGTTGGGGTATCCGGTGCTCCCAGTGTGGCCTCCTGTGTATCGACACAGATTGGGGGACCGCTTCACCGAGCACCTACGCTCCGTCCGCCAGCAGAAGCAGGATCTCCCGGTGGCCACCCATTTTAATTCCACTTCCCACTCCCGTTCCGGCATGTCAGTCCACAGCCTCCTGCACTGCCACGATGGGGCCACTCTCAGGTTGGAGGATTCGTCTGGGTAGCCTCCAACCTAATGGCATGAACATTGATTTCTTGAACTTCCAGTAATTGCTCCTGCTCTCCTTCACCGTTCCCCATTCCCAATTCCCCCTCTCACCTGCCCGTCACCTCCCTCTGGTGTTCTTCCCCCTTCCCTGTATTCCATGGTCTCCTGTCAGATTCCCCCTTCTCCAGCTCTGTATCTCTTTTACCAATCAACTTCCCAGCTCTTTTCTATACCCCCTCCCAGTTTCACCCATCACCTATTACCTTGTATTCCTTTCTACCCCTACCTTCTGTGCATCTTTTCTTTGTTCCCAGTTCTGATGGAGGGTCTCGGCCCAAAACATCGACTGTTACTCACCCATTATGCTGCCTGGCCTGCTGAGTTCCTCCTGCATTTTGTGTGTATGGTACTGACTCTTGTTTCGCCATGGGGGTCAAGCCCCCTTTTTGCTAGAGAAGGAGAAAGTGTCTTGCGTTTCCACCTTGCATCCTGTGCAGCCGGGTTCTGGTGCTGAGTGGAATCTGCATCAGCTACTTCCTCTCACCCCTGCACAACAGCGTCAGCGTTGCTCCTGCAGTCTACACTCCCTTCTCTTCTCCATCACCCCCCTCCCAGTTGGGTACTGCGCTCAAACCGAAGAGACGAGCGAGCTTTCCGTGACGGGCAGCGCTCTCCCCGTAACGACGGCGTTTTATTTATTTACTGAGCTACCGCGTGGAATGAGCTGCGTCGGCCAGCAGCTGCCCGATTTAATCCGAGCCCAGTCGCGGGGCAGTTTACAGTGACCGATTACCCTGCCAGGTGATCAGTGGGTGGACTGCGGGCAGAAACCGGAGTGCCCGGAGGAAACTCGCGCGTTCGCGGCGGGGAGGGGGTGGTAGAACGTACAAACTCCTTGCAGGCAGCAGTGGGAGATGAACCCGGGCCGCTGGTACAGTCTGCCCCCTTCTGCCAGGCGTATAGCTCGTTCCCCAGATGGTTCCTAACCTGCCGTGCCACTCCAGCATTTTAAAGCTGGGACTGTAAAGCGTTGTGCTCCTGTTCTGTCTTCTCTCTCCCCCCCCCCCCCACACTTATCATTCCCAGCTTCCTCGTGTCCCTGTTTAAACATTTATCAGATGGCCGAGTCTGATCGCTTTTAGTGGTTTATAAAATTAGAACAATTCCTTACCCCAACTGGGGCATAGGCTGCCGACGGCAGCTCACCAGAGTCTCCCGTCCCGGGCCGGTCTTTCCTCTCCCAGGGACGAGGTCTCGGGAGCTTCCGCTGGCTTTTCTGCAGCTCTGGGTTATTACAGGACGGGGTCGCTAGCCCTCCTCCTCTGGGACCGTCCGCGGCAGAGTTAAAACGGCTGCTCCAGCTGTAACTCTGCAAACCATGTCAGGGGAAGGCGATTGGAGGAAAGTGTAAGGGGGGGTTGGTGTTAGAGGCAAGTTCTTTACACAGGGAGTGGGGGGTGTGTGCGACGGCCTGCTAGAAAGGGCAGTAGAGCCAGATGTATTCGGGTCACTTAAGAGACTTCTAAGTCAGCACATGGGTGATGGAAAACTGAAGGGCTGTGCAGGAAGGTAGAATGATATTGGGAGTAGATTAAGAGGTTAGCACAGCATTGTGGGCCGAAGGGCCTGTGTTGTTCTGTTCAGTGTTGCTGGGACTTGAGGGCCTGAACTATAAGGAAAAATTGACGAGGTTGGGGCTTTACTCTCTGGGAACGTAGAAGATTGAGGGGAGATTTGAGAGGTATGTAAAATTGTGAGGGGTGGAGCTGGGGGTAAATGCAAGCTGGCTTATCCACTGAGGTTGGGTGGGACGACAACTCAAGGACATGAGTTAAAGGTGAAAGGTGAAATGTTGCTCACTGCCGCTTACGTGCAGGAGGGAGGGCAGCTGGGGGAGACTTTGGGGGTTCTGACATCTAACTGTCATCCATTCTTTGGGGCACTCCTCTGTTCTCGTGGATGGTTACAAAGATAAAGAATTTCAGGATGTACATTGTATACATTCCTCTGACATTGAATGTACCTTTGAAACCTTTCTTTAAGAGGAACCAGATGGGGAATGGTGGATGCAAGTTGGCCCTGCTCCTGCGTCTGAATTGACTTGACTTTATCTCTTACATCCTTCACATACGTGAGGAGTAAAAATCTTTGCGTTATGTCTCCACCTAAATGTGCAATGTGCAATCACAGTAATTTATAATAAATAGAACAGTCTAAATGTAATATAGACTACAGTCGTCCCTCGGTATCCACGGGAGATTGGTTCCAGGACCTCCCGCGGATACCAAAATCCGTGGATGCTCAAGTCCCTTATATAAAATGGCGTAGTATTTGCATTTACTACTAAAAATGGGTAGAATGGTGCAAAATGAATAATCAGGTCATTATGAATATGTATTTTAAAAACCATCCAAGATGCTTGTGGAGCTGGAAAAGTCCAGGTGATAACACGAGAAATCAAATTGACTTTATTACTATAAACCAAAGATTTAGAAACTCAGTGACTCAATGCAAAACATATCCAGGTGCAAACTGTAATAGTGACCATAACCCAGTCGTATGTCATGTAAAACTTAAAAAAAACTAAAGCAGCAAATAGCTGAACAATCCCTTGACTACTTGCAATTAATTAAAGAAGAAAACTTAAGACAAGAATTTACAATTGAAGTAAGGAATAGATTTCAAAGTCTAGAAATAGAATCTGTTGAAGTTGATAGCAATCATGTAGAAATGAAATTTAACTCTCTGAAGGATGCCTTGGTAGAATCAGCAAAGTCAGTGATTCCTAAGAAAAAAGCACAAAGAATAAATGGATGACGGATGAAATCAAATATCTAATGGAAGAAAGGAGACGGAAGAAAGCAAATCCTATAGAATACAAGTCCTTAGATAAAAAAGTTAAAAGCTTATGTCAAAAAACCAAAGAAGAATGGTTAAACCAGGAATGTGAGCAAATAGAAAGAATCCCTATTACTGATCCAAAAAGGTTACATCAACAAATCAAGAATATCACCGATAAAAAGCTCCTCTGTTCTTCAGGTGGATGTTTGAAAGCAAAGGACAGTACCATTATCATGGAAAAAGATAAGATTATGAACAGATGGACTGAGTATATTCAGGAATTGTATGAAGACGATCAAGGCAAAAAACCAGAAATTAAGAAAAACATTGAAGGTACAAGTATTTTAAAATCTGAAGTTCATAATGCAATAAATGAGATGAATAAAGGAAAGGGAGCAGGTCCTGATGAATTAGTAATGGAAATTATTGCCCTTGAAGATTATGGAATTGAAAAACTTACTGATTTAATCAATGACATTTATGAGACTAGAATAATACCAGAAGAGATGAAAACATCAGTATTTATCACTTTCTAAGAAACCTGGAGCAATAGAATGTGAATTACATAGGACCATAAGTTTAATGAGTCATATCACCAAGATACTTCTAAGAATTTTGATAGCAAGAGCTAAAAGTAAGATACAAGCTGAAATAGGCAAAGAACAATGTGGTTTTGTGAAAGACAAAGGTACAAGAAACGCAATATTGATGTTAAGGATACTATCAGAATGAGCTATTCAAGTGCAAAAGGGTTTGTTTGTTTTATCGACTGCACAAAAGCATTTGATAAAGTGAAGCAGAATAAGTTATTTGAAATATTATAGAAAACTTCAGATCTAGATTCAAAAGACCTCCGCCTAATCAGAAATCTGTATTGGGAACGAACTGCTGCTGTAAGAATAGATGGAGAAGTGAGTCGATTTTCGTAAACTAAGAGAGGTGTTAGACAAGGGTGTGTTTTCTCCCCTGATTTATTTAATGTGTACAGTGAAACAATATTACAAAAAAATAAGAAACATCTTGGGAATCAAAGAAAACATCAGTAATTTCAGATATGCAGATGACACTGTTAATTGCAAGTACGGAGGAAGAACTACCAAAGTTAATTGATATAGTTGTTGAAGAAAGTGCAAAAATGGGTCTATCTATCGATTGCAAGAAGGCAGAATTTATGGTGATATCCAAAAAGAAGGAAAATCCTATCTGCAGGCTGAGAATATACGGGGAAGACATAAAACAAGTACAGAACTTCTGCTACTTAGGAAGCTGGGTGACATCAGATGGCAGTTGCGACATGGACATCGGATGGCGAAAGACACCTTTACGAGAATGAAGAGTATACTGACCAATACTAAACTAGGCATGACAACCCACCTCAGAGTACTGAAATGTTACGTTTATCCAGTTATGCTATAAGGCTCAGAATGCTGGACAATATCTAGTAACATGAGGAAACGAATTGTAGCAGCAGAGATGTGGTTTTTGAGGAGGATGCAAAGAATATCATGGATGAAACGAATATCTAACGAGGATGTCATGAACAGAGCAAACACAAAAAGAGAAATGTATGAGATTATGAAAAGGAAACATAACTTCATTGGACATGTGATTAGGAAAGAGGAGTTAGAATGCATGGTAATTATGGGAAAGATTGAAGGGAAGAAAGCAAGAGGAAGACAAAGACAAATGATGATGGAGACAGCAGCCAGAGAACTGGAAATGAATACCAATGAATTGATCCACCTGACCCGAAACAGGAGTGTGTGGGCCATGGCAGTCAAAGCTCAAACTGGGCATGGCACCTGATGATGATGATTATTTGCATATAACCTACGCACATCCTCCTGTATACTTTAAATCATCTCTAGATTACTTATAATACCTAATACAATGTAAATGCTATGTAAATAGTTGTTATACTGTATTGTTTAGAAAATAACGACATGAAAAAAATGATCATAGCTCTTCTGGGAACGCTAATGCTGCCGATTCTCCCGTGATCTTTAAGTTCTTGAGGCTGTAGCACTTTACATAGCTTGCCAGCCATCCATTACTAGCCTTAAGCTCCTTCCTCTCTCTCACAACACAAGTAGTGAACGAACGAGATGCGAGGCGAACAATGCCCAAACGACGAGTGCTGGAAAGAGACTGAGGATCTGTGAGATGGTGGGAGGCTACAGCAGGGTATGCCCACACATCACTTCATTCGCATGGATTCAGCATCGTGCTCGGCGGGCGGCAAATTTAAGTTTTGCTTTTTGGAACTTTCTGGAATTTGTTTTCGAATATATGGTTGAATCTGTGGATGCGGAACCCATGGATACAGAGGGCCAACTGTACACTCAAGTCAGCGTGAGTTCATCAGTCTGATGTCCTGGTGGAAGAAGCTGTTGGTTCTGGCTTTTATGCTGCGGTACCGTTTCCCAGATGTTAACAGTGGAATAGACTGTGGTTGGGATGGCTTAGGTCCCCAGTGATCATTCAGGCCCTTTTTACACACCTGTCTTTGTAAATGTCCTGAATCGTGGGAAGTTCACATCTACAGATGCGCTGGGCTGTCCGCATCACTCTCTGCAGAGTCCTGCGATTGAGGGAGGTACAGTTCCCATACCAGGCAGTGATGTAGCCAGTCAGGATGCTCTCAATTGTGCTCCTGTAGAAAGTTCTTAGGTTTTGGGGGTTCATACCAAACTTCTTCAGCCGTCTGAGGTGAAAGAGGCGCTGTTGTGCTTTTTTCACCACACAGTTGGTGTGTACAGACCACGTGAGGTCCTCGGTGATGTGGATGCCGAGGAACTTGAAGCCGTTTATCCTCTCAGCCCCAACATGGGTTAGCCCGTCTCCATTCCTCCTGTAATCCACAACCAGCTCCTTTGTTTTTGCAACATTGAGGGAGAGGTTATTTTCTTGACAGCACTCTGTCAGAGAGATGACTTCTTCCCTGTAAGCCATTTCGTTATTGTTTGAGATGAGGCCAAT
The DNA here is from genome assembly GCF_963921235.1 of Mobula hypostoma. NCBI lineage: Eukaryota > Metazoa > Chordata > Chondrichthyes > Myliobatiformes > Myliobatidae > Mobula > Mobula hypostoma. The sequence continues at coordinate 15,377,550 of NC_086126.1, read as the reverse complement.
CAGAGTAGTGTTGTTGGCAAATTTAATTAGTAGATTGGAGCTGTGGATGGCGATACAGTTATAGGTATACAGGGAGTAAAGGAGGGGACTCAGTACTCAGCCCTGAGGGGCTCCTGTGTTGAGAGTCAGAGGGTTGGAGGTGAGGGAGCCCACTCTTACAACCTGCTGGTGATCTGACAGGAAGTCCAGGATCCAGCTACACAAGGCAGGGTCAAGGCCGAGGTCTATATAGTTCAAAGTAAATTTTATTACCAAGGTACATATATGTCACCATATACAACCCTGAGATTCATTTTCCTGCGGGCATACTCAGCAAATCTTTTGAATAGTAACTGTAAACAGGATCAGTGAAAGATCAACCAGAGTGTAGAGGGCAACAAATTGAAATGACATTTCGATTCAGAAGTTGCCCAGTTGGATGTAGATACTTTCCAATTGGAAACTTTGTGTTTCCTTGTGTAAATTCATTATTTGCATAACCATCACGGTACAATAATAGTTTTAAAAACCAATAGAAACGCCAATGGCCAACAATGCCTCAGAGTTTACGTGCTTGCCTGTTATGCCGCTGGCGTTTCGGGCAGCGATGAACGTCCTCTGTCTCTGGCGAAGCTCAGAACTTCCTTCATCGTGTCAGTAGCTTCCTCTCAGTTTTCATTACTATCAGTCACGCAAGCCCCAGGTGGAGAGGATTCTTCATTGCTGTTTCCGTAACAGTTTTGTTTTACCAGTCAGGGTTGTTAGTCCCAGACTTGGAGGACTGGTGGACCACTCTTGGTCTGGCCTCTCCCCTTTGACATGTTTTGGCCTGGGTGACCCTACCAAGAGCCAAAGCACAAAGCCCAGACTCCAGCCAGCATACCTCTCTGGTTCACTAAGGCATGCAGGCCTCCAAAGGCAACAACAAGCTTGTGGTCGTTTTGAAGAGCCTGCATCTTGGTATATTAAACATTCTTGGTTCCCAGGCTGGAACAGAGAAACTGTACAAAGGAGAGTTAGGCTTTCAAGGGCTATGTTCAGCCTGGTTGACTGCACTATATCTGAACACTGTTTATCAGCTTGTCTTAATGCTTGCCTGACTGAACTTCCACGCTGAAAAGGTGGTACAAAGGAAAGATGTCGTTAAGATTGACAGAGTACAGAGAAGATTTATCAGGATGTTGCTGGGTCTGGAGGACCTGAGTTAGAAGGAAAAATTGAATAGGCTAGGACTTTGTTTCTTAGGTGTGTCACGTGGCCAAGTGGTTAGGGTGTCATGCTCACGATCTGAAGGTTGTGGGTTCGAGTCTCGGCCAAGGCAGTGTGTTGTGTCCTTGAGCAAGGCACCTAACCACACACTGCTTCAGTCCACCCAGCTGAAAATGGGTACCGGCAAATGCTGGGGGTTAACCTCGCCATAGACTGGGGTCCTATCCAGGGGGGAGTCTCGTACTCTCAGTCGCTTCACGCCACAGAAACTGGCATAAGCACAGGCCTGATGGGCGACAAGGCTCGGGACAGACTTTATCTTTAACTTTAACTTGTTCCTTAGTACATAGAAGAGTTGGAGGAGGTTTGATAGAAGTGTACAGAACTGAGGGGCCTAGATAGGGTAAATGCAAGCTGGCTTTTCCACTGAGGTTGGGTGGGATTATAACAAGAGGTCATGAGTTAAGGGTGAAAGGTGAAAAGTTAAAGGGAAACTTCATGTCTACGAGCTGCCAGCACAAGTGGTGCATACGAGCTCCATTTCAATGTTTAACAGAAGTTTGGGTAGGTACATGGATGGTAGGGGTATGGGGGGCTGTGGCTCCAGTGCTGGTCGATGGGAGTAGGCTGTTTAAGTGGTTTTGGGATGGATTAGATGGGCTGAAGGGCCTGCTTCTGTGCAGTACTTCTCTATGACTCTAAAGGGGAGTCCAGGTCTCAGAGGTTTAGTTCGGTTTCAGATTGTGCAGGATCTCCACTCTGTTCTGTCAGCATACCATCTCAACTTTTGCCTTTGCTGCAACTTCCACACCCCACCTGCGGAGTGTGGAAGGGAGCTACCATTTGTACCCAACCCTACATCTCGGAGGGACGTAGAGGAATATTGTTGCCTCGAGTCTCGGGAGCTAAAATGTTCAAAGTCCATCCCATCTAGATATGGCGTGAAGTGATTGCAATGGAGTGGCAGGGTGTTGTGGTGTAAGAGTAACGCTGCTACAGAACCACCGACCAGGGTCCAACTCCTGCCGCAGTCTGTAAGGAGCTTGTACGTTCCACCTGTGGACACGTGAGTTTCCTCCTGGTGCTTCGGTTTCCTCCCACGTTCCAAAGATGTGCAAGTTAATAAGGGAAGTGCGGCGACGCTCGCGGGCTACCTCCCACCACCCCCCCCCCCCACCAGCACGTCCTCGGACTATGTAGGTCATTAATGTAAGCGTCCACTTTGCTGTCTCCTTCGATGTATGTGCTATAACGTGCACAAGGTCACCAGAGAGACACTGATTATGGATGTAGAAATGTTTTGTTAACAACGAGCAGCAGGCATCATATCGGAGGAAGAGGCCTCCCTGACACAGTACACGGCACTTTTATACATTAAGGGTCAAAGGTAACAGCAGGACAATTCCATAGTTGCAATGTATCTACGATGCTTCCTTTAAATTACATATAGTTTTCCCACACCACCTCCTTTGCACCCACACTCCAGACAGCCTAACTGAATGTTAATCAGCATTGTCTGGCTTGCAATCAGCTCTGGGGAAAAATACTAGTTCAGGGTTACATTTAAATTAAATCTACAATCCATGTTCAGGTCTGAGGATTGGTTGCTGGTGAAATTAATATTTGCGATATACCCTGACTCCAGAGTGCACCTTAACACATGTTGGCTTTACTCTCTAATGTGATCTCTGGCACATTGAGCTGTTACTAGGAATCGTCAGTGGATGAAGCTTCCTGCTGCTGGCTGCTTGTTTACTGTTTTTGTTTGAGAACAGTTCCTCCCTCTGGCAGATGGTTAGTAAGTTAAGGGTGTGGAACCGCAGACATGAGTGGAAGAGCGACTCCAGCTCTACTGTTGGTTGCTGATAAATCCGATCTTAAAACTTTGAAAGCTCAAGACCAGGGAGTGACGAAATGTGCAACACGCTTTAACGGAGAGCAGTCGAGCCGCGAAAGATAATTTCACTGGGAAGCTGGCTGAGCACATGAGGGAGAAAGCGATAGAAAGTACAAGGAGGAATGTTCCTGTTACGGATGAAGAACTAACAGCTGTTATTTCCTTAATGAATTCTGGCAAAGCACCTGGTCCAGATGGCTTTACAGTGGAATTCTTTAAGTTTTTTTTCTTCTACTCTTTCTCCTTGGTTGTCCAGAGTTTTTAAAGAAGCAATCAGATTAGGTAAATTACCACAATCATTTTATGGAGCTTCTATTTGTTTAATTCTTAAAAAGAATAAAGATCCTACTGATCGTGCATCATACAGACTGATATCTGTCCTGAATGTAGATTCTAAAATTTTTTCTAAAATATTAGCAACTAGGTTAGAGAAGGTATTACCTCAAATTATCTCTGTGGACCAAACTGGATTTATTAAAACTCATTATTCATCTTTTAATATTAGGAGGTTAATGAATATTGTTTATACTCCTTCATTTAGTACTCCAGAATGTGTTATTTCATTAGATGCTGAGAAAGCTTTTGACAGAGTTGAATGGCCATACTTATTTAGTGTGCTTGAGAAATTTAATTTTAGTTCGATATTTATGTCTTGGATTAAATTGATATATCATCCCCCTGTAGCTTCGGTTTTTACTAGCAATTAAAGATCTCCCTTTTTCCACTTATCTTGGAGTACTGGGCAGGGATGTCCTCTTAGTCCATTATTATTTGATATTGAACCCTTAGCAATTGCTGTCCAAGACTCACCTAACATTTTTGGTATGACCTGTGGGAGTGAAATACATGTTATCATTATATGCAGATGATTTGTTGTTATACATTTCTAATCCTGAGAAATCCATTCCCGCTGTTTTATCCTTGTTGGTTCAGTTTAGTAATTTTTCTGGTTATAAATTGAACCTTAGTAAGAGTGAACCATTTCCCCTAAATATGCAGGTTCCAATTTATGGATGTTTACCATTTAAATTGGTTGCCGACTTTCTTTTTTACATATTTAGGGGTTAAAATTACAAAAAAGCATAAGGATTTATTTAAGGCTAATTTTTTACCTTTAATTGATCAGATTAAACTTCTGTTTACTAAATGGTCACCAATGTCTCTATCATTGATCGGTCAGATCAATGCTATCAAGGTGATTACCTAAATTTTTATATTTATTTCAAGCAGTACCAATTTGTATTCCAAAATACTTTTTTGATAATGTTGATCCAAAATTTCTTCATATATATAGCAGAACAAAAATCCTTGGTTAGGTAAAAGATACTTACAGAAATCTAAAAAGGAGGGGGGTTTGGCATTGCTGAATTTTAGATTTTACTATTGGGCAATTAATATTTGGTATTTAAAATTTTGGTTATGGGACTTGGATGTTACTTCAAGTCCATATTGGGTAAAGCTTGAATGTAATTCTTTACAAGGGTTTTCATTGCGTTCTATTTTAGGGACTTTGCTTCCCTTTACTCTTTCTAAATTGTATAAACAAATGGATAACCCAATAGTAAAATATACTTTACGAATATGATTTCAATTTTGAAAATTTTTTGGGTTGAATCAATTTATTCTAGCAAGTTCTATTATATCTAATTTCTTCTTTCAACCCTCTGTCATGGATCAAGCCTATTTAACTTGGAAAACTAAAGGTATAGTTCGATTTTGTGATCTATTTTTGGATAATGGTTTCATGTCCTTTGAACAATTATCTAATAAATATAACTTGCCTAGATCCCCTTTTTTTTTTAGATATTTAGGGATTAGAAACTTTTTAAATACTGTTCTTTCTACCTTCCCGAATTTATATTCAACGGATATCTTGGAGAAAGTTTTAGATTTAAATCCTTTTCAGAAAGGTGTAATAGCAACTATTTATAATATAATTATGAAAATATGTCCAGACGTATCTAATAAAGTTAAGACTGATTGGGAAAGGGAACTTAGGTTTACTTTACCAATTGAAAAATGCGGAAAAAATTCTTCAATTAGTTAACTCATCCTCTATATGTCCTAAACATGTGTTGATACAGTTTAAAGTAGTGCATAGGGCTTATCTATCTAAGGATAAATTAGCTCGTTATTACTCATATAAATCCTGTGTGTGATAGATGTCACTCTGAAATAGGTTCTTCAACTCGTATGTTTTGGTCATGTCCTTTTTTGAAAAAATATTGAAAAAATATTTTTGATATTATTTCAACTGTTTTGAATGATGATTTACAACCTCATCCTATTACCGCAATTTTTGGGTTACCAATGATAGAATCAAGTCATTTAACCTCTTAAGCTTGTCGGATGATTGCATTTCTTACATTAATAGCTAGAAGATCCATTTTGCTGAACTGGAAAGAGATTAATCCCCCCACCACATTTCATTGGTTCTCAAGCTATGTTGTGTTTAAACTTAGAAAAAATTAGAAGTGTTATTTGTGATCCCTCTATTAAATTCAAAAAGACTTGGAGGCCATTTATTCAACACTTCCATATGATGTAATTTGACCTTTTCCAAACCTACTCTATTTCTTTTTAGTATATGTTGAGGGGAGCGGAGTTATTGTCACTTATGGGGTTTTTTTATGTTTCATAACCCCCCATGTCTTTCTTTTCTTTTTTTTAGTTTAGTTGATTAGTATTGTTTAGGTTAGTTTTTCTTTTGGAGTTTTTTTTTCCTTTTTTCATGTTTTTTTTATATTTGTATCTTGTACGATTGGGAGGTTTAATACCCGTGTGTCAACTGGGTTTATATTTAAGCAACACGCATAAAAGTTGTTGGTGAACGCAGCAGGCCAGGCAGCATCTATAGGAAGAGGTACAGTCGATGTTTCGGGCCAAGGACGTTCGTCAGGACTAATAGATGCTGCCTGGCCTGCTGTGTTCACCAGCAACTTTTATGTGTGTTGCTTGAAATTCCAGCAGCTGCAGATTTCCTCGTATTTGGAGTTTATATTTAAATATGTTAATTACAACAGTATAATCCCAATAACTTTGTATCAATACTATGTTATGTTTATCATTATGAAACTAATAAAAAGATCGGAAAAGAAAGTACAAGGAGGGTTTTTGAGCATAATCTCCTGTGGCATCCGAAGACTTCTCGCACCGGCAAAGGGAACAGCCCAAGCCCGGCTGCGGAGACCCTGGAATCTGGATTCCAGCTCAGTCGGTCGATCACTGACCATGGAGGCGAAGAGATGGTCGTCCTTTCAGAGCGACAGCCCTGCTTCCAGGGTCTCGACGTTCGAGCCACATCCACAGACACTGCTGGGTTCCTCCAGCTCCTGGTCCAACTTGCCCAGCAATCAGTTTTGTTTCTAAACGCAAGCGATTCTGCAGATGCTGGAAACCTAGAGCGACGCACACAACATCCTGACAGAGCTCCAGGTGGCGCAGTAGCATAGCATTTGTCAAAAGACTATTCTGGAACCAGCAAACCGGGTTCAGATTCAGGGCCATGTGTAAGGACATTGTATGTTTTCCACCCCCCATAACTATAGACTTCCTGTGTTCTCCACCTTTCTTCCCACATTCCAAAGACATACAAGTTAGTGGGTTAACTGGTCACATGGGTGTAATTGGACAGCACAGTCTTGTTGGGCCGAATGGACTTGTTACCACACTGTATCTCTAAATTAAAACTCAGCAAGTCAGGCAGCATCTATAGAGGGAAATAAACAGTTGATCTTGGCCTTAAAAAGTCCTTCGTTAGGACAAGGAAAGCTGCATCCCTTTTTTCAGTTCTGACCCAAAAAAAAGGTCTCAGGCCAAAACGTCATCAGTTTATTCCCGAACTTCCGCCACCTCTGACGGGATCCCACCACCAAGCACATCTTTCCCTCCCTCCCCGCCCGCCTGCTGCTTTCCGCAGGGGCCGCTCCCTGCGTGACTCCCTTGTCAATTCGTCCCTCCCCACTGATCTCCCTCCTGGCACTTGCCCTTGGAAATGGAACAAGTGCCGCACCTCCCACTCCCCCTCCTCCCTCACTACCATTCAGGGCCCCAAACAGTCCTTCCAGGTGAGGCGCCACTTGCCCTGTGAGCCTGCTGGGGTCATACACTGTGTCCGGTGCTCCTGGTGTGGCCTCCTGTACATCAGTGAGACCCGAAGTAGACTGGGAGACTGTTTTGCCAAGTACTTACACTCCGTCTGCCAGAAAACGTGGGATCTCCTAGTGGCCACCCATTTTAATTCCACTTGCAATTCCCATTCCCATATGTCAATCCACGGCCTTTTCTACTGCCGTGATGAGGCCACACTCAGGTTGTAGGAGCAACACCTTGTTGGGTAGCTTCCAACCTGATAGCATGAACATGGATTTCTCAAACATCCGGTAATGCCCCCCCCCCCCCATCTCCCTCCCCTCCTTTACTATTCCCCATCCCCTTTTCCCTCTCTCGCCTAATCTCCTTGCCTGCCCATCACCTCCCTCTGGTGCTCCCCCTCCCCTTTTCTTTCTTCCATGGCCTTCTCTCCTATCAGATTCCCCCTTCTCCAGCTCTGTATCTCTTTCACTGATCAACTTCCCAGCTCTTTACATCCTCTCTCTCCCGGTTTCTCCTATCACCTTGTGTCTCTCTCTCCCCTCCATCCCCCCCATCTTTTAAATCTACTCCCCATCTTTATTTCTCTCCAATCCTGCCAAAGGGTCTCGGCCCGAAATGTCGACTGTACTCTTTTCCACAGATGCTGCCTGGCCTGCAGAGTTCCTAGCATTTTGTGAGCTTCAATACCTGTACAATGATCACTTGTTTTGTTACCCTTCTCTTCCCAAAGCTGAATTTGTTCTTCTGACGCCTTTAGGTGAGGGTGCGAGTTCCAGCCAGCTGGACTTTCTTCGTCAGAACCGTAGGTCGTGATTAATTTAAAACTGGGCTCTTTTTTTTCCCCTCCCCCTCCCGTTTCCCAGCATTTGATCGAGCGCTCCTGGTACGCCGTGACTGAGACGTGTCTGGCCTTCACCGTCTTCAGGGACGACTTCAGCCCGCGCTTCGTGGCCATCTTCACCCTGCTCCTCTTCCTCAAGTGCTTCCACTGGCTGGCTGAGGACCGCGTAGACTTTGTAAGTGTCTCTACCGCGGGGGCTGGGGGAGGAGGGGTGCGGTTGCTCGGTCTCTGCCGTGTCTGATTATCCACTGACTGGGAAACAGCATGGAATAGGCCTTTCAAGCCGCACTTGCTTGGCAGTCCCCCAATTTTAACCATCGCCTAATCGTGGGACAATTTACAATGACCAATTAACCTACCAACCGGTCGGTCTTCGGACTGCGGGAGGAAACCGGAGCACTCGGAGGAAACCCACGCGGTCACGGGGAGAATGTCCAAAGTCCTTATAGGCAGTGGCGGGAACTGAACCTGGGTCACCTGTATCGTAAAGCGTCGTGCTGACTGTGCCGCCCCAACACAGCGAGGCTCACTTTGGGCTCTGCATTAAGTACCAACTGTATCACCCCAAAGCCCTTTAAGTGTTTCTGAAGGACGCATTCCCAAAACATCTTCCGGCATTCCTCCCGCTCCCCACTGGCTGATGCAGATTCCCAGTGGGAAAGCAGGAAGAAGAAACGGTGTTTCGCTTAAACGGGCACGCTGTTGCTGGTGTGGACGTGTTGAGAAGAAGAGCCAGTTGTGACTGTAATCCAAACTAGTCATAGTGTCAGTATCTTATTTTCCAACGCTGATCCTGCTTTCTATCACCGACATTCGGGTGACAGATAGCTCGGTAAGTTAGCAGAAGCTGAACGTCCTTGGTATCAATATCCATTCAGAAATCAGACGGCAGAGGGGAAGCAGCTGTTCCCAAATCGCTGATTCAGGCTCCTGTACCTCCTCCCTGATGGTAACAATGGGAAGAGGGCATGTCCTGGGTGATGGGACGATCCTTAATGATGGACGCCGCTTTTTTGAAAGCATCGCTCCTTGAAGGTGTCCTGGGTGCTCCCTGAAGTTGGTAACTGGGGGTTCCTTTGGCCAATATAGGAGCAATACACAGCACAGAGTCTGTATTGTCACCTGCAGACCGGTAGGGAGACAAACTCCACCCTAGCATTTTTTAACGTGTTTGAGAACCTTGCCTCTTATAGAGTATTTCGGGGTAATGTTAGTGTTCCAGCTGAGACATCGTGGAGTCTTTTACGGGGCTTGTAGTGTCAGTAGCAACCGTGCGGTTTCTAGTCCACGGGTTCCACTATCCTCACCCGCTTGTTTGTCTTTCTGCGCAGATGGAGAGGAGTCCGAACATCTCAGTGCTGTTTCACTTCCGGGTCACTTGTGAGTACCAAGTGTTGGGCGGGGCTCTGGACATTGGTGTGGGGTGGGAGGGGGGGGGTCAGTGGTCTAACTCAGGAGCCAGGTGGGAGTACAACTCACGCAGGCCACGCCAGTCCAATCCGTTCAGAGTTAAATCACTTCCCCCAAAGCCCTTCTCCCGCACACTTCAAGTCTGAGCCATCTGGAATAATATCATTTATGTGCGGTGCAGATCGGTCTCTACTAAAGGTGGTATAAGGCATTCCTTCCCTCCGCTAGCCTGCAGGTCACCCTTGGGCAGGCTGTAGCCCCCTCCGATCAGGGTCTCGTGAAGCCCTGGGCACAGGCGGTGGATGGTCGTATGAGCAGCCAGTGCAGATCACAAGCCCTGGTTATGTGACCACCGACACCAGACAGACAATCTCTGCAGAGTATTGATAGTGGCGGGGGAGGGGGGGGGTCACCCGTCTTGTAAAGACATTGCCCAGAAGAAGACAATGGCAAACCTCTTCTGTAGAAAAGTTTGCCAAGAACAATCATGGTCAAGGAAAGTCCACGATCGCCCACGTCACACAACATGGCACGTAATGATGATGACTATCAATTGTTGCATTGTCCTTGTTTGGGGATCAGACAGATTTTCTGAATGTAATCCTCAAAAAGGCTTTGTGGAAATCCTTTTGACCTTCTTACACATTTCTTACACTGTTAGCTCCTAACAACAATAATAATAGTAGTAATTTTATCTGTTTATTAAGATGCCCTTCTCATCCGTCAAGCCTCATCACCCAGCAATCTCCCTGGACTTAACCTTAGCCTAATCACGGGACAATTTACAATAACCAATTAACCTACCAACCGGTACGTCTGTGGACTGTGGGAGGAAACCAGAGCACCAAAAGACCTAATTCTCCTCCCAATTTTTGCGACCTTATGGTCTCCCAGAGGAAGCCCACGCAGTCACAGGGAGAGTGTACAGGGCAGCAGCGGGAATTGAACCCTGGGTCACCTGTGCTCCGAAGCATCTTGCTAACCGCTACACTACCGTGCTGCTCCTAATAATCGTGATAATTGTAGATACAGATCACTTTTCATACTGACAATGTAGTTGAAAGAGCTTTGCAATGGGATAAAAGTACCAACATGAAAGTTACAAATTTTTAAAAATGTGAAAATAAAGAGAAAATGACGTTAGTTAAAAGCAAGATTAAATAGGTTTTGAGCTGGTGTTTAAAAGTGTCAACTGAGTCATAAGTGGTTTTACATAGATTTAGCAGAGTAGTTCAAGAAGAGCTGACCTGCTAATTGTCTTTTGAGGGAGATTGTTTAAATTTAAAAGACTGGCAGGAGAAGACCTGACAGCTCGAGCAGGATTATCAAACGGAGGCAATTCTGTGATATACTCCAGTCGGAGACCGTAAGGAGCTTTAAAAACAAGTAAGAGAGCTTTTAAAATCAATTCTAAAGGATACAGGAAGCCAATGCAGAGTATCTAGGACGGGAGTGATGTGTTCCCTCACCCTGGTTTTGGTTAAAAGTCGAGCAACGGCATTCTGAATGAGTTGAAGTTTGACAATAGGTTGCTTTGGAAGGCCAGTAAAAATTGTATTACAGTAATCCAGTCTATTCGATATAAAGGTGTTAATTAGTTTTTTCTCAGCTTCATGACTTGACAGAAACGAACGTACCTTTGCAATATTCCTGAAGCGTGGAAATGCTTCTCTGATCATTTTCATATGTGGGATTTGAAATTCAAATCTGTATCCAGGATCACACAGGCTAGTTACTTCTGATTTTACAAGTTCATCGAGAAGTTTATCTCTTTTGGCTTTGGGACCGACCAGCAGAATTTCAGTTTTATCCTCATTTAGTTTCAGGAAGTTATTTCTCATCCTTTTTGATTATTGCTGCCAGACCAGAAGTCAGGGAAGGTGGGGGTGTTATCATCACCAGGCTCAACTTAGATATAGAGTTGTGTGTTGTCTGCATAACTGTGGAAATCAAGTTTATGCTTTCCACTGAAGTCTCCTAAGGGGAGAATGTACAGGAGAAGAGTAGGGGATCAAGACAGCTTCCTTGAGCAACACCAAAACGTACACGTATCTCTCAGAAAATTGGTCTCCAAGATCGACAAAAGGTTTCTGTGTAAGATATATGAATGAAGCTAAGTAAGGGCACTACCAGAGAGGCCAGCCCTGTTCTCAAGGCGATCTAGGCAAATGTTGTGGTCGATTATGTCAAAGGCATCACTTAGAGAATGAGAACTGAGACTCTGGCATCAGTGCTGAACTGACGGTTGCTGTCTCCGAACTGTGGGGTTTGCTCAAAGGCCGGGGTTCCCGACCATTTTTATGCCACGGACCCTGGGTTGGGTCTAAAAACCTGACTGAAACTTTTCCAGAATATTTTCCTCATTCAGAAAGCGACAATGAGCTGGGTCAGGCAGCGTCCGCGAAGGGAAATGGACAGTTGACATTTTGGGTCAAAATCCTTCCTCTGGGGAGACGGCTGGTATGAAGGGCTGGTGCAAAATCTGGTGGGCGACTGGTGGATCCGGCTGAGGAGGGGAGAGAGTGGGAAGGGTTAGAGACTGGCAAGTGATAGGTGGTTATCACTATTTGACAATCAGGCTCCTGAACTAGCGTGGATTACCTCGCTCACCTCAACAAAGAGCTACTTAAACAGCTTACAGACTCTCCTTCAATTACTTTACAGCTGGTTCTCTTGTATTTTCACGTGCATAGTTTCTCTTTGGTTGTTTACCAGTCTTTGCTTATGTGTAGTTCTAAACTCTGCAGTGTTTTTTTTCTTGCAAACGTCTACAAGGAAACGAATCTTAAGGTGGCATTTCACTTATCCGTGCTTTGTTGGTAAATTTGCGTTGAACTGTGGCACTGAGCAGAAGGAGCAGAGTTTGGTTATAAACCACCCCCCCGGCCCTAAGCACGTGCAGTTTGAAATTTACATAGGTGATTCTAAAATTTGCCAGGCGGGGACAGCCCCGTCCCCAAGATGGTGCCTTTCTTCAAGCCGACGTGTCCTCTCTGAAGAGCCCGTCGCTGCTCCTGGACGTCCGCTAGCCGAGCGTGTACTGCTGTGGTCCGTGCAGCCTTGGCTTCGGTGACCTGGCCCCACCAGGGTCAGGTTGGCCACCTGCCACGGCCACGCTAAATGCTGGAGGAACTGGGCAGGCCAGGCGGCCTCCGTGGAGAGGAATGAAGAGCTGCCGTTCCGGGCCAGGGCCCTTCATCGGGAAACACCTGCCCCTGCAGCTGGTGTCTGCGGGTGTGGGGCTGCCGTTTAAGGGTGAGGCCCCAGGCAGCGTCACCCACTCTGACTCAGCACACCCTCTCTCACCTTGCGGGCTGACCAGGGCCCCTTCCGGCTCAATAATACTTAATTAAAAAGGAGAAATCTACCCAAATGCAGTTTTGTTTGAAAGGAAGTGCCAGGAAGTTAATGAGATTCAGCATCTTTTTTTTTAAATTTACTACTTGAGATACCGCGTGGAATAGGCCTTTCCCTTTGAGGATTAAACCTGGGATCTAGCCTAATCACGGAGCAATTTACAATGACCAATTAACCTACCGACCGGTGGGATTTTGGATTGTGGGAGGAAACCGGAGCACCCGGAGGAAACCCAAGCAATCACTGGGGGAGAACATTCACGCTGCTTACAGGCAGTGGTGGGAATTGAACCTGGGTCGCCTGTACTGTGAACCGCCGTGCTAACCACTACACTACTTTTTTTTTTGAACAGAAGCAAGATGAAGAGGAATATCTAAAAGCCCTATACCTGTATAAGTGGGATGTTTAGACACTGTTAATGGAGCGTAACATCAGAATTGGGAGCCGGAATCAGCCGTTCGGCCCATCAAACCATCAGCAGGGCAGCATGGTAGTGTGGCGATTAGTGTAATGTCTTACAGCGCCAGTTGAAAGAATGAGGTTCAGTTCCCGTTGTGATTTTTTAGGAGTTCGTACGTTCTGCCCGTCACCGGATGTGTTTCCTCGCACAGCACAAAGACGTACGGGTTAGGGTTATTAAACTGTGGGCATGCTCTGTTGGTGCCAGAAGCGTGGTGATACTCGTGGGTTCCCCCACCCCCAGCATATCTGGGGTCGTAGACAAAAATATTTTTCACTGTGTTTTGATGTACATGTGACAAGTAAAGTTAATTTTTACCTTCTAGCTTCAAGCCCTGCACCACCATTCCGCAAGATCACGGTTAATCTGGCTGTGGACACGTCTCCACTTAACTGCCGCCTTCTTCAACCACCCCCCCGCCCCCATAATCCCCCTGCTGTACAGAAATCTTAACTGTTGACTGAAGTATATCCTGTACTGCTCTAAGATGACATTTGACACATAGTGCAGTCTTTCAGATTGGGTAGCGTAGAGGTTAGCATGACGCTTCACAGTACAGGCAACCCGGGTTCAATTCCCGCCATAAGGAGTTTGTGCGTTCTCCCCCCCCCCCGTGACCGTGTGGGTTTCCTCCGGGTGCTCCGGTTTCCTCCTACAGTCCAAAGACTGTAGGTAATTGGTCTTTGTAAATTGTCCTGTGATTAGGCTAGGGTTGAACTGGGGGATTGCTTTGTGGTGTGGTTGGAAGGGCCACTCCACACACTATCTCAGTTAGCAAAAAAATTGGTTATATTGTTGTCATATGCATTAGGATGCAATGGAGTTCCTTGCTGGCATGAAGCTCATAAAACACATGAGAGAATATTCATGGTAGTAAATATAACAAGCACAAAATAGAATGGTGCGAAGACGGCAAAGGAATCAGAAAGAAATGCTAAAGTAACAATAACAGAGTTAAGGGCCAGAGAATGTGACACGACTACAGGGAAGATGTAAGGGAGGCAGTTCAGGAGTCTTGACAGCAATGGGGAAGAAGCTGTCCTTGAGTCTTGTCATCTGAGCTTTCAGGCTCCTGTATCTTCTGCCAGAAGGTAGAAAAGGTTTGAGGTGGGAGGGGAAGTGGCCAAGCAGGCATCTTTGACTGTACTTGCAGGTTGAGTCAGAGGTGAAGAAGGCAAATGCAATGTTAGCATTCATTTCAAGAGGTCTGGAGTACAAGAGCAGGGATGTGATGCTGAGGCTTTATAAGGCACTGGTGAGGCCTCACCTTGAATATTGTGAACAGTTTTGGGCCTCTCATCTTAGAAAAGATGTGCTGGCATTGGAGAGAGTTCAGAGGCTGTTCACAAGGATGATTCCAGGAATAAAACGGTTATCAAATGAGGAACGTTTGATAGTTCTGGGTCTGTTCTTGCTGGAATTTAGAAGGATGAGGAGGGATCTCATTGAAACCCTTCGAATGTTGAAAGTCCTAGTCAGAGTAGATGTGGTAAGGATGTTTCCCATGGTGGGGGAGTCTAGGACAAGAGGGCACAGCCTCAGAATGGAGGGGCGCCCATTCAAAACAGATGTGGAGAAATTTCTTTCGCCAGAGCGTGGTGAACTTGTGGAATTTGTTACCACAGGCAGCTGTGGAGGCCAGGTCATTGGGGCAGAGCGTGATTGGTTCTTGATTGGCCATGGCATCAAAGGTTATGGGGAGAAGGCCTGGGAGTGGGGCTGAGGATGGGGATAAAAGGATCAGCCATGATTGAATGGCGGAACAGACTCGATGGGTCAAATGGCCTGATCCTGCTCTGATGTCCTGTGGTCTAATCACAAGATTCTGCAGGTGCTGGAAATCTAGAACAACACACATACACACACACAGACTGAGACATACACACACAATGCTGTCGGGACTCAGCAAATGAGGCTCTATAACCAGCTGGCATTTTGGGCTGAGATTCTTCATCAGGACTTGGTTACACTGCGTAGATGCTACCCGAGCTGCTGAGTTCATCCAGCATTTCTGTGTGTGTTTTGCTTGACTGTACTTTAAACCTTTGCTTCAGGAAGGCTGACAGTATCATCAAGAAATGGCTGAGATGATTGGAGATGTGTTGTTAATTCTGACTTGAGCAGGCCAAAGCGACTGGGGGAGAAGTTTCTCTTATCTGTATAATAACCCCTGTCAATGCTGCGGTTTATACTCCGACTGCACCACTACTTAACGCTCTTATGGACTGACAGACATCACAACCCAGTGCTGTCCCTGCCTTGGGAATCTGTGGAATGGGACAGTGTTGAGGGCAATTTATTTGTCATTTGGCCCATCGAGTCTGCGACACCATTCCATCACTTTCCTGACTTCTCCTCTAGCCCTTGGCATCCTGACCAATCAAGAACCTATTGACTAAAAGTATACCCAGTGACTTGGTCTGTGTAATGTTTTCCACAGATTCACCACCCACTGGCTAAAGAAATTCCACTCCATTTTTGTTCTAAATGGATGTCCTGTGTCCCCTTGTCCTAGACTTCCCCACTACAGGAAACATCTTCTCCGTGTACGCTGTCTAAGCCTTTCAATATTCAAAAGAGATCTCTCCTCAACTCCCTCCTCCTAAACTCCATCGAGTACAGGCCCAGAGCCATCCATCACTCCTCATGTGATGACCCTTTCCTTCCTGGGATCGATCCCGTGAACCCCCTCTAGACCCTCTACAATGCCAGCACATCCCTTCTTAGATAAGGGGCCCAGAACTGCTCACAATATTCCCACTGTGGTCTAACCAATGCCTTATAAAGCCTCAGCATTACATTCTTGCTTTTATATTCTCATCCTGTCGAAACGAATGCTAAAATTGCATTTACCTTCCTTGCCACTGGTTCAATCTACAAGTTGACCTTTAGGACGAGGTCTGCCAAGTCCCTTTGCACCTTGGATTTTTGAATTATCTCCTTGTTTAGAAAATAGTCTCTGCCTTTATTCCTTCTAAAGTGCATGACCATACACTTCCTGCACTATATTCCTTCTGTAACGACTTTGCCCGTTCTCCCAATCTGTTGAAGTCCGTCTGCAGCCTCCCTGCTTCCTTAACACGACCTGCCCCTCCACCTATCATCTGCAAATTTGCCCGCAAAGCCATTAACTCCGTCATCCCAGTCACTGAATTTGAATTGGCTTTATTTCTTACATCCTTCCCATACATGAGTAAAAATCTTCACGTTATGTCTCCATCTAAATGTGCAATCATAGTAATGCTTAATAATTTATAAATAAAACAGTCAATGTAGTATAGGGTACACTTAAGTCAGCATGGTTCATCAGTCTGATGGCCTGGTTTCTATGTTTCTAAGAAGTTGTCCCGGAACCTGTTGGTCCTGGCTTTTATGCTGCGGTACAGTTTCCCGGATGGTAGCAGATGGAACAGATTCTGGTTGGCGTGACTCAGGTCCCCAATGATCCTACACCTGTCTTTGTAAATGTCCTGAACCATGGGAAGTTCACGTCTACAGATGTGCTGGGCTGTCCGCACCACTCTCTGCAGAGTCCTGCGATTGAGGGAGGTACAGTTCCCATACCAGGCAGTGATGCAGCCAGTCAGGATGCTCTCAATTGTGCCCCTGTAGAAAGTTCTTAGGATTTGAGGGCCCATACCAAACTTCCTCAACCGTCTGAGGTGAAAGAGGCACTGTTGTGCTTTTTTCGCCACACAGCTGGTGTGTACAGACCACGTGAGGTCCTCGGTGATGTGGATGCCAAGGAACTTGAAGCTGTTTACCCTCTCAACCCCAAATCGATTGATGTCAATAGGGGTTAGCCCATCTCCATTCCTCCTGTAATCCACAACCAGCTCCTTTGTTTTTGCGACATTGAGGGAGAGGTTGTTTTCTTAACAACACACTGACTTCTTCCCTGGAGGCCACCTCGTTATTGTTTGAGATAAGGCCAATCAATGTAGTGTCATCGGCAAATTTAATTAGCAGATTGGAGCTGTGGGTGGCGATACAGCCACGGGTATACAGGGAGTAAAGGAGGGGACTCAGTACGCAGCCCTGAGGGGCTCCTGTATTGAGAGTCAGAGGGTTGGAGGTGAGGGAGCCCACTCTTACAACCTGCTGGCGATCTGACAGAAAGTCCAGGATCCAGCTGTGCAAGGCAGGGTCAAGGCCGAGGTCTTTGACCTTCTTGTCGAGCCCGGATGGAACTATGGTGTTGAATGCTGAACTGTCATGTAAAGAAGCGTTCCCAAACATCGCGGTTAGCGTGACGCTATTACAGCTCAGGGCATCGGAGTTCAGAATTCAATTCCATTGTCCTCTGTGAGGGGTTTTTGTGTCCTTCCAATGACTGTGTGGGTTTCCCCCCACAGACCAAAGACTTGATGGTTAGTTGGCCATTGTAAATTGTCCTGTGACTGGGCCAGGGTTAAATAGCAGAGTTGCTGGGCTGTGCGGTTTGGCCAGAAGGAGCTGTTCCATTTCCCAAATAAATGGACAAAAACGCACCCCTGCGGCACTCCACTAGTCACCGGCGGGAACGAGTTCTGTTCACCGCGTTCAGACGCTGACCTTCGGTAGCTAAAACCTGTGCCCTTTCTGTCTCCTGCAGCGCTCATGGGCTTGCTGACCGTGCTGGACCTGCTCTTTGTGAACCACGCCTGTCACAGCATCATCACTCGAGGAGCCTCTGTCCAACTGGTGTTCGGCTTTGAGGTGAGACTGGGTCCCGCTTTCACAAACTGCCGCGGCTCTGAAAGTGTACGTCAGGACTGGTACCTCTTGTGGAATTGGCTTCAAAGGAGTTATGTGACCATAACCCATCTGGGGCCTCCGTGGGTGTCGCGTCCTCGCTGTCCGGATACGCAAGCCTGGGCAGTATGACTGAGGACACGCAGTCCTCTTTTATTGTCATTTCGTAAGGCATGCATTAAGAAATGATAAAATTATTTTCCAGAATGAGATCACGGAAAACACATGACAAACCAACTTAAAAACTAACAAAAACTACATAATTATAACATATAGTTACAACAGTGCAAAGCAATACTGTAATTTGATAAGAACAGACCATGGCACAGTGAAAGTCTCAAAGTCTCTCGAAAGTCCCATCATCTCACGCAGATGGTGAACCTCCAGCACCGCCAACTTGCCGATGCAGCATCCCGGAAGCATCCGACCACAGTCCGACTCCGAGTCCGTCCGAAAACCTCCGAGCCTCCGACACCGAGCACCATCTCTGCCGAGCGCTTCAACCCCGGCCCCAGCAACAGGCAATACGCAAAGCCAAGGATTTGGGGCCTTCGTCTCCGGAGATGTTTGATCGCACAGTAGCAGCGGCAGAGAAGCAGGCATTTCAAAAGTTTTTCTCCAGATGTTTCTCTGCGCTTCTCACGGCTGTCCCCATCAAATCCGGATTGTGCACGGCCCCTAGTTACACATATCGATATCATTCGGAACGGCTGCACGCACTGCCATCTTCTCCTCCTCGGATCAGTACGATACGGAGAGCAAGCTGTTGTCCATGTAGCAAGCTTTCCCCCTCTACGCATTTGATGAACCCAGAGGAACGGCAGAGACCGATAGCTGGGTGCCAGCGGCGTTACGGGAGTTGCCAGTTGGGATTGAACTCAAACCACGACTGCCTTGGAGTCTCATCTCCAGATTTTTCCTTCGGGGTTCGCTCCCGAAGCCTTCTCCGAGAGCGGGTACAGCCGCAAGGCAGCGGAGGTTTGAGATCAGAGTTTTCCTTCTCCTTGATCATCTGCCCAAAGAGCCAGTAACCTGTCTTGGCCCCTTCACCTGTCTGTAAAAAGGGTTTTGCCGAGCTTAGTAGCTGAGCTGGAGGTGGCCGGGAGCTGGGCTTGGTTGTCAGAGGCTGTTTGAGGACCACGCCACTGGGAGTGTTTAGTAGACAGTGGGGGCTCGTCCCCACTAACACTCCCAACCATAGTAAGCTTGAGGAATAGCCCAAAATTAGTCAACTTGGCTTCTTTCCTATTGAAGTGATTTAGGGTCCTGAAGAACCACAGGGTGGAAGCAGACCCTTTGGCCCATCTAGTCTGCCCTATCCCTTCAACCAGCACCTGGACCTCCCACCCCCTCCCTCCAAACTTCTCCAAATGTTGAAATCAAAGCCACGCACGAAGAGGCGGCCAAAACGTCGGCTGCCTTTTTTGGAGAGGAGAATGGAAAGTCGAGTTGTTCCGCAAGTTGGGGGAAGTGTGGTGCCGAGGTTCCGAAATCACTGCAGAGCGGTTGGCACGGGAACGTAGCGGCTGGCATAGCACTGTAACAGTGCCGCTGAGGTCAGTTCCTGCCACTGCCTGTGAAGGAGTTTGTACGTTCCCCTCGTGACCGCGTGGATTTCCTTCGGGTGCCCAAGGTTCCTCCCAAGTTCCAAAGACGTACCAGTCAGTCAAGTCCAGTGTATTGTCATTTAGCTATATACATGTATCCAGTCAAAGGAGACAGCGTTTCTCCGGACCAGGGTGTAATGCACAGCAGTACACTTACCACACATAACACACAGTAACTTCTGAAGGCAAGGATAAAATCTACAGATGAATCAGATGAAGTGCACTAATATTAAACATTGGAAGGAACGGGACAGATTAACCGGTGACACTTCGAAGGTGATGCAGCAGGGAGTTCTGAGGAAAGGAACCGTTTCCCATCCTGACCGTTCTCGTCTTTATGCTTCAGAGTCTCCTGCCTGATGGTAGAAGGTCAAAGGGGATGGATGGATGGGGGGGCCCTTGATAATACTAAGGGCCCTGCATACGCGGCACTCCTGATAAATGTCCCCGATGGACGGTAGGGAGACCCCTACGATCCTCTCGGCCGTTCTCACAGTCCTTTGTAGGGACTTCCGGTCCGATGCTGGGCTGCTCCCATACCGAATGGAGAAGCAACTTGTCAGGGCGCTCTCCATGGTGCTCCTGTAAAATGCAGTTAAGATGGAGGGGGGAGTTAGTAGATTAATTGGCCACACGGTGTAATTGGGCAACGCAGGCTCATGTGCCGGAAGCTCCTGTCACCCCGCTGTATCTCTAAATAAAATACTGTGAAGGGAACCATGTATAAAAGCCGGTAGTTTTAATGTAACTGCACAGATTGCTGTTGAGACTGCAGCCGAAGCCTTGTCTAATTTCATTCTAGGACTTTGGGCTTACGTTGGTGGTAGTGTAGGGAAGGCTGGGTTTGTTCCTGAAGTGAAGAAGTTCATGTAAGAATTTATTAACCTTAACGTGATTTATCCCCGAGGGTCAGGGTGTATATGCTAACCGCAGTGCTGTTTCCTTGCAGTATGCCATCCTGCTCACCATGGTCCTCACCATTTTCATCAAATATGTTCTGCACAGCATTGACCTGCAGAGCGAGAATCCCTGGGACAACAAGGCCGTTTACATGCTCTACACAGAACTCCTGACTGGTACGTAGGGTTTGCCAACCAACGAGGGCCTCTGCGACCACCCACGGGTTTGCAGCTGCATTGCGTCCCTGTGCGGGGTGGGGAGTCGTCGCTTGACTCCCCGCGCTCGCTCAACACTTCCGGGCGAATGAGCACGTTCAACAGAGTTTACAAAAAAACGTGAGGACCCACCGGTAAGGGGAAAATCGTAAGCACAAGAAATCCGGGGCAATGCACACACAAAATAATGGAGGAACTCAGCAGGTTGGGCAGCCTCCGTGGAAAATATGTGCCCTCCTTGAAACGTTGACTGCTCACTCTTTTCCTTAGAAGCTGCTCCTCCAGCTTTCTGTATGTGTTGCCAAGGGAAAAAACGAATTCCTTTTCCCAAGGTGATGGAGGCCAAAACTAGAGGACGTAAAGGGAGAGGGAAAGACTTAAAGGAGATCTTGGGGCAACTTTGCCAAATGGAAGTTGGTATATTAATGGAATAAGCTGCCAGGGACAGTGGCAGAGGTGGGTGCAATTATGGTTAAATATCAAATGTTGAAGGGTCTTGATGGAGAAGGTGGCGGGGGAGTCCAAGACCAGAGGGCACAGCCTCAGAATAGCAGGGTGTCTTTTTCGAACGGAGACGAGGAATTTCTTAGTCAGAGGGTGGTGAATCTGTGAAATCCATTGCTACGTACAGCTGTGCAGGGTATATTTAAGCCGGAGGTTGATGGGTTGTTGATCAATCAGGGAGTCAAAGGTTACGGGGAGAAGGCGGGAGACTGGGGTTGAGAGGGACAATAAATCAGACATGGCATGTCAAACCAGATTCGATGGACCGAATGGCCTAATTCTGCTCCTGTGTCTTGTGGTTTTCCTCCCACAGTCCAAAGACACACAGGTTGGTAGGTTAATTGGTCATTGTAAATTGTCCAGTGATTAGACTTGGGGGAATTGCTAGACGGCACGGTGCTGTATCTCATATATATAAATGGTTACTATCAATAGGAAGGGTGGGAACAACAGACCCCTCAGTTAATGGCAAGGCTGCGTGGCATTTAAAAAAAAAAGTAAGGGACCCCGAATTCCGAGAGGCTGTGGGTGAAACACCGGCAAATGGGACAGGCATGGTCAGCATTGAACTGTCGGAGAGACGGTACTGAGGGAGTGTCTCACTGTCAGAGGGGCGGTACTGAGGAAGTGTCTCACTGTCAGAGGGGCGGTACTGAGGGAGTGTCTCACTGTCAGAGGGGCGGTACTGAGGGAGTGTCTCACTGTCAGAGGGGCGGTACTGAGGGAGTGTCTCACTGTCAGAGGGGCGGTACTGAGGGAGTGTCTCACTGTCAGAGGGGCGGTACTGAGGGAGTGTCTCACTGTCAGAGGGGCGGTACTGAGGGAGTGTCTCACTGTCAGAGGGGCGGTACTGAGGGAATGTCTCACTGTCAGAGGGGCGGTACTGAGGGAGTGTCTCACTGTCAGAGGGGCGGTACTGAGGGAGTGTCTCACTGTCAGAGGGGCGGTACTGAGGAAGTGTCTCACTGTCAGAGGGGCGGTACTGAGGGAGTGTCTCACTGTCAGAGGGGCGGTACTGAGGGAGTGTCTCACTGTCAGAGGGGCGGTACTGAGGGGGCGCCGCACTGTCATAGTATAAAATCAATTTCTCCCTCTGGTGAACAAATTCTTCCCCAGCATGGCCCTTCTATTCTGCACTCTGACCTTTCACCTCTCTCACCTGCCTATTACCCCCCCCCCCCTCGGGTCCCCTCCTCCTTCCCTTTCTCCTGTGGTCCACTCTCCTATCAGATTCCTTCCTCTCCAGCCCTTGACCCGCCCCGGCTTCACCCATCACCTTCCAGCTATCCTCCTTCCCCTCCCTCTGCCTTTTCATTCTTGTTTTTTCCCCCTTCCTTCTCAGTCCTGAAGAAGAGTCTCGGCCCGAAACGTTGACCGTTTGCCCATTTCCACCGATGCTGCCTGACCTGCTGAGTTCCTCCAGCATTGTATGCTTTGGGTTTCCATGAGCTGCCGATGTCCTCCTGTTTACGATAAATGCTGAACTATTTTCGGTCATCGTAACCACCTACTTAGCTTTAACTTTTTGCATATAGTCAAGTAGAGTTGCAAAATTTGCATATTTACACATTCCAGCTTGCCGAACCCCTTTGAATATTCACACACTCTGGTGTGGTGAGCAGCGTCGTCCTACATCCACAGTTTAATCTGTCGACGAGTTTTGTCACCGACTCTGATCTCTCCCTTCAGGGTTCATTAAAGTTCTGCTCTACATGGCTTTCATGACTATCATGATCAAGGTGCACACGTTCCCCCTGTTTGCGATTCGCCCCATGTACCTGACCATGAGGTAAGTGCCCAGAGCTGACTGCTGCCTTCCTCGGGACGCGAGCCTTGCCTCAGTTGTAGAAGGAAGGGGGAGAGGCTTGAGGGAAGTGTTGATCGTAAAGTGCCAAATGTTAATTCCTTATATGTCTAAATAGTTGGAGCTTGTTCAGTAGTCTTTATGTATTGGAACGTTATTCATGTTCAAAGTAACTTTGAAGCAAGATCTTGATCTTGCTTACCATCCCATGAGCCCCCTCTCCCCCGCCCCCGCAACTTCCGCCACCTCAACATCTCACCACTTCACCTTCCCCACCACCACCACCTCTGCTTTCCACAAAGGTTGCTCTCCCCGTGATTCCCGTGTCCGTTTGCCCCTCCCCACTAATCTCCCTCCCGGCAAGTACTACACCTGCCCATTCACCTCCCTCCCTCACCTCCAGGCAGTCCTTGCCCGGTGGAGTGACACTTCGCCTGCAAATCTGTCGGGGCCGTCTCCTGTCTGGCGCTCCTGTTGCGCCCGCCTCGGCATCGCCAAGTCCCGATGCCGACTGGGGGACCCGCTTCATCGAGCATCATCCGCTCCATCCACCGCAAGCGGAACTTCCCAGCGGGCAAGCGTTTTAATTCCCATTCCCATTCTGACATGCCGACCCGTGGCCTCTTGTGCCAAGATGGGGCCACCCTTAGGGTTGGAGGAGTGATGCCTCATACCATCTGGGTAGCCTCCAACCTGATAGCATGAACATTCCCCTTCATGGCTCCCCTTTTGCCTGTCTTCACCTGCCTACCGTCTCCATTTGGCTGCCTCCTTTCTCCCATGGTCCACTCTCCTCTCCTGTCAGATTCATCCTTCTGCCCTTTATCTTTTCCACCTATCACCCCTCAGCTTCTTACTTCAACCCCCTCCCTCCCTCTTGGTCTCGCCTTCACTTGCCAGCTTGTCCTCCATCCCCTGCTCCCACCTTACCCTGCTTTCTGCCCCTTCCTTTCCCGTCCCGCTGAAGGGTCTCAGCCCGGAATGTCATCTTTGTTCCCCTCCATGCGGAGTTCCCCCAGCTTCGTTTGTAACTATAAATCAGAAGTTTTAATGAAAATCCTCTCACCTTCACGAGAGCGTAAGGGTTAACGTGTGGGGTACATTTGATGGCTCTGGGCCCGATGGAATTGATAGCTTTGTGGCCAGCTTTGCAGACAATACGAAGATGAGTCGAGGGGCGGGTTGAGGAAACGGAGGCTGCAGAGGGACTTCAGACAGATTAAGAGAACGGGCAAGGAACTGGCAGATGGAATACCGAGTCGGGAAGTGTATGGCCATGCACTTTTGTAGAAGGAACAAAAACGTTGACTGTTTCTAAACAGGCGGGAAATTCAGAATTCTGACGTGCAATGGGACTTGGGTGTCCTCATGCCGGATTCTCTGAAGGTTAACCTGCAAGTTGAGTCTGTGAGGTTGAGGAACGCAAATGCAATGGTAGCATTCGTTTCGAGAGGACTAGAGAATAAAAGTGAGGATGTAATGCTGAGGGTTTATGAGGTGTTGGTTAGACACTGCTTGGAGTATTGAGAGCAGTTTTGGGCTCCTTATCGTGGAAAGGACGTGGTGACGAGGGTTCAGAAGAAGTTCACGAGAACGATTTCAGGAATGAAAGGGTTATCACCTGAGGAGCATTTGGCTCTGGGCCTGCAGTCAGGAGATCTTCAGATCTCATGGAAACATATCAAGTATTGAAAGGTCTACGTAGAGTGGACGTGGCGAGGAATCTTGGACCAGAGGGCACAGCCTCAGATTGGAGGGAAGTCCTTTTAGAACGGAGATGAGGGATTTCTTTACCCAGAGGGTGGTGTGAACCTGTGGAATTCATTGCCACAGACAGCTGTGGAGGCCAGATCACGGGGTGTATTTGAGTTGGGGGTTGAGAAGTTCTTGATTAGTCAGGGTGTGGAGAGCAAGCAGGAGAATGGGGTTGAGAGGGAAATGGACCAGCCATGATGAGATGGGCTGAATGGCCTAATTGTGCTCCTGTAAAGGCAGCGGTGGGCGGGGAAAAAAACTTCTAAATAACTTTAGTTGCAAATTCAAATAATTAGTTCTATTTCAAGCCCCAGCCGAGGTGGCTAGATTCAAGCTCGTGCTCTGGTTCAGAGGCTCGGAGTTTTTCCCCTCTGTTCCCTCCGCCACTTTGGAAAAGGCGCGGGTGATTGACAGACGAGCTCAGAAAAGCTGATTAAAAACAGTTCTCGGAGTGTGACCGTAGCAAAAGATTGCTTAAACAGGTGCCGTTTTCCCTGGTATCTGAGCCAAGAATGTGCTAGAAAGTCCCGGCTAAATATGGCAAATGAAATGCTGTCGTGGGGTAACGAGCGCTTTCTGCAGCGAGAAACAGGTCCCTCCATGGAACTTGCCTTAAAGGCATTTAAACCGTCAACTAGGTGTCTTTTCCATGAATATCCATCATCGCTCCGTCTCCCACTACCTATCGGTGAGCCCTTGCGGTGTGCCACTAGCGCGGCAAGGCTGGCATTGGCTGCCCGCTGGTCAGACCTGACGCTGTCTCGTTGTCTCCCTCTCAGGCAGTTCAAGAAGGCGGTGACAGATGCCATCATGTCAAGACGAGCCATCCGCAACATGAACACACTGTGAGTATCGGGTTGCTGACTCCTCCTCGCCCCGGCCAGTCGGGGTGGTTGGCGTTGAGCCTCGTCTGGGCCGTCGATGTTTCGGGTGATCTGGCAGCCAGTTGGACTGGCTCAGCTGTGGAGGGCAAGTGATTGGGTCTTTAAAGTATTTAAGTTAGGCCGCGAGACCACAAGACATAGGAGCAGAATCCTGCCACCGAGCCTGCTTCACCATTCCGTCATGGCTGATCCCGGATCCCACTCAACCCCATACGCCTGCCTTCTCGCCATATCCTTTGATGCCCCGACCGATCAGGAAACGATCAACTTCCACCTTAAATACACCCACGGACTTGGCCTCCACCGCAGTCTGTGGCAGAGCGTTCCACAGATTCACCACTCTGGCTTAAAAAAAAACATTCCTCCTTCCCTCAGTTCTAAAGGGTCGCCCCTCAAATTTGAGGCTGTGCCCTCTAGTTCTGGATACCCCCACCATAGGAAATAACCTCTCCACGTCCACCCTATCTCGGCCTTTCAACATTCGGTGGGTTTCAATAAGATCTCTTCCCTCCCCCCCTCACCATTTTTTAAATTCTGGTTAGTAAAGGCCCAGAGCTGCCAAATGCTCCTTGTATGTAAGGCACAAAACTGTTGACAATAAGTGCAGCCTGACTAGTGTCTTACAAAGCCTCAATATTATCTCCTATAAAGGCTTAGCTCCTTGCTTTTATATTCTGTTCCCTTTGAAATAAATGCCAACATTGCATTTGCCGCCTTTCCCACAGACTCCACCTGTAAATTGTAGGTTCTTGATCAGTAATGGGTTAAAGATTAAGGGGAGAAGGCAGGACAGTGGGGTAGAGGGGGAAAACAAGTCAGCCGTGATTGAAGACTCGTTGGGCCGTGTATCCCGATTCTACTCCTACTTCTTACGCAGTTCCTGATTCTGCGAAATGGGTTTCCCATCAGGTCCTAAGCGTTGTGGATAAATGTCAGGAGCAGCAGACAGAATAGATCAGGCCGACTCAGAGAGTTGTTTCAGACTGAAGGGTTTTATTACATGATATCATGGAGAGCCCAGACTCCTAAAGCAGATCTCCGCAGCTCTGCTCAACAATGGATTACACTCTTATTTACACCCCAGGCGTACGTGACAAGAAGCACTTAAATCTGAAAAAGGAGGGAACTTCAACTACAACTCGTTAGAATAGTGAAGTTGCACAATATGTCCTTGAGCGTTCGTACATTTTCTTAATTGTTCTCAGGACAGTATATCCGGCTTTCCCAAGCGCAAACGTGATGATTCTTGGAACAAGGAAGCACAGACATAGTTATTTTCCCATCCCGTCTACAAAGCACATTTCAGTCACACAGTGTACATTAGTTGCAGATAAGTGATTACAGACTTTGAATTCACATACTAGAAGATCATTAACCCCTTAACGTTCGTCACAATGTCTTACTATTTTTCTTCCACAGTTCCCTCCTTGTTAATCTTCTAGATTAACATTTCTCACTGTGGTATTTCCTCCTCTTCCTCATAAGAGGGCTCATATCCATAGGGGAAGGGTCTTTCCTTCTCGGGGTACACCTCTTCATCCCACCAGTGCTCCTCGCTAGCTTTATCTTTTACCATCTGGGATATCATCACGACACTCACAGGGCTGGACAAAGTCCTCTTTATCAACTGAAAACAGCACAACCTCAGTGCTCCACATACACAGCCCTAAAACACTTATCATTACCACTAAAACTATTCCATGCGTTATCCAGCTTCCCCAGCCAGAAAACCATCCCCATATTCCTTCCCACCAAGATCCTCCACCGTTAAAGTTTTCGAGCTGTTCTCCCACCTTCCTAATCTCCTTAACCTTCTCCATAATGTGCTGGCCAAAGTCGGTTATGTTTCCTGTGGCATCAGGAATATAAGTACAACATCCCTCTTCATCATAACTATCCACTTTAATGTCATCCGTTGCCTTTCAAAGGTCCATTTAATGTCAAAAAAATGTATACAATATACATCCTGAAGTGCTTTCTCTTCACAACCATCCACGGGAAACAGAGTGACCCCAAAGAATGAATGACAGTTAAATGTTAGAACCCCAAAGCCCTCCCCAGCTCCCCCCTCCCACATGTAAGCGGCAGCAAGCAGCGATTCCCTCCTCCCTGCCACCAAGCACTCAAGCGTGAGCAAAGCAACAGAAAAGACACAGACTTGCAGTACTCCAAAGACTACTCGTTCACCCGGTATTTAACATACCACAGGCTCTCTCTCTCTCTCTCTCCCTAATAAGGGAGAAAGGGGTGTCACCATTTCACAACAAGCAGGGAGACATAACAAACAACTCGCTGGTTAACAATGTTAAAAATCTGTTGCGTCACTTTTTCCAAGCTCTGTGCCCAAAGATCTCGGGTCTCTGGGCACACAGCCTTAGATCTTCCATCCCCCACGACACACCGACCTCCGATTTTTCTCCCCCACCCCCGTCTCCAGGACCACAAAATCTCGGACCTCCAAGGGCGAAAGAAGCTGTTCGCCTTTAGCGTGCCGAGTAGCAGCCAGTTATGAAACCCCGAGAGCTGGTCCTATTCCAGCAAAGAACCGTAGTCAGTGTGTAACTCCAGGTCAGGGTCTTCAAAAGAACCCAGAAAAGGGAAAAATAGAGATATTAAAGATGGAAATAGAGCTGTTACCGAAGATGCAAGCAAGGAGTCACCGTTAGGCGCCATTTTCTCCTCCTTAAATGTCCCTAATGTATCTGCCTCTACCACCTCCTTTGGCAGCATGCTTCACATTCCACACACCGCTCTGTGTGAAGTACTTGCCTCTGACACTTCCCCCACCACCCCCCCCCATCCCATACTTTTTCCAATCACTTTAAAATCATTCTTTATATTAGCCATTTCAGTCCTGGGAAAAGTCTCTGGCTATCCAGTCTATCTGTGCGTTATCTTGTATAGCACAATCTCTCATCTTTCTGCACTCCAAAAAGAAAAATCTGTAACTCGCTCAGCCTATCTTCACGAGGCAGCACCCTGGTAAATCTCCTCGGCACCCCCTCGAAATCTTCCAAGCGGTTCCTGTCATGAGGCGACTGGAACCAAGTTAGCATTTTGGGGCTGAATCCTTTGCCTGAACCAGGAAAGAGAGAAATAGTGACTGGTGCCTGACCTGAGTATATACAGTGTTTTACTGATATTTCCAGATAATTCGAAATGTTATGTTTCTCTTTCCATAAATGCTGCCCGGCCCAAGGGTCACTGACATGAAACACCAAGTTTCTCTCTCCACAGATGCTGTCCAGCCTTTTGAGTATTTTCAGCAACTTTCTGTTTTTATTTCGGATTTCCAGCGGCTGTAGATTTGCCTTTTTCTTTACTCCCGGAACACTTACCTGTCCTCTCCTTCAGATACCCTGATGCCAGCCCGGAGGAGCTGCAGCTGACAGACAACGTCTGCATCATTTGCCGGGAGGAGATGGTGACTGGGGCAAAGCGGCTGCCTTGCAACCACATCTTCCACACCAGGTGAGTGCAGCCGACCGTGCCCACCTGGGGGGGTAGCCGCGAGCCGCATCGGGTTAGCGTTCACGCTTCGGCCAAGACCTACACGATCCTCCGGCGCCGACAGCTTCCTCCCTGGAGTGGTGGACACGGCCCAGTCCATTGCAAGCACAGTCCCACCATCGAGCACATCTTCAAGGGGCTCTCCCACAGGAAAGACGAGTCCATCATCAAGGACCCCACCATCCAGGCCGTGCTCTCTTCTTGCTGCTACCATTGGGCAGGAGATACAGGAGCCTCGGGTCGCACACCACCAGGTTCAGGAACAGTTGTTACCCCACAACCATCAGGCCCCTGAACTGGCATGGATAACTTCACTCACCTCAACACTGAACTGATTCCACAACCTACAGACTGGCTGTCAAGAACTCGACAACTCGTGTTCTAAGTCTGACATTAAACCCCATTCTGAGGTAGATATTATCTATCTATCTTAGAATCGGGTTTAATATCGTCAGCATATGTCAAGAAATTGGTTAATTTTGCGGCAGCAGTATATTCTATTATACATAGTGGGGAAGAAAACTATTACGGTAACTAACAAGAAAATCTGCAGATGCTGGAAATCCAGAGCAACACACGCAAAATGCTGGAGGAACTCGGGGGGCCAGGCAGTATCTATGGGGGGGGGGGACAAAAAGTACAGTCGACATTTCAGGCCGAAACCCTTCAGCAGGACTGGAGAGAAAAGAGATTAGATTTAAGAGCTGGGGGAAGGGGAGGGAGAAACGCAAGGTGATAGGTGGAACTGGGCGGGGAAGGACGAAGTGAAGAGCTGGGAAGTTGATTTGGTGAAAGAGATACAGGGCTGGAAGGGGGAGTCTATAGTGAAATAAGTAGTGCAAAAAAAGAAATTTTAAAACAAGTATTGGGGTAGTGGTCATGGGTTCAATGTCCATTCAGAAATCGGATGACAGAGGGGAAGAATCTGTTCCTGAATCATTGAGTGTGTGCCTTCAGGCTCCTGTACCTCCTTCCTGGTGGTAGCAATGAGAAGAGGGCATGCCCTGGGTGATGGGGGTCCTTAATGATGGACGCCGCCTTTCTGAGGCATCACTCCTTGAAGATGTCCTGGATACTACGGAGGCTGGTGCCCATGAGGGAGCTGACTGAGCTTACAACTCTCTGCAGCTTACTTTGATCCATGCAGTAGCCCCCACCCACCCCCCCCATACCAGACGATGATGCAGCGATTTAGAATGCTCTTCACGGTACATGTGTACAAATTTGCAAGTGTCTTTGAGATACCAAATCTCTGCAAACTCCTAATGAACTATAGCCGCCTTTATGGCTGCGTCAATATGTTGGGACCAGGTTAGATCCTCAGAGATACTGACACCCAGGAACGTGAAACTGCTCACTCTCTCCACTTCTGACCCCTCTCTGAGGACTGGTGTGTGTTCCCTCATCTTATCCCTTCTGAAGTCCGCAATCGGCTCTTTGGTCTTACTGACGTTGAGTGCAAGATTGTTGGTGGGCACCACTCAACCAGCTGATGTATCTTTTATATATTTTTATTTTCACTGTGTGACGACTTTTGCAGACTGGTGGCTTGTCAGATTTTATTGACGTGTAGCTTTTCGCAAATTCTATTGCATTTCTTTATTTTCCTGTAAATGGCCTGCAAGGAAATTAACTTCGGGGTAGTAGGTGGTACTGAACATTTGCCTTTGATCTGGGCCTTTCTGGTAAACCCCTCACTGAATAGCCCACCGCGCTAGAGGAACGGGGGACCTTGCAGGTCAGTTCGAATTGCCGCTCCTATTCCGACATGTTGGTCCACGGCCAGATCTACCTGTGTTTGTCTGCGGCTACACTAGCACACAAGGGCTGCTGCAGCCTTATTTTCTTGCAAAAGAGTGGATCCCGGACAACATCCCATGCCCCATCAGTCTACAGGCCACCACACTCGGGGGCTTGGGCTAAGTTTTTTTTGGTGACTGTTTAACTGCTATCAACCATTTGTGCTTGTCCCCGGAGGAACGCCATTTCCTTTGGCTGTATTCACATGTTTGTTTAAAGTGGCACTTGAAGTTGAAGATGTACCGGTTAATTGGTCATTGTAACTTGTCTTGTGATTAGCCTTGGGTTAAGTGGGTGGATTGCTGGGAGGTGCGGCTTCGTGTTTTGTCTTTAAATAAAGAGCTGGCCCTTGTCGATTTCTTGATTCGTCAGGGCATCGAAGGTTACAGGGAGAAGGCAGGAGAATGGGGTTGAGAGGGGAAAGTCGGCCATGATTGGATGACAGTCACTGGATGGGCCGACTGGCCTACTTCTGCTCCTATGGGTAAAGATCCAAGGTTGTAGTGGTTGGAACAGAAAGTACTCCAGCTATGATCAAAATACCACTGGCGTTGTCATGAAATTTGTAGTTTTTGCGGCAGCAGTACGGTGAAATACATTTTAAATTAGTAGTATGGAAACTTTTTTTAAAATATCTTTTGTGAGGTGGTGTTCGTGGGTTGGTTCCTTGTCCGTTCGGAAACCTGATGGTGAGGGGAAGGAGCTGTTGGTTAGGACGTGGTCTATGGCTTCAGGCTCCTGTGCCACCTTCCTGATGGTGGCACTGAGAAGAGGGCATGTCCTGGGCGACAGCAGTTCTCTGAGGCATGGCCTTTTGAGAATGTCCTTGGTGCTGGGGACGCGAGTGCCCACGATAGAGCCGGCTGAGTTTACAGCCCTCCGCAGCCCTTTTCCGATCCTGTGCGGTCGCCCCTCCACACCAGACGGTGATGCAACTCCACGGTACGCCTGTAGAAATTTGTCGGAGTCTTTTGCGACGTGCCCAGTGCCCTCAAACTCCTAATGAGATGCAGTCGCTGGCCGCCTTTGTAATCGTATCGATATGTCGGGCCCAGGATGGATCCTCAGATGTTGACACCCCGGAACTTGAAATTGCTCCCCCTTTCCACTGCTGGCCCCTGGACGAAGGCTGGTATCCACATTCTGTTCCTCGGTCTTGGTGAGTGCAAGGTCATTATTGTGACACTGCTCGCCCAGCTGATCCGTCTCGCTCCTGTTCACCACCTCGTCACCATCCGAACTTCTGCCCCCAGCCTCCCATCGTCGGCAAGTTTATCGACGGCTTTTGAGCTGTGCCGTGGGTGTAGAGAGAGTCGAGCAGTGGGCTCAGCGTGTATTCTTGAGGTGCGCGGGCCTAACCTGCGTCTTATGAACGGGCGCAAAACTGCGGAGGCTGGAATCTGGAGCAACGCAAAATGTCGGAGGAGCTCAGCAGGCCAGGCAGCATCTGTAGAAAAGAGTCGACATTTCGTGCCGAGGTATCTGGACCAGAGCCGCAATTTTTATGTGTATTTAAGGCAGACTTGATTAGTCAGGGCTTGAAGGGATGCGGGGTGGGGGAAAGGCAGGAGATTGGGTCTGATGGAGAAAATGGATCAGCCTTGATGAAATGGCGGAGCAGACTTGATGGGCCAAATGGCCTCAATGTGCTCCTATTTCTTGTGGTGTGGTGGCCTTATAGGGACTTCAGCCTGTTGATTCCTCTCCATAGATACTGCCTAACCTGCTGTTCCTTCATTTTGTACGTGTTGCCCTGGATCTCTAGAAGCTGCCGGTGTTGCCACCTCCAGGGATATTTGGATGACCCTTCGTTCCCTCAAGCTGTCCTGTTCGTGGAACCCCTCCTCCCCTTATTAAGCATCCTCCAAAAACGAATCGGCTCGTCCGCTCTCCCCTGAGGCTTCTGTTTGGGCTGGTGGTCGTAACCTCTCTCTCTCTCTCTCTCTCCGTTCACTGCACACAGCTGCCTCCGCTCCTGGTTCCAGCGCCAGCAGACCTGCCCCACCTGCCGCATGGACGTGCTGCGGACCACACTGCCCACACAGACGCCTGCACCAGCGCCCGCACAGCCGCAGGCGCCCATTGTGCCCCAGCAGCCAAACCGTGAGTGCCATTCTGAGCCCACGCCGCATGCAGGCTGAGCTCCCACGGGGTGGGGGGTGGTGCGGGAGGGGGGTGGGGAAGGGGTTATGGTTATGGGCTTGTGAAGTTGGGTGAAGGGAATACGGTTTGAATCCGCTTCAGAAACGCATCCCCGTGGAATCCGTGTGCTTTCTCCCAGTCCTCTGGTTTCCTCCCACAGTCCAAAAATTTAATTGGTCATTGTAAATTATCCCATGATTGAGTTGGGGTGAAATCGGGGCTGTCGGGTGTTGCTGGGCAGTGCCTCTCAAAGGGCATCTTTTAATTATTTTTTTAAAGCCCAAGGTCTCTGTGTTCTTTCATGCCCCGCTTTTTACTATAAATGTCTTGCCCCCTATTTGACTTCTGTCAGTGCATCGTCTTGCACTCGTTGGGATTAAGTTCCATCTGCCATCACGCTGCCCAGCTTGGCGTCTGATCGATATCCTGCTGTAGCCTTCAACCTTCCATCGCCGCCCGTCTCCAGAGTAATTCAGGATCCAGTTCTCCACTCAAGGGACTTGGTCCTTTATGGTCTTTCGTGAAGCATTAGACTATGCCTACTGCCCTGCCAACATCAATCATCTTAGTTGCCTCTTAGTCTGGGTTTTTTTTTTGGTCTTCCAGGCCCCCTCTTGTGTTAATGAAATCAGCGCCCCCTCCTCCCACTCACCTGGACTCGAATGCCAACCTCCTCCCTGTCTCTATCCACAGAAGTGTTCCCAAAATGTCTTTTGCTCCTCAAGTAACGCTTAACCCACCTCCGCAGTTTCATTTCCTAAGATGAGGTCAAGTTCTGCCTGGCTTCTCTTCAGACCATAATTCGGCCTGGTCCCAGTGACCTCCACCTGGTGCATAGCCTGCCACGGTCAACCTGGGCGAGAACTTCTTCCCTCAGAAGTACTTATCCAAACTTCTCAAACGTTGAAGTCGAACCTCATTGCTGGCAGCTCATTCCACACTCTCACCACCCTCCTGAGTGAAGTTCCCCTTAACGATTTCACCTCTCACCCTTGACCTATGACCTCGAGTTCTAACCTTAGTAGAAAAAGACTGCTTGCATTTATTTTATCTTTTTCGTTGTTCCTCTCCGCGCCCTGTGGCACATCGGGCAGCGACCCTGCCATTTCGCACTGTCTTTTTTTTCACCAAGGCCAAGTTCCGAGCTTGAAGCTCAACCCAGCACCGATGGGAAACGTGCAGATTTGACCCTGGACCGCTCACCTCCGAAGTCCGGTGCAGAATACCGCTACACCACCGATCGGCCTATTTGTCTTATCTAATAGCCCTCAAAATTTGTCTATTCAATCAAATCTCCCCTCATTTTCCAACGCTCTCGAGAGTAAAGTCAGAACCTATACAGTATTTCCTTATAAATCAGGTTCTCAATCCCCAGCAACAACCTTGTAAACTTTCTCTGTACTCTTTCGATCTTATTGATACCTTTGAGGAATTTAAACCCGACAAGTTGCAAGTGAGGCGCAGGGGGATAATCACCAGGGAAAGACTTCCTTGCCCTTTCTTTGTGGCTCGGGGGACAGATAGTCAGGGTGCTGGGCTGTCTCCTGCGGTGGTTTGAGATCACCTTCATCTCCCATCGAAACAGCGAGCTCGACAGTGGACTTGGGCGCAGCCAGAGACGGTTTTTGTGAGGGGGGGGTCGGTCAAGTGCTCACCCTGTCCTCCCTTCTGCTTCCAGTGCCTCCAGGGATGATGCCACCCTTCCCGCCGGGCCTCTTCCCCTTCTGGCCGCCCGTGGCAAACCTGGGCCAGAACTTCTTCCCCCAGGCCCCGGGCGCGGCTCCCAACACACCGCAGCCCGGTGCTTCAGCTCCCTCCGGGTCGGATGCTCAGTCTAACGGTAAGTGTTCAACTGCGTGTGAAGGCGAAGCAAAAAAACTTTTAAATAGCCGAACTGCTGGGCTAATAAATTAAAGTTAATCCTGCACCCTCCGCAGCTTGGTGCCGGACTGTCAGATTTTCCCAGCAGTTGGTCGTTACTTTATTCGTATCATTTTCCTCCCACATCCCAAACACCTACAGGGTTAGTAGGTTACACACACACGCACAATGCTGGAGGAACTCAGCAGGCCAGGCAACATCAATGGAAAACGAGTAAACAGTCGACATTTCGGGCCAAGACCCTTCGACAGAGCTGCAGGGGAAAAAAAAGATGAGAAATCGTCATTTTAATTTCTCCGGTCCTGATGAAGGGTCTTGGCCCGAAACGTTGACTGTACTCTTTCCCATAGATGCTGTCCAGCCTGCTGAGTTCCTCCAGCATTGTGTGTGTGTGTGTGTTGCTGGGATTTCCAGCATCTGTAGAATTTGTCTTGCTCGGGTTAGGAGGTTAATTGGTCACGTGGGTCTAATTGAGCAGTGGCCCTGTTACTGTGCTGTTTTTCAGCGAGCTCGTTTAAGGGAGAGCAAGAAAGTCTGGGAAGTGGGGCCACCAGTGAGTTTCAACGGGTTAAACCGTGCGTTCTATGCAAATTTACTGGGTGGGCAAAAGGAGAGGCTTGGCATAAATAGAACTCGTCTTCCTACAGCATGGGACTACATCAGAGCTGGAGCAGGCACGGCTTCCCCGGCGTATTGACCTGAAACTAGTTGTAAACATGTCCCGAATTCAATTCAGAATTCGGCATAAGTTGCCGAGTTTGTCGCCGATTCTCAAGTCGGGGGAACTCGAAATAAAGGCGGCAGATTGTAATGACGAAACAGCGAGCTGTTAGCCTCCCCTCTCATTTGGGGAAGGACAGATACCTCTCCCTCTCATGAGAGAACAAGTGAGCCTGGGGGGGTGTCGAACTGTTGGGATGAACAGAGGTTTTCAGTGGACTCTAGATCGTGGTCTCTTTGTGGGGGGGCTTTGCTGTTGATTGCATGATGGTTGATTGAGGGGGGGCTTATGCTTTCTGCTGGAACAAGTGGGGGGAAGGTTGCCTTTTTTTTTTAACTGCTGCTTGTGTGGGAAGGGGAGTGGGGCTTTGAGGATCGAATGTTTTTCTGTCATTCTTTGGGATTTTCCCCCGTTTCGTGGCTGTCTGCGAAGAGTAAGAATTTCAGGTTGTATACTGTATACATTGATAGTAAATGGAACTACTGAAATTGCTGGACTTCAGGAAAATGAGGAGCAGGGTTCTCATTGAAGCCTGTCCCATATGGAAAGGCCTAGAGAGGACGTGGAGAGGATGTGTCCTATGGGGGGTGGGGGGAGAGTCTCGGTCCAGAGGGGGCTGCCTCAGAACAGAAGGACGTCCCTTTAGAATAGTTGAGGAAGAATTTCCTTAGCCAGAGGGTGGTGAATCTGTGGAATTCGTTGCCACAAACTGCCATGGAGGCAGAGGTTGATAGGTTCTTGATTATTAAGGGCATCAGTGGTTACGGGGGAGGGTGCGGTTGAGAGAGATAATAAATCAGCCGTGATGGAATGGCAGAGCAGAACCGATGGGCCGAATGGCCTAATTCAACTCCCATGACTTGCGGTCTTAGGAAGGCGCAGTCCAGTGGCAGCCAGAAAGGTCTTTTCTCACTGCTGTGGCATCCAGGGTCCCGGTAGCCCTGTGACGTCACAGAGCTTTAACACCATCCAGTCTGATGGCACCGACCAACGGGGTATCAGGGACCAGGCACAGGGGTCCTGGCTTCCCATCTCCGCCACTCCCAGGCTCCGACATGGAACCAGAAAGTGCCAGTCATCACGATAAGTGGGAAAAGACCGTGGCCAGGTCAAAGAGTTACTCAAAAACAGACATCGATGGTGAGGCAAAGTAAACACCTTTTATTTAAAACGGAAACCCAAGATACTGGAATCTGGAGCAACAAGCTAAATACTGGAAGAACACCTGGTCAGGCAGCATCTGTGGAGGGAAATGGACAGTCGATGTTTGGATTAAGGTCTTGCATCTGGATCTCATTGTCGTCTAGCTATCTGGACCTTGTAAAGACACCATTCCTTACAGTTTCGCCCCCTCTTGCCCACCCCCCCCCCATAAAGCCAGGACATTTGAAAGGTTCTCTTCCAGAAACTGGGGCTTTCCCCCTCACTATTATTGACAGAACCTTCACCCACATCTCCTCTCTTCCCCGCATTTCTGCTCTTCCCCCACCTCCTCCCAGTCAGAGAGTCCCATCCTTGCCCTTCGTCCCTCTGCCCAGCACGTTCCTCGAAGCAGTCCGTGTGAAGGGACTCGGCCTGAAACCTGGACTGCCCATCTCCCGCCGCAGATGCCGCCTGACTCACTCTGCTCTCCCAGCGTTCTTATTTTTGGAGATCCGGCCCAGCGAGCCCATGCTGCCTAATTACATCGAGGTGACCAATTAACCCGGACATCTTTGGAATGCAGGAAGATACGCGAGGGAACCCGCTCAGTCACGGGGAGAACGTACACACTCCTTTCCTTGCATCCCGTGACAGGAATTGAACCCGGCTCGCTGGCGCTCTAGCACTATTATACCACCATGCCAAAATTTTGTCTGCTGGTCTTTTGTTTTGGTTTGGAATTGAGGCTGGGGTTAATTATTCTGGAACTAAGGGAAGGACTCTGATGCCACCTTGAGGGCATCGGCATAGTTTCAGTGGGGGAAGACTGCCATAGACTTTGTCCCGAATGTTGAACAGTCCAATGATTCAATTTAATATCTGAGTAAGTATACAGTATACAACTTGAAATTCTTACTCTTCACAGACAGCCATGAAACGGGGGTGGGGAATCCAAAGAATGAATGACAGGAAAATGTTAGAATCCCAAACCCTCCCCCCATGCAGTCCATCAAGAACGACTGTTCATCCCCACACCTCTTTCTCACTAGCGAGGGGGAGGTGGGGGGAGAGAGAGCGATATCGCTCCTGCAACAGCGAGGGGGAAGACCAACAACTTGCTGCTTTGTTGTCACAGTGTGCCGCATCGTGTACTTCGAGTCCCCCCTCCCGACTCGAGAATCAGCAACCCTCCCCACTTGCCTGCTATATTAAGAAAATAGCTTCTGTCACCTTGGTAATTGTTTTATGGTCGTCATGTGTATGGCAATGCAGTGAAAAGATTTATTTTACATGCCATCCAGAGAGTTCACTCCAAAAATACATTGAGGGAGTACAGAAAGATGACAGCAGATTGCGGAATGTACGCTGTGGTCACTTTATTAGGTACGGGAGTTTCTTCTGCTGCTGTCGACCAGCCACTTTAATGGTCGACGTGTTGTGTATTCACCACTGTTGTAAAGCGTGGTTATTTGAGTTACTGTCAGCCTGAACCAGTCTGGCCATTCTCCTCACTAACAAGTAGTTTTCGCCCACAGAACTGCCACTCACTCTGAATTAGTTTCTCTCACCATTCTCTGCAAACTCTAGAGACTGTTGTGGGTGAAAATCCCAGGAGATCAGCAGATTCTGAGGTACTCCAGCCACCCCGTCTGGCACCAGAATCATTCCACGGTCAACACCACTGAGGTCACATTCTAATGTCTGGTCTGAGCTTCTTGGCCACGTCGGCGTGCTCTTACTGCATCGAGCTGCTGCCACATGATTGGCTGATTCGATATTTGCATTAACGAGCGGGTATTACCTAATAAAGCAGCCACTGAGGACGTTACAGGGGAAGTGCAGTGCTGGTGGTCAGTGTCAGGGCCAAAATGAGATAAAATCAGGGCAACTGTGACTCTCTCTCCCTGCCCCTTTCCCACTCCCGGTCCATAATAGAGACCCATATCAGAATCCGGTTTATCATTCACATGTCATAATTTTTTTTGCGCCGTAGTAGAGTGCAACACATAAAATTACTACGTTACTGTGCAAAAGTCTCGGCACCCTAGCTATAGCGTTTTAAGACTTTTGCACAGCACTGTGTATACTCTGATCATAAATTTACTTTGAACTGGGACAGATGAGGCCAGGACATCAGTGCTTTGCAGCCAGTTTGTCGCTTCTGAGGTGTGAGAGGGGAACTGGAAACAGAACTGGCCCCAGCAAGCCCGTCCTTTCTATTTCTCTTCGCTCGGTCTCTGTCGTGTGCCCACCAACCGCTGAGGTTTTTTTTTTGTATTCTAGCTGCTAACAGCGACGCATCGCGGGCCGGCGAAACGGCGGCAGGGACCGGGCTGGAACCACCGCCAGCAGGATCGATCCCGGGATTCCCCTTCTCCTTCCCTCCCTTCCCGTCGGCCCCCTGGATGGGAATGCCGCCGCCACCCTTCGGTAAGAGCGCGTGCTGGGCGCGCAAAATGGCAGCGGGTGGCCCTCTGCTCCTGCGGTTGGCACCGGGCGAAGTTCAGTGCGTTGCCATGGTTCCTCCACAGACACAGGAGCAGAATTGGGCCATTCGCCCCGTCTAAAGGGTTGCTATCGGAAGGACAAAGCTCAGCAGGTCAGGACTGAAACTGAGCCTTGCGGAGGTGTCTCGGTCCGAAACGTCAACCTTTTATTCCTCTCCATAGATGCTGCCTGACCTGCTGAGTTCCTCCAGCATTTTCTGTGTGTGTGTGTTACTTTGGGTTCTCAGCGTCTCGTGTTCATAAAGTCTGAAGGGTTGAGGGAGAAGAGACAGGTGTACGGTTTTTAACAAGCAGTGTTTTTCTGTGTGGACCACTGGGGTCGAGGATAATTTGCTTTCATTCTGTGTTTGTGGGGGTCTGAGGTGGCCGGTGACCCGTTGTGGAATCAGCGGGTCAAAGTCAAGTTTATCGTCACTGTACAAGTACACGTATTAAGGGTGCAGTGAAAAACCTGCAGTATCACTCACAAGCTCGGAGAACAGTACAGGCCCTTCGGCCCACAATGTCGTGCTGACCTTTTAACCCACACTAAGATCAGTCTACCTTCCCTCCTACTGCACTCTCTTTTTCTATCTTCCATTTGCCTGTCGAAGAGTTTTCTAAATGTACTTGACTCTACCACCACCCTGGGCAGCTTGTTCAACGTATCTAGCAGCCTCTGTGTCTAAAGGTTTACCTCTTGACTCCTGCCCCCCCCCCCCCATATTTCATCTTGAAGTTATGTCCCTTGTATTAGCCATTTTCCCCGATTGGGGGGGTGGGAAGGTCTCTTGTATGCCTCTATCAAGTCACTTCGCCCTCCTTCTCTCCAAAGAGTTCACTCAACCTTTCCTCACGTGACATACTCCCTAATCCAGGCAGCATCTTGCAAAAACTCCTGTGCACCCTCTCTGAAGCTTCCACGTCCTTCCCCGAACGAGGCGACCAGAACTGAACACCATATTCCCAGTGTGGTCTGACCGGCATTTTATGGATCTGCAACGCCGCCTTGCAGCTCTTGAACGCAGCCCCCTCCCCCCGACTAATGAAGGGCGCCTTCTTAACAACCTTACATGGCAACTTTGAGGGATCTATGGATGTGAACCCCAAGTTCCCTCTTCCTCCACTCTGCTAAGAATTTTGTCATTAACCCTGTAAGCTGCCTTCAAATTTGGCCTTGCAACATGAATTTATTTCACACTTTCCAGTGTTGAACTGCATCTGCCTTTTCTCAGCCCAGCCGTCCACCCTATTAATATCCCGTTGTAACCTATGACAACCTTCTACACTGTCCACAACACCACCAACCTTTGCATCATCTGCATATTACAGAACGGCAGGCAGTGACTAGTCGGGGACCGCAGCTATTTACAGTATACATGAATGATTTAGATGAAGGGATTAAAAATAACATTAGCAAATTTGCAGATGACACAAAGCTGGGTGGCAGTGTGAAATGTGAGGAGGATGTTATGAGAATGCAGGGTGACTTGGACAGGTTGGGTGAGTGGGCAGATGCAGTTTAATGTGGATAAATGTGAGGTTATCCACTTTGGTGGCAAGAACAGGAAGGCAGATTACTATCTGAATGGTGTCAAGTTAGGAAAAGGGGAAGTACAATGAGATCTAGGTGTCCTTGTTCATTAGTCACTGAAAGTAAGCATGCAGGTACAGCAGGCAGTGAAGAAAGCTAATGGCATGCTGGCCTTCATAACAAGGGGAGTTGAGTATAGGAGCAAAGAGGTCCTTCTGCAGTTGTACAGGGCCCTGGTGAGACCACACCAGGAGTATTGTGTGCAGTTTTGGTCTCCAAATTTGAGGAAGGACATTCCAGCTATTGAGGGAGTGCAGCGTAGGTTCACGAGGTTAATTCCTGGGATGGTGGGACTGTCATATGTTGAAAGATTGGAGTGACTGGGGTTGTATACACTGGAATTTAGAAGGATGAGAGGGGATCTGATTGAAACATATAAGATTATTAAGGGATTGGACACGCTAGCGGCAGGAAACATGTTCCCAATGTTGGGGGAGTCCAGAACCAGAGGCCACAGTTTAAGAATAAGGGGTAGACAATTTAGAACGGAGTTGAGGAAAAACTTTTTCACACAGAGGGTTGTGGTTCTGTGGAATGCTCTGCCTCAGAAGGCAGTGGAGGCCAATTCTCTGGATTCTTTCAAAAAAAGAGTTAGATAGAGCTCTTAAAGATAGCAGAGTGAAGGGATATGGGGAGAAGGCAGGAAAAGGGTACTGATTGTGGATGATCAGCCATGATCACAGTGAATGGTGGTGCTGGCTCGAAGGGCTGAATGGCCTACTCCTGCACCTATTGTCTATTAGACTGGACAACAAATTTTCTCAAAAGTGCTGCTTCTTCAGATTTTTTTTTGTTTATGATAGACCACTTGAAGCTGAACACAAATATAATTTCAGACTACTGGTATCACGTAGGAATTTGGAGAAATGAGAAATCAACTTTTATTGAATGTAATGCATTTAATTTCATAATGGTGCTGACGTTTTGCGATAATTCAGCTTGGCTAAAAACGTTCTGTTGATGATTTTCCAAAAGTATTTGGGAAGCAAAATCTTTGTTCTCCAGCGTTACCATCCCACCCGTCAACTTCCTCATCCAGGTCATTTATTAAAATCAGAAAGAGCAGAGGCCCCAGAACAAATGGCTGCAGAACATCACTGGTCAGTAAACTCCAGGAAGAATACATTCCATCTACAACCACCCTCTGCCAGCTCTGAATCCACACAACAGCCACGCTTCCCTGGAACCCTTGTCACCCGAGTTTCAGTGAGCCTTCCATGGGGAACTTGTATCAAACGTCTTACTGAAATCCATATACACCAGATCCAGTGCTGTGCAGTCATCAATATGCTTTGTCACATCCTCAAAGAATTCAATCAATACTATATATAGTACAAATTTTTACAGAAGTCTATTAAAAGAAAGTCCGTTGCAGTGCAAAGTGAGGTGGTGTTCGTGGGTTCGATGTCCATTCAGAAATCGGACGGCAGAGGGGAAGGAAGCTGTTCCTGAATCATTGAGTGTGTGCCTTCAGGCTCCTGTACCTCCTCCCTGATGGTAGCAATGAGAAGAGGGCATGTCCTGGGTGGTGGAAGGGCTTTAAGAATGGACGCCACTTACCTGAGGCACTGCTCCTTGAAGATGTCCTGGATACTGCGGAGGCTGGTGCCCATGAAGGAGCTGACTGAGTTTACAACTCTCTGCAGCTTACTTCGATCCTGTGCAGTAAGTAGCCCCTTCCCCACCCCCAATACCAGACAGTGATGCAGCCAGTTCGAGTGCTCTCCATAGTACATCTGTAGAAATTTGCAAGTGTATTTGGTGACGTGCCAAATCTCCTCAAACTCCCAATGAAGTATAGCCATGGCCATGCCATCTCTGCAGCTGCGTCGATGTGTTGGCCCCAGGTTAGACCGTCGGAGTTATTAACACTCAGGAATTTGAAATTGCTCTCTCCCTCACTTCTCATCCTTCTGAGGACTAGTGTGTGTGTGTTCCCTCATCTTACCCTTTCGGGAGTCCACGGTCAGTTCTTTGGTCTTCCTGACGTTGAGTGTAAGGTTGTTGCTGCGACACCACTCCACCAGCTGGTACGTCCCGCTCCTGTACGCCCTCGCGTCATCACCTGTGAGATTCTGCCAACAGTGGTTGCATTGTATCGTCAGCAAATTCAATTTGTAATGAAGAGCCTGGTTGGAACTCCTGCTCTCTTTGTCTTCCTGCTCCAGCGATGCCTCCGATGCCGATGCCCCCCTCCGGTTTTGCTGGGCTGACGGAAGAGGAGCTGCGGGCGATGGAAGGGCAGGAGCGGCAGAACCTGGAGGCCCGGCTCCAGTGCCTGCAGAACATCCACACGCTGCTGGACGCGGCCATGGTCCAGATCCACCAGTACCTCTCGGTCGTCGCTACCCTCAGGTAGGCTGAGGTCCCCCAGGCCTCTTGTCTCAAAGCTGATGGCGAGCAGAAAAGTGGTCACCCACGTTCCCACGGCTTGTGCTCCTCGCTGCCCTTTTCGCACTGAAAATAGGAGCGGGGTGGGCCACTTGCCCTGCTGGGGTTGGGAGGAGGGGGGGATAATCAACCATGATGGAATGGCGAGAGCAAACGGGACATGGCTTGAATGGCCTGATTGTGCTCAAATGGCTTGCAGTCTCAAGCCTGCCCCGCCGTTCGACGTGAGCATGCTTGATCTACCCTGGGACTCGGAAGTGATAGAGTCAAAGTAACGCAGCTCGGAAATAGGCCCCTCAAGTACTTGTCCCACTTGCCCATGTTGGCCCAAAACCCTCCAATGCGCAAATCCAAATGTCACTTAAATCAGACCGTAAGACGCAGAAGCAGAACTGGGCAACTCGAGCCTGCTCTACCAATGCCCCACGGCTGACTTATCATCCCTCGCAACCCCATTCTCCTGCCTCTCTCCCCCCCCCAACCTTTGATGCCCTTCCTGCTCAAGAGCCTCACAGCCTCCGCTGTAAATGTACCCAGTGGAATTCATTGACCCCCCACATACGTCTGTGGCAATGAATTCCACAGATTCACCACCCTCCGGCTAAAGAGATTCCTCCTCATCTGTTTCGAAGGGGTGTCCTATTCCGATGCTGTGCCCTCTGGTCCTAGACTCCCCCATTATGGGGAACATCCCCCTTCA
The DNA here is from genome assembly GCF_963921235.1 of Mobula hypostoma. NCBI lineage: Eukaryota > Metazoa > Chordata > Chondrichthyes > Myliobatiformes > Myliobatidae > Mobula > Mobula hypostoma. The sequence continues at coordinate 15,333,531 of NC_086126.1, read as the reverse complement.
CTCTATCTGGGCTTTTCAATATTCAGTGGATTTCAATAAGATTCCCCCCTCCTTTTCATTCTTGTAAACTCCAGCGGAGACGGGCCCGAAGCCATCAAGTGCTTCTCATGTGTTAACCCTTTCATTCCCTGTGAGCCTCCTGAATGACAGGATATACTTTCTTAGATAAGAGGCTCAAAACTGCTCTCGACACTCCAAGTGCTGTCTGACCAATAATTTTTGCTTTTATTATATGCCCTCTTGATTTTATGCTGTCTAATTTCCACTTAGCAGCCACAGCTGCGTCATCCCCCTTTACAATACATTGGGATACATCGATCCTGTGCCTTCCGAATTGCTCCCAGAAATTCCAGCCGTTGCTGCTTTGCCGTCTTCCCTGCTGGTGTCCCCTTACAACCAACTTTGGCTGGCACTTCTCTTGTGCCTCTGTAGTTCCCTTTGCTGATTCATCTGTCTTTAGCTTCTCTCTCTCAAACTGCAGGGTGAATTGCTGTCTCTTAAGCTTTCCTTTCCCTTAAGCTCAAATCAAATTTGATTTATTACACAGTACGCAATCCAGAATTTCCTTCTCCCTCATAGGCTTGACCACAAGCTGCTCTAAAAAAAGCCATCTCTCAGGAATTCTACAAATTCCTTTTCTTGGGATCCAGTACTAATCTTGATTTTTTTTTTCAATCTACCCATGAGATCCCCCATGACTATTGTAACATTGCCCTTTTTTTAAAATGCTTGTTGTAATTTATATCCCACACCCCAGCTACTCATCGGAGGCCTGCATATAACTCCCATCCGAGTCTTTTTACCCTCTGCAGTTTCCGAACTCTACCCACAAGGAGTCTACATCTTCCAATCCCATTCACCTCTTTCTGAGGATTTGATTTCATTCCTTACCAACAGAGACACCCCACATTAACGTTGCAGCTATTGAATTCTACACGTCTCTCCTTCACCTTTACAAGAGCATTCTTGACGTGACCCTGTGAGAAGCCTCCCGCTTGCCGACTGTTCCTTTGCCAATCGACCCCCAGGTTGGTCCTGCACCAGTTCAGGATCCGTTCTGGCTTTTTCCATAACTATTTTAAAACGTACAGGATTGTCCCTGGAGCCAAAGTGCATTTTAGCCACTTGGCCCACCTTGTTCCCCTCGGAGGAGGCCCAGTCTTGCTCCCTCCCGAGTTCCCCAGCTCCTCGTAGCCCCCAACTCCCATGATGTAGTGCAGTGGTGTTCATGGCTTCATGGGCAGTTCAGAAACCTGGTGGTGGAGGGAAAGGAGCTGTTATTGAAACAGCGAGGTGGGGGGGAGGTCTGCAGAGTCCCGTACGTCCTCTGGGTTTAATGAGAAGAGGGCATGTCCTGGGTGATGGGGGTCCTTAGTGATGGCTAACGCCTTTCTGAGGCATCGCCATTTTGAAGATGATTTCGGGGTGGGGGGGGAGGGAGAGCGAATTTTACGCAAGGCTGATCCGCCTGCCTTTCCCTAGCCCCCCGAGGCCACCGGCAGCAGCAACGGCTGAGAGCGCGGTACCGAGCACGGAGACGGCGGAGCTGGCGGCTGGATCGCAGGCGAGTTCGCCAGGAGAGCCCGGCCCCCCTCCGGCTGACAACAGCCCGACACAGCCTGCTCCTACGCCCGAAGAAATAGGTGGGTTTCCGCAAAGGAGGCGGGGTTGGGGTGGTAGATGCTGCTCCGCGCGCGTGTCCCTTCCCGAAATCCGTGTATCCCAGGAGAGTATATCCCCAAGATGTGAGGAATTCGGGGTGGGGTGGGCGGAACTCCTCTGTGCGACCGGGAGGCTTGTCCGCAGTTTGCTGACTTCCAAAGCTCATGTCTTTGAGACAGATGCCCCGAGTTTCCACAGCAGAATTAGTGTGAGCAGGCCGCGCCTGTGACCAAGCAGCTTGCTGACGGAAATTCCACCCTTCAGAGGACGGGGTGGGGGGGGGAGCTGTTAATCCCAAGGTGCCAGGTGGAGCTTTGGTCATGCAAACAGGCCGTTCAGCCCGTCTGCTCCGTGCCAGCACCTGTGCTCCGCCGCAAGCAGCTCCTCGCTCCACCCCAACCTGTCTCTTTGGCCTTTTCCCCTCTCTGCATCCGGAGGAGGGGGGAGAGTGACAGAGGCTGGGAGGTGACGGCGGCATCTACCGGGACAGGAAGATGGAGCACTGAACCAGGAGTCACATCTCACCTGGGCAGTAACAACGGTGTATTCTCTAGCTTCAGCATAATCAAAGGCCCCACCCACCCCATGCATTCTGTGACCCAAGGACAGCTTCCTTCCAACTCTTGCCAAACTCTTGAACGGAGCTCTTGGACAACAAGATGGACTCCTGACCACTGTTCCCTCTGAGGTATTCGCCGTGCACAAAGGACTTGTGTCGTGAGGAAGGTCTTTAGGACCCAGGGGAGCCGGGGAGCGCAGGCGCTGCTGCTGGATCCGCAGTGTTTCTCTCCCGTTTGACGGATGCCTCTTGCGCATTAAAACTCTCAAATGGTGTTTATTTCACTCTCTGCACATTTATCTTTACGGGGACTTGCTCCTGACTCCAGACTCAGCAGCTGTTTCCTGAGCTCCCCAGCTCCCCTGGGCCCTAAAGTCCAACACAACGCAGTTCCTTTCTGCGCTCGTAGCAAAAGAAGTGCATGCGCACACCTTGGAGGGACATCGCTCTTGAGCCCAGTCCATCTCGATACGATCAAACACTTTGTTCCACACCTGCACTGCACTCCGAGGCTCTTACACTTCATCCACAACTGTTACTGTTTTACCTTGTTCTACCTCAATGCATTGTCTAAAGGTTTGATCTATATGACGAGCTTTATACTACATCTGACAACAGTGAACCAATACAGCCCTCCAACATCTTCCTCCACTCTTCCCTCCTCCATCTGTCCATCACCCCTCCTCACCCGGACCCACCCATCACCCCCCAGCCTCTGTCACTATTCCCACTCCCCCCTCCTCCATCTGTCCATCACCCCTCCTCACCCGGACCCACCCATCAGCCCCCAGCCTCTGTCACTATCCCCACTCTCCCCTCCTCCATCTACCCATCACCCCTCCTCACCCAGATCCACCCATCACCTCCCAGTCTCTGTCACTATCCCCACTCTCCCCTCCTCCATCTGCCCATCACCCCTCCTCACCCGGACCCACCCATCAGCTCCCAGCCTCTGTCACTATCCCCACTCTCCCCTCCTCCATCTGCCCATCACCCCTCCTCACCCGGACCCACCCATCAGCTCCCAGCCTCTGTCACTATCCCCACTCTCCCCTCCTCCATCTGCCCATCACCCCTCCTCACCCAGATCCACCCATCACCTCCCAGCCTCTGTCACTATCCCCACTCTCCCCTCCTCCATCTGCCCATCACCCCTCCTCACCCGGATCCACCCATCACCTCCCAGCCTCTGTCACTATCCCCACTCTCCCCTCCTCCATCTGCCCATCACCCCTCCTCACCTAAACCCACCCATCACCTCCCCGCCTCTGTCACTATTCCCACTCCCCCCTCCTCCATCTGCCCATCACCCCTCCTCACCCGGATCCACCCATCACCTCCCAGCCTCTGTCACTATCCCCACTCTCCCCTCCTCCATCTGCCCATCACCCCTCCTCACCCGGATCCACCCATCACCCCCCAGCCTCTGTCACTATCCCCACTCTCCCCTCCTCCATCTGCCCATCACCCCTCCTCACCCAGATCCACCCATCACCTCCCAGTCTCTGTCACTATCCTCACTCCCCCCTCCTCCATCTGTCCATCACCCCTCCTCACCCAGACCCACCCATCAGCCCCCAGCCTCTGTCACTATCCCCACTCTCCCCTCCTCCATCTACCCATCACCCCTCCTCACCCGGATCCACCCATCACCTCCCAGCCTCGGTCACTATCCCCACTCTCCCCTCCCCCATCTGCCCATCACCCCTCCTCACCTGGATCCACCCATCACCTCCCAGCCTCTGTCACTATCCCCACTCTCCCCTCCTCCATCTGCCCATCACCCCTCCTCACCCAGACCCACCCATCACCCCCCAGCCTCTGTCACTATCCCCACTCTCCCCTCCTCCATCTACCCATCACCCCTCCTCACCCAGACCCACCCATCACCTCCCAGTCTCTGTCACTATCCCCACTCTCCCCTCCTCCATCTGTCCATCACCCCTCCTCACCTGGATCCACCCATCACCTCCCAGTCTCTGTCACTATCCCCACTCTCCCCTCCTCCATCTGTCCATCACCCCTCCTCACCCAGACCCACCCATCACCCCCCAGCCTCTGTCACTATTCCCACTCCCCCCTCCTCCATCTGCCCATCACCCCTCCTCACCCGGATCCACCCATCACCTCCCAGCCTCTGTCACTATCCCCACTCTCCCCTCCTCCGTCTGTCCATCACCCCTCCTCACCCGGACCCACCCATCACCTCCCAGCCTCTGTCACTATTCCCACTCCCCCCTCCTCCATCTGCCCATCACCCCTCCTCACCCGGACCCACCCATCACCTCCCAGCCTCTGTCAGTATTCCCACTCCCCCCTCCTCCGTCTGTCCATCACCCCTCCTCACCCAGACCCACCCATCAGCCCCCAGCCTCTGTCAGTATTCCCACTCTCCCCCTCCTCCATCTGCCCATCACCCCTCCTCACCCAGACCCACCCATCACCCCCCAGCCTCTGTCACTATTCCCACTCTCCCCTCCTCCGTCTGCCCATCACCCCTCCTCACCCGGATCCACCCATCACCTCCCAGCCTCTGTCACTATCCCCACTCTCCCCTCCTCCCTCTGCCCATCACCCCTCCTCACCTGGATCCACCCATCACCTCCCAGCCTCTGTCACTATCCCCACTCTCCCCTCCTCCATCTGCCCATCACCCCTCCTCACCTGGATCCACCCATCACCTCCCAGCCTCTGTCACTATCCCCACTCTCCCCCTCCTCCACTTGCCCATCACCCCTCCTCACCCAGACCCACCCATCACCCCCCAGCCTCTGTCACTATTCCCACTCTCCCCCTCCTCCATCTGCCCATCACCCCTCCTCACCCGGATCCACCCATCACCCCCCAGCCTCGGTCACTATCCCCACTCTCCCCCTCCTCCATCTGCCCATCACCCCTCCTCACCCGGATCCACCCATCACCCCCCAGCCTCGGTCACTATCCCCACTCTCCTCTCCTCCATCTGCCCATCACCCCTCCTCACCCGGACCCACCCATCACCTCCCAGCCTCGGTCACTATTCCCACTCTCCCCTCCTCCATCTGCCCATCACCCCTCCTCACCCAGACCCACCCATCACCTCCCAGTCTCTGTCACTATCCCCACTCTCCCCTCCTCCATCTGCCCATCACCCCTCCTCACCCAGACCCACCCATCACCTCCCAGCCTCGGTCACTATTCCCACTCTCCCCTCCTCCATCTGCCCATCACCCCTCCTCACCCAGACCCACCCATCACCTCCCAGTCTCTGTCACTATCCCCACTCTCCCCTCCTCCATCTGTCCATCACCCCTCCTCACCCAGACCCACCCATCAGCCCCCAGCCTCTGTCAGTATTCCAACTCTCCCCCTCCTCCATCTGCCCATCACCCCTCCTCACCCAGACCCACCCATCACCCCCCAGCCTCTGTCACTATTCCCACTCTCCCCCTCCTCCATCTGCCCATCACCCCTCCTCACCCGGATCCACCCATCACCCCCCAGCCTCGGTCACTATCCCCACTCTCCTCTCCTCCATCTGCCCATCACCCCTCCTCACCCGGACCCACCCATCACCTCCCAGTCTCTGTCAGTATTCCCACTCTTCCCCTCCTCCATCTGCCCATCACCCCTCCTCACCCGGATCCACCCATCACCTCCCAGCCTCTGTCACTATTCCCACTCTCCCCCTCCTCCATCTGCCCATCACCCCTCCTCACCCGGACCCACCCATCACCCCCCAGCCTCGGTCACTATCCCCACTCTCCTCTCCTCCATCTACCCATCACCCCTCCTCACCCGGACCCACCCATCACCTCCCAGTCTCTGTCACTATCCCCACTCTCCCCTCCTCCATCTACCCATCACCCCTCCTCACCCAGACCCACCCATCACCTCCCAGCCTCTGTCACTATTCCCACTCTCCCCTCCTCCATCTGCCCATCACCCCTCCTCACCCGGACCCACCCATCACCCCCCAGCCTCGGTCACTATCCCCACTCTCCCCTCCTCCGTCTGTCCATCACCCCTCCTCACCCAGATCCACCCATCACCTCCCAGCCTCTGTCACTATTCCCACTCTCCCCTCCTCCATCTGCCCATCACCCCTCCTCACCCAGACCCACCCATCACCCCCCAGCCTCGGTCACTATCTCCACTCTCCCCTCCTCCATCTGTCCATCACCCCTCCTCACCCAGACCCACCCATCACCTCCCAGTCTCTGTCACTATCCCCACTCCCCCCTCCTCCATCTGCCCATCACCCCTCCTCACCCAGACCCACCCATCACCTCCCAGCCTCTGTCACTATCCCCACTCTCCCCTCCTCCATCTGTCCATCACCCTCCTCACCCAGACCCACCCATCACCTCCCAGCCTCTGTCACTATCCCCACTCTCCCCTCCTCCATCTGTCCATCACCCTCCTCACCCAGATCCACCCATCACCTCCCAGCCTCTGTCACTATTCCCACTCTCCCCCTCCTCCGTCTGCCCATCACCCCTCCTCACCCAGACCCACCCATCACCCCCCAGCCTCTGTCACTATTCCCACTCTCCCCTCCTCCATCTGTCCATCACCCCTCCTCACCCAGACCCACCCATCACCTCCCAGCCTCTGTCACTATCCCCACTCTCCTCTCCTCCATCTGTCCATCACCCTCCTCACCCGGATCCACCCATCACCCCCCAGCCCCAGTCACTATCCCCACTCTCCCCTCCTCCATCTGTCCATCACCCCTCCTCACCCAGACCCACCCATCACCTCCCAGCCTCTGTCACTATCCCCACTCTCCCCTCCTCCATCTGTCCATCACCCCTCCTCACCCAGACCCACCCATCACCTCCCAGCCTCTGTCACTATCCCCACTCTCCTCTCCTCCATCTACCCATCACCCCTCCTCACCCAGACCCACCCATCACCTCCCAGCCTCTGTCACTATTCCCACTCTCCCCTCCTCCATCTGTCCATCACCCCTCCTCACCCGGATCCACCCATCACCTCCCAGCCTCTGTCATTATCCCCACTCTCCCCTCCTCCATCTGCCCATCACCCTCCTCACCCAGACCCACCCATCACCTCCCAGCCTCTATCACTATCCCCACTCTCCTCTCCTCCATCTGTCCATCACCCCTCCTCACCCAGACCCACCCATCACCTCCCAGCCTCTGTCACTATTCCCACTCTCCTCTCCTCCATCTGTCCATCACCCCTCCTCACCCAGACCCACCCATCACCTCCCAGCCTCTGTCACTATTCCCACTCTCCTCTCCTCCATCTGTCCATCACCCCTCCTCACCCAGACCCACCCATCACCTCCCAGCCTCTGTCACTATTCCCACTCTCCCCTCCTCCATCTGTCCATCACCCCTCCTCACCCGGACCCACCCATCACCTCCCAGCCTCTGTCATTATCCCCACTCTTCCCTCCTCCATCTGCCCATCACCCCTCCTCACCCAGACCCACCCATCACCTCCCAGCCTCTGTCACTATTCCCACTCTCCCCTCCTCCATCTGCCCATCACCTCTCCTCACCCGGATCCACCCATCACCCCCCAGCCTCTGTCACTATTCCCACTCCCCCCTCCTCCGTCTGCCCATCACCCCTCCTCACCCAGACCCACCCATCACCTCCCAGTCTCTGTCACTATCCCCACTCTCCCCTCCTCCTCCATCTGCCCATCACCCCTCCTCACCCGGACCCACCCATCACCTCCCAGTCTCTGTCACTATCCCCACTGTCCCCTCCTCCATCTGTCCATCACCCTCCTCACCCGGACCCACACATCACCTCCCAGCCTCTGTCACTATCCCCACTCTCCCCTCCTCCATCTGCCCATCACCCCTCCTCACCCGGACCCACCCATCACCCCCCAGCCTCGGTCACTATCCCCACTCTCCCCTCCTCCATCTGGCCATCACCCCTCCTCACCCAGATCCACCCATCACCTCCCAGTCTCTGTCACTATCCCCACTCTCCCCTCCTCCATCTGCCCATCACCCCTCCTCACCCAGATCCACCCATCACCTCCCAGTCTCTGTCACTATCCCCACTCTCCCCTCCTCCATCTGTCCATCACCCCTCCTCACCCGGATCTACCCATCACCTCCCAGCCTCGGTCACTATTCCCACTCTCCCCTCCTCCATCTGTCCATCACCCCTCCTCACCCAGACCCACCCATCACCCCCCAGCCTCTGTCACTATCCCCACTCTCCCCTCCTCCATCTGTCCATCACCCTCCTCACCCGGACCCACCCATCACCTCCCAGCCTCTGTCACTATCCCCACTCTCCCCTCCTCCATCTGCCCATCACCCCTCCTCACCCAGATCCACCCATCACCTCCCAGCCTCTGTCACTATTCCCACTCTCACCTCCTCCATCTGTCCATCACTCCTCCTCACCCAGACCCACCCATCACCCCCCAGCCTCTGTCACTATCCCCACTCTCCCCTCCTCCATCTGCCCATCACCCCTCCTCACCCAGACCCACCCATCACCCCCCAGCCTCTGTCACTATCCCCACTCTCCCCTCCTCCATCTGCCCATCACCCCTCCTCACCCGGATCCACCCATCACCTCCCAGCCTCTATCACTATCCCCACTCTTCTCTCCTCCATCTGTCCATCACCCCTCCTCACCCGGATCCACCCATCACCTCCCAGCCTCTGTCACTATCCCCACTCTCCTCTCCTCCATCTGTCCATCACCCCTCCTCACCCAGACCCACCCATCAGCCCCCAGCCTCTGTCACTATTCCCACTCTCCTCTCCTCCATCTGTCCATCACCCCTCCTCACCCAGATCCACCCATCAGCCCCCAGCCCCAGTCACTATCCCCACTCTCCCCTCCTCCATCTGCCCATCACCCCTCCTCACCCGGATCCACCCATCACCTCCCAGCCTCTGTCACTATTCCCACTCTCCTCTCCTCCATCTGTCCATCACCCCTCCTCACCCGGACCCACCCATCACCTCCCAGCCTCTGTCACTATCCCCACTCTCCCCTCCTCCATCTGTCCATCACCCCTCCTCACCCAGACCCACCCATCAGCCCCCAGCCTCTGTCACTATCCCCACTCTCCCCTCCTCCATCTGCCCATCACCCCTCCTCACCCAGATCCACCCATCACCTCCCAGCCTCTGTCACTATCCCCACTCTCCCCTCCTCCATCTACCCATCACCCCTCCTCACCCAGATCCACCCATCACCTCCCAGTCTCTGTCACTATCCCCACTCTCCCCTCCCCCATCTGCCCATCACCCCTCCTCACCTGGATCCACCCATCACCTCCCAGCCTCTATCACTATCCCCACTCTCCCCTCCTCCATCTACCCATCACCCCTCCTCACCCAGATCCACCCATCACCTCCCAGCCTCTGTCACTATCCCCACTCTTCCCTCCTCCGTCTGCCCATCACCCCTCCTCACCCAGACCCACCCATCACCTCCCAGCCTCTGTCACTATTCCCACTCTCCTCTCCTCCATCTGTCCATCACCCCTCCTCACCCAGACCCACCCATCAGCCCCCAGCCCCAGTCACTATCCCCACTCTCCCCTCCTCCATCTGCCCATCACCCCTCCTCACCCGGATCCACCCATCACCTCCCAGCCTCTGTCACTATCCCCACTCTCACCTCCTCCATCTGTCCATCACTCCTCCTCACCCGGAGCCACCCATCACCTCCCAGCCTCGGTCACTATCCCCACTCTCCCCTCCTCCATCTGTCCATCACCGCTCCTCACCCAGACCCACCCATCACCCCCCAGCCTCTGTCACTATCCCCACTCTCCCCTCCTCCATCTGTCCATCACCCCTCCTCATCCAGACCCACCCATCACCCCCCAGCCTCTGTCACTATTCCCACTCTCCCCTCCTCCATCTGTCCATCACCCCTCCTCACCCGGATCCACCCATCACCTCCCAGCCTCTGTCACTATTCCCACTCTCCTCTCCTCCATCTGTCCATCACCCCTCCTCACCCAGACCCACCCATCAGCCCCCAGCCCCAGTCACTATTCCCACTCTCCTCTCCTCCATCTGTCCATCACCCCTCCTCACCCAGACCCACCCATCAGCCCCCAGCCCCAGTCACTATCCCCACTCTCCCCTCCTCCATCTGGCCATCACCCCTCCTCACCCAGACCCACCCATCACCTCCCAGCCTCTGTCACTATCCCCACTCTCCCCTCCTCCATCTGTCCATCACCCCTCCTCACCCAGACCCACCCATCACCTCCCAGCCTCTATCACTATCCCCACTCTCCCCTCCTCCATCTGTCCATCACCCCTCCTCACCCAGACCCACCCATCACCCCCCAGCCTCTGTCACTATTCCCACTCTCCCCTCCTCCATCTGCCCATCACCCCTCCTCACCTGGATCCACCCATCACCTCCCAGCCTCTGTCACTATCCCCACTCTCCCCTCCTCCATCTGCCCATCACCCCTCCTCACCTGGATCCACCCATCACCTCCCAGCCTCTGTCACTATCCTCACTCTCCCCTCATCCGTCTGCCCATCACCCCTCCTCACCCAGATCCACCCATCACCTCCCAGTCTCTGTCAGTATTCCCACTCCCCCCTCCTCCGTCTGTCCATCACCCCTCCTCACCCAGACCCACCCATCACCCCCCAGCCTCTGTCACTATTCCCACTCTCCCCTCCTCCATCTGTCCATCACCCCTCCTCACCCGGATCCACCCATCACCTCCCAGCCTCTGTCACTATCCCCACTCTCACCTCCTCCATCTGTCCATCACTCCTCCTCACCCGGAGCCACCCATCACCTCCCAGCCTCGGTCACTATCCCCACTCTCCCCTCCTCCATCTGTCCATCACCGCTCCTCACCCAGACCCACCCATCACCTCCCAGCCTCGGTCACTATCCCCACTGTCCCCTCTTCCATCTGCCCATCACCCCTCCTCACCCAGACCCACCCATCACCTCCCAGTCTCTGTCACTATCCCCACTCTCCCCTCCCCCATCTGTCCATCACCCCTCCTCACCCAGACCCACCCATCACCTCCCAGTCTCTGTCACTATCCCCACTGTCCCCTCCTCCATCTGTCCATCACCCTCCTCACCTGGATCCACCCATCACCTCCCAGCCTCGGTCTCTATTCCCACTCTTCCCTCCTCCATCTGTCCATCACCCCTCCTCACCCGGATCCACCCATCACCTCCCAGCCTCAGTCACTATTCCCACTCTCACCTCCCAGCCTCTGTCATTATCCCCACTCTCCCCTCCTCCGTCTGTCCATCACCCCTCCTCACCTGGATCCACCCATCACCTCCCAGCCTCGGTCACTATTCCCACTCTCCCCTCCTCCATCTGCCCATCACCCCTCCTCACCCAGACCCACCCATCACCTCCCAGCCTCTGTCATTATCCCCACTCTCCCCTCCTCCATCTGCCCATCACCCCTCCTCACCCGGATCCACCCATCACCCCCCAGCCCCAGTCACTATTCCCACTCTCGCCTCCCAGCCTCTGTCATTATCCCCACTCTCCCCTCCTCCATCTGTCCATCACCCCTCCTCACCTGGATCCACCCATCACCTCCCAGCCTCGGTCACTATCCCCACTCTCCCCTCCTCCATCTGTCCATCACCGCTCCTCACCCAGACCCACCCATCACCTCCCAGCCTCGGTCACTATCCCCACTGTCCCCTCCTCCATCTGCCCATCACCCCTCCTCACCCAGACCCACCCATCACCTCCCAGTCTCTGTCACTATCCCCACTGTCCCCTCCTCCATCTGTCCATCACCCTCCTCACCTGGATCCACCCATCACCTCCCAGCCTCTGTCACTATTCCCACTCTTCCCTCCTCCATCTGCCCATCACCCCTCCTCACCTGGATCCACCCATCACCTCCCAGCCTCGGTCTCTATTCCCACTCTTCCCTCCTCCATCTGTCCATCACCCCTCCTCACCCGGATCCACCCATCACCTCCCAGCCTCAGTCACTATTCCCACTCTCACCTCCCAGCCTCTGTCATTATCCCCACTCTCCCCTCCTCCATCTGTCCATCACCCCTCCTCACCTGGATCCACCCATCACCTCCCAGCCTCGGTCACTATTCCCACTCTCCCCTCCTCCATCTGCCCATCACCCCTCCTCACCTGGATCCACCCATCACCTCCCAGCCTCTGTCATTATCCCCACTCTCCCCTCCCAGCCTCTGTCACTATCCCCACTCTCTCCTCCTCCATCTGCCCATCACCCCTCCTCACTCGGATCCACCCATCACCCCCCAGCCCCAGTCACTATTCCCACTCTCCTCTCCTCCATCTGCCCATCACCCCTCCTCACCTGGATCCACCCATCACCTCCCAGCCTCAGTCTCTATTCCCACTCTCCCCTCCTCCATCTGCCCATCACCCCTCCTCACCCAGACCCACCCATCACCTCCCAGCCTCGGTCACTATCCCCACTCTTCCCTCCTCCATCTGCCCATTATCCCTTCATCACCCGGATCCACCCATCGCCTGCCAGCCCTTCCTTCCACCCTCTGTACTGGCCATCCTCCCCTCGTCTCTCTGTCCAGGTGAAGGGTCTTGACCTGAAGCATGGCCCGTCCATATTCCCTCCCACCCACGAAGATGCTGAAACTGCTCCAAGCCCACAGAGTACCCCTGCAGTGAGGGGAGTAACTCGGCGTTTCGTGCGTTGCTTGGGAGGAGGTTGCATTTCTCGGAGGGGTCCTCCACCCATCCCCCTACACTAACGTGACCCGTGTTCGCTTCTTACAGGTCAGAGTGATCTGGAAGGCGCTGTGGGCTACACCTCGCAGCCCTCGGACAACCTCCCGGAAGATGGGGAAGAGTCTCTCGGAGAGCCGGACGCCGCCGAACTGCGCCGACGGAGACTACGGAAGCTCGAGCAGCCCAATGCCCAGCACTAACTGCCCCCTCCCGGACTGGACTGCACGGCTTGAGAGTAGGGTGGCAGGGAGGGCGAGAAGATGCCCGGGATGGGGAGGATTTCTCTGGTTTCCTTCCCCCACCCCGAGCCCTTCTTCCCCCACCCCACCCTACCCTCCCAAACCCTTGACCCTCGGCATTCGCATCAAGTGACACCGATTTATCCGATTAATGAGACCCGGCCTTCGGCGGTCTCCGGTGAATGAAAGCGTACACCAGCTGCCACCTTTCGTCCGGTCCCCTTCACTCGGGTGGCCTTGAACTATCGAAACAACACGGAGAGGCTTCGCTGTGTCCTTCGAGGGCAGCCAATGCTGCCGTCGCCCGTCTCCCGTTCGCCACTGCAGCTCCCCCACCAAAACCACCACCACACAAGCCTTGCGAGAACATCCACTGACACAGTCTCCACATGAGGACCTGGAGTTGACGTACCAGCTGGTGATGTCCTGTCCCTTCTCCCCTCCCCAGCACCTCCCTGACTGGTTCAACAGCTGTCCTCCAGGTCACCCAGCTTAGTCTAGCAGCTCAGCTTATGGCAGGGGTCAGAACCACTTGTGAGATAAAACTGTGATAAATAGCCATGTCCAGACCTCTCCTCTGTCTGTCGCTCATTAACTTGACAAACTTGGCGCCCTCAGTTGAAACTTTGGAGCCGGGCGGCCCTGAAATAACTTCCGAATCGTTACCTGGTATGAATATGAAGCTATTGCAAACGTGTGGATGACTTTTTTACTGAAGACGGGAGATGAGGGACAACGTCCTTCTGCGGTCAAGTAGGGAGTTCGTGGGCAGGGAAAGAATCTGAGACGAGGTTTTTGCAAAACGAGATGAGGCCCGACTGGTGTTGTGAGCCCCAAAGTGGAGAAATGGGAATCATCCCAGATTCAGACTGGAGCTAGCTGTGATTTGTATCAACCCATTTTTTTTTTTGCTTCAAGCAGTTTGTTTTTGGTTTGAACCCTTACAGGAGAATTTTGACTTTGAGTGCAAGTTGGGTATTCAGTGCAGGGAGGTTACAGGCGAGCAGATTGCTTCTGGTCCTCTCCTGAGGATCACGGGGCAAGTTCGGGGAGGTGCCAGGTTTGTCTGTGTGTCTGAAACTGTGACAGGGTCCGCCAGAGTGACCTAAACGGATTTGACTGGTGAGTGGACGCTGTGTACTCAAACCTAAGAGTCGAGGGGAAAGGCACGTTTCATCCCTCGTTCACTCTGTTCTTTTGAAGAGATATTTTATAGGCCAGAATTAGTGAGGGGGTGGGGACTGTGCGTGTATTCAATCCTCTCTCCTCCCCTCTTATCTGCTCAGTTTTCCGAGTGTTAATTTAATACGGTGGAATTGTTGGAAGCTGCCTCACTAAGATAGACTTAATAAAGTTTGCCCCTTATCACTGCGCCCCAAACAATGCACCATCTGAATCAGGGTGTTATGAAATTGGGAGTTTTCTCCTGCCGTCAACTATATGACTTCATGACAGGACATCTAAGGTTCGTCCCTTCATTTGCCCCACCACCACCACCTTTGGGATTGCTCGATCGATTGACTCCAGGGGCATCCAGCCTGTACCAGTGTGCCACTCGAGTTCGACTGGCACAGGGGTCTCGGCGCCGTTTGCGCCTGGCAATGCGTCATCCTGGAAATTGCTTTGTTTCCTGGCACATCCTTCACCCTGTGATCATCAGCCCAGCACCCTTTCCTGTACCCGTTCACCCATTTTTTGTTTGTTTTGAACATCTTTCCAGCGTTGGGGGGGAGGGTGCGGAACAAAGGGCGGGATAGACTAAGTGAGGTGAGATTAATTGCTGTAGTGCACGAGGTCTGCCAGTCTTTGCGCTCCGTCTCAGAATCCCTCCACCGGGCGCTGCGTACCTGGTCTACCATTGGCACACCTTGCTGCTGGGCTGGTGGCTGCAGTCAGCCTGACGGGGAGGTTGGGGAGCGCTCCCGTCCTGTTCCTCTCCCACGGGCCGCCGAAAAGTTTTACCCTGCGTGTGGGCTTTGGTTCGGCGAATGTCTCTGCCGCCAGTGTTCCATTCCACTCTAGACTGTTCCAGAGGTGCTCCAGTGCTTGGTGGTGGGGGGATAGATCGGTAGGATTAGTGCATTTAGCCATTTCCCAAAGGTTGACCAACTCATTCAGATCACTGCGCCCTTGGATGGAAATCCACAGTTGGTTTCGACCCAGTCGCTCACTCCCGAGGGAGAGGGACTTTGGGTTGGCCCACATGCTGATATTCGGGAGCAGAGTCGGGTTGTGTTCCAGCGTAGACTCTTTTCAGGTGACCTGGTCCATTGAACTTCAGGTGGTGGGGGGGGGGGGGAGGAGGAGGAGGGAAGTGGCAGGGACAGGGCATAGGCTGACACAGAAATCACCTCCCCTCTGCCACTTCTGAAGCTGGGATCTCTCCTTAGAATCCTTGCATCTAAATCTGGGCTCTACAGGGGTGAGGGTTTTGTGATTTGATTATTTAATTTGTATATATTGTATAAATTTTTAATAGCTGGAGTTGTACATAGAGCACAATAAAAATCCGCTGGTTCTGTCTTGCCTGCGTTGTTTCTAACCAAGAATGCAGTGGGTGTGATTCTCTGAGCAGAATTGAATCTTCACTGCTTTGCCAGCTGGCATGGGCACGGTGAGTTGAATAGTCTCATTCAGTAGGTGCATTTAATCATCTAATGTATACAACATACATCCTGAAATTCTTTTTCTTCACAGACATCCACAAAAAACAGAAAAGTGTCCCAAAGAATGAATGACAGTTAAAAGTTAGAACCCTAAAGGCCCCCCCAGCTGCCCCCTCCCAAGCACAAGCAGCAGCAAGACGATAACCACCCCACCACCAGCGTCAGCGCCCTCTACCGAGCACTCAAGCATGCAGCAAAGCATCAATAAAGACACAGACGCAGTACCCCCAAAGACCACTCGTTCACCCGGTGTTCGACATACCACAGGCTCGCGCTCTCTCTCTCTCTCTCTCTCTCTCTCTCACTAATAAGGGAAATAGAGGTGTCCCCGTTTCACAGCGAGAGGGGAGACATAACCACCAACTCTCTTGATTTATGATGTTAAAAGTCTTGTGTTGCTTTTTCCGAGCTCGGAGAATCAGCCCCGGAAAGGCTCGGGTCTCTAGACACTCAACTGCGGCTAACCCTCTGCTCCCAACAGCCCGTGTTCTTCCGCGATGGCTCAGTCAGGGGCACCGGCCTTGAATCAACCTGCCTCCAGCGCCACAAAAACCCGGGCTGAAGGCGCGCAAGTTCTCCAGGCCACATCCTTGGCATATCGAAAAGCGGCCAGTCGCGAGCCCCGAGAGTGGGTCCCATTCCAGCAAAGAACTGAAGTCAGAGTGTAACTCCAGGTCAGGGTCTTCAAAGGAACCTTGAAAAGGAGATGTTTCCAAAGATTTAGTGCTGCAAATGGATTATGCTGTTGGTCGCACCAACAGATGTCATGAGGTTTCTTGTTTCGTGGATGTCTGCGAAGAGTGAGAATTCAGGCTGTATACGTCCTCTGATATTAAACTGAACCATTTGAAGGGTTCTATTGCACAGCAGTGCGGAAATTGGTCCTTTGGCCCAACAAGTCCATGCCAAACTATCCTATCAGCTAAACCTCTCCATCCATATACTTGTTCAAACTTTGCAATCAAACCCATGTAAGACGTGGGAAATTTGGCCCATTGAGTCTGCTCTGTCATTTTGTCATGGCTGATCCATCTTCCTTCTAAGTCCCAATCTCCTAGCTTCTCCCCATATCCCTTCATGCTCTGACCAATCAAGAATCTGTCAACTACTACTACTACATCGACTCAGGCCTAGGGGGCCGGCGTCAGGCACGATGACGGACTCTCCAACCTATCTGTCAACCTCTGCTTTTATATATACCCAATGATTGGCCTCCACAGCTGCCTATGGCAATAAATTCCACAATTCAACCATCCTCTTTGGCTTAAGAGATTTCGCCTCATCTCCATTCTAAAAGGACACCTCTCTATTCTGAGGCTGTGTCCTCTGGTCTTAGACTCCTATCATAGGAAACATCCTCTCCACATCCACTCTATTGGGACCTTTGACCATTCAATAGGTTTCAATGAGGTCTCCCCCCTCGTTCTTGAATTCCAGTGAGTACTGGCCCAGAGCCAGCAAATGCTCTTCAATATGACAAGGCATTCAATCCTGGAATCATTTTCATGAACCTCCTCTTGAACCCTCTCCAGTTTCAGCAAATCCTTTCTAAGATAAGGGGCCCAAAACTGCTCTCAATACTCCAAGTAAGGCCTCACCAGTGCTTTATAAAGTTTCAACATTGTATCCTTGCTTTTACATTCTAGTCCTCTTGAAATGGATGCTAACATCGCATTTGCCTTCCTCACCACAGACTCAACCTGCAAATTAACCTTTAGAGAATCCTGCACAAGGACTCCCAAGTCTCTTTGCACCTCAGTTTTTTTGTATTTTCTCTCCATTTAAAAAAAAATGGTCAACCCTTTCATTTCTTGTAACAAAGTACCATACACTTTCTGACACTTTCATCTGCCACTTCTTTGCCCACTCTAATCATCTGTCCTCTGTAACCTCTCTGCTTCCTCAACACACCTGCCCCTCTACCTGTCTTAATATCGTCTGCAAACCTAGCAACAAAGTCATGAATTCCATCATCCAAATCATTGACATATAACATAAAAGGAATAGGTCACAACACTGCCAGTCAGAAAAGGCTCCCTTCATTCCCACACTTTGCCTCCTACCAATCAGCCACTGCTTTATCCATGCTAGAAAATTTTCTATAATACCATGGGCGAGTAGTTTGTCAAACAGTCATGAGTGCCACCTTGTCAAAGGCCTTCTGAAAGTCCAAGTACACTACATCAACTGATTCTCCTTTGCCTGTCCTGCGTGTTATTACTTAAAAGAATTCCAACAGATTTATCAGGCAAGATTTTCCCTTCAGGAAGCCATGCTGACTAAGGCCTATTTTACCATGTGCCTCCAAGTACCCTGAGAACTCAACCTTAATAATCGACTCCCCAACCACCGGGGTTAGATTAACCAGTCTATAGTAACCTTTCTTCTGCCTCTCTCCCTTAAAAGTGGAGTGACGTTTGCAATTTCCCAGTCTTCTAGAATCTTGATTCTTGAAAGATCATTCCTGATCTCTTCAGCCCCCTCTTTCAGAACCCTGTGGTGTACACCATCTGGTCCAGGTGCCTTATCGACCTTCAGACCTTTCAGTTTCCCCAAAAGCCTCTCTAGTTATGGTAACTTCACGACCTCTGACAGCTGAAACTTCCACTATTCTGCTAGTGCCTTCCACAGTGAAGATTGATGTGAGATACATGAAGTTCATCGACTGTTACCTCGTCCCCCATTACTCCCTCTCCAGCATCGCTTTGCAGTAGCCCAATATCCACTCTCACCTGTCTTTTGCACTTTACATATCTGAAGAAACTTTTGATGTCCTCTTCAGTATTATTGGCTAACTGACTTTCATATTCCATCTTTACCTTAATGACTCTTTTTAGTTGCCTTCTGTTGGCATTTGAAAGCTTCCCACTGATCCCTGCTCTATTCTATGCCCTCTTTGGCTTTTATGTTAGCTTTGGCTTCCCTTGGTTGTGTCATCTTGCCTTTAGAGTACTTTTAACTCTTTGGGATGTATATATTCTGTGCCTTCCAAATTGCTTCCAGAAATTCCAGCCACTGCTGCTCTGCCGTCATCTCTGCCAGTGTTCTTTTCCAATCGAATTTGGCCACTTTCTTGCTCAACTCTCTGTAATTCCCTTGATTCTACCATCATACTGATATAGAAACATAGAAAATAGGTGCAGGAGTAGGCCATTCGGCCCTTCGAGCCTGCACCGCCATTTATTATGATCATGGCTGATCATCAAACTCAGAACCCCGCCCCAGCCTTCCCTCCATACCCCCTGATCCCCGTAGCCACAAGAGCCATATCTAACTCCCTCTTAAATATAGCCAATGAACCGGCCTCAACTGTTTCCTGTGGCAGAGAATTCCACAGATTCACCACTCTCTGTGTGAAGAAGTTTTTCCTAATCTCGGTCCTAAAAGGCTTCCCCTCTATCCTCAAACTGTGACCCCTCGTTCTGGACTTCCCCAACATCGGGAACAATCTTCCTGCATCTAGCCTGTCCAATCCCTTTAGGATTTTGTACGTTTCAATCAGATCCCCCCTCAATCTTCTAAATTCCAATGAGTACAAACCCAGTTCATCCAGTCTTTCTTCATATGAAAGCCCTGCCATCCCAGGAATCAATCTGGTGAACCTTCTTTGTACTCCCTCTATGGCAAGGATGTCTTTCCTCAGATTAGGGGACCAAAACTGCACACAATACTCCAGGTGTGGTCTCACCAAGGCCTTGTACAACTGCAGTAGTACCTCCCTGCTCCTGTACTTGAATCCTCTTGCTATAAATGCCAGCATACCATTCGCCTTTTTCACCGCCTGCTGTACCTGCATGCCCACTTTCAATGACTGGTGTATAATGACACCCAGGTCTCGTTGCACCTCCCCTTTTCCTAATCGGCCACCATTCAGATAATAATCTGTTTTCCTATTTTTGCCACCAAAGTGGATAACTTCACATTTATCCACATTAAATTGCATCTGCCATGAATTTGCCCACTCACCCAACCTATCCAAGTCACTCTGCATCCTCTTAGCATCCTCCTCACAGCTAACACTGCCGCCCAGCTTCGTGTCATCCGCAAACTTGGAGATGCTGCATTTAATTCCCTCATCCAAGTCATTAATATATATTGTAAACAACTGGGGTCCCAGCACTGAGCCTTGCGGTACCCCACTAGTCACTGCCTGCCATTCTGAAAAGGTCCCATTTATTCCCACTCTTTGCTTCCTGTCTGCCAACCAATTCTCTATCCACATCAATACTTTACCCCCAATACCGTGTGCTTTAAGTTTGCACACTAATTTCCTGTGTGGGACCTTGTCAAAAGCCTTTTGAAAATCCAAATATACCACATCCACTGGTTCTCCCCTATCCACTCTACTAGCTACATCCTCAAAAAATTCTGAGATTCGTCAGACATGATTTTCCTTTCACAAATCCATGCTGACTTTGTCCAATGATTTCACCACTTTCCAAATGTGCTGTTATCACATCTTTGATAACTGACTCCAGCAGTTTCCCCACCACCGACGTTAGGCTAACTGGTCTATAATTCCCCGGTTTCTCTCTCCCTCCTTTTTTAAAAAGTGGAGTTACATTAGCCACCCTCCAATCCTCAGGAACTAGTCCAGAATCTAACGAGTTTTGAAAAATTATCACTAATGCATCCACTATTTCTTGGGCTACTTCCTTAAGCACTCTAGGATGCAGACCATCTGGCCCTGGGGATTTATCTGCCTTCAATCCCTTCAATTTACCTAACACCACTTCCCTACTAACATGTATTTCGCTCAGATCCTCCATCTCACTGGACCCTCTGTCCCCTACTGTTTCTGGAAGATTATTTATGTCCTCCTTAGTGAAGACAGAACCAAAGTAATTATTCAATTGGTCTGCCATGTCCTTGCTCCCCATAATCAATTCACCTGTTTCTGTCCGTAGGGGACCTACATTTGTCTTTACCAGTCTTTTCCTTTTTACATATCTATAAAAGCTTTTACAGTCAGTTTTTATGTTCCCTGCCAGTTTTCTCTAATAATCTTTTCTCCCCTTCCTAATTAAGCCCTTTGTTCTCCTCTGCTGAACTCTGAATTTCTCCCAGTCCTCAGGTGAGCCACTTTCTCTGGCTAATTTGTATGCTTCTTCTTTGGAATTGATACTATCCCTAATTTCTCTTGTCAGCCACGGGTGCACTACCTTCCTTGATTTATTCTTTTGCCAAACTGGGATGAACAATTGTTGTAGTTCATCCATGCAATCTTTAAATGCTTGCCATTGCATATCCACCGTCAATCCTTTAAGTGTTATTTGCCAGTCTATCTTAGCTAATTCACGTCTCATACCTTCAAAGTTACCCCTCTTTAAGTTCAGAACCTTTGTTTCTGAATTAACTATGTCACTCTCCATCTTAATGAAGAATTCCACCATATTATGGTCACTCTTACCCAAGGGGCCTCTCACGACAAGATCGCTAATTAACCCTTCCTCATTGCTCAAAACCCAGTCCAGAATAGCCTGCTCTCTAGTTGGTTCCTCGACATGTTGGTTCAAAAAACCATCCCGCATACATTCCAAGAAATCCTCTTCCTCAGCACCTTTACCAAGTTGGTTCACCCAATCTACATGCAGATTGAAGTCACCCATTATAACTGCTGTTCCTTTATTGCACACATTTCTAATTTCCTGTTTAATACCATCCCCAACCTCACTACTACTGTTAGGTGGCCTGTACACAACTCCCACCAGCGTTTTCTGCCCCTTAGTGTTACGCAGCTCTACCCATATCGATTCCACATCTTCCCGGCTTATGTCCTTCCTTTCTATTGCGTTAATCTCTTCTTTAACCAGCAACGCCACCCCACCTCCCCTTCCTTCATGTGAATCCCTCCTGAATATTGAATATCCCTGAACGTTGAGCTCCCATCCCTGGTCACCCTGGAGCCATGTCTCTGTGATCCCAACTATATCATAATCATTAATAACAATCTGCACTTCCAATTCATCCACCTTATTACGAATGCTCCTTGCATTGACACACAAAGCCTTCAGGCGCTCTTCTACAACTCTCTTAGCCCTTGTACAATTATGTTGAAAAGTGGCCCTTTTTGATGCTTGCCCTGGATTTGTCGGCCTGCCACTTTTACTTTTCTCCTTAGTACTTTTTGCTTCTAACCTCACTTTACACCCCTCTGTCTCTCTGCACTGGTTCCCATCCCCCTGTTGTGAACTAACCTCCTCACGCCTAGCCTCTTTAATTTGATTCCCACCCCCCAACCATTCTAGTTTAAAGTCACCTCAGTAGCCCTGTCTCACTTTAGCTTCTCAAATTTCAGGGTGAAATTGATCATATGTGATCACTCATGGCCATTTGAGTGAAGAATTTCCCCCTCAGGTTCACCTTTCACCCTTAACCTGTGACCTTTGGTGGCTGTAATCTCACCCAATTGCAGTGGGGGAGGGGGGGGGGAAAGAAAGCCTGCTTGCACTTACCCTGTCTACCCCCCCCCCAAAAATCAATATTGTGGGGAGGCTCGATAACATAGCAGTTAGCGCTAACCCTGTCCAGCGCCTGTTGTAAGATTGGGGTTCGATTCCTGCCACTGTCTGGAGGAGTTTGTGTATCCTCCCCATGGTTTCCAGTGGGTCCTCCCACATTCCAAAGTCGTACGGTTAAGATTATGTCGGCACCGGAAGCATGGCAACACTGGAGTTGCCCAGCACATTCCTCACTGATCTGATTTTATGCAAAGCGATGCCTTTTACTGTATGCTTTGCAGTACATGTAGGCCGGCTGGTGGCGTAATGGCATCAGCGCTGGACTTTGGGCCAGAAGGTCCCGAGTTCGAATCCAGCCGGCTCCCTGGCACACTTTCCATCTGTGCTGGGTTGAGCGTCGAGCTAGCAACTCAACCTCGTAAAAAAGAAATTGCCTGCTACAGGAACATCAACAGCAAAAAGTTGATGGCCTATGCCATTAAAGGCAATTTCTCTCTTCTCTTGGAGTATGTGTGACAGATAAAGCTTCCCTCATCCCTGCGTCACTGACGGTTGCTGAGTAATTTTCCTCCTGAGGATGGCAGGGGTACTGGAACTGGAGACTTACTTACCAACCTGGTCTTTGTTCATTTCTAAGTATTAGTTCAATAGTTCCATTTAGTGTCAGAGAAATGTATGCAGTATACAACCTGAAACTCTTGTTCTTCGCAGACATCCACGAAAACAAAAGAGCGCCCTGAAGAATGGGTGACAGTAAAAATGTTAGAACCCTGAATTACCCCTCCCACGCACAAGCAGCAACAAAGCAACGCCCCTTCCCCACCCACCAGACATGCAATTGCAAGGCACCCAGTGAAGACCGCGATCTGCAGAGCAACAAAAACTATCATTCACCCGATAAATCCTCGGGAGCGGCTGCCTGTGGACACGGGAAACGAGCAAGCAGTTCGCCTGAAGTTGATGAAGTCAGGTTTGGATCTGCTCCTCCCACAGAGTAGTGAATATCGAAGGTCTAATTTAATGTCAGAGAAATGTATACAATATACATCCTGACATGCTTTTTCTTCACAAACATCCACAAAAACAGAGAAGTGCCCCAAAGAATGAACGACAGATAAACGCAAGAACCCCAGATTCCCTCAGCTCCAGCGGAAGCGAGTAACAATCCCCCCTCCCTCCCACAGGCAAAAAAAAGAAAGTATTGCTACCGCCTACCACCGAATACGTGGAATTTTCTCCCCCGGGGTAGCAGTAGAGGCTACATTTAAAGACACAGTTGGGTAGATCATTGAATTGCAGGGGAATTAAAGGCCATGGTTGGTGGAGCGGACTAGATGGCCGACCCCTGCTCCCGTTTCATAGAAACATAGAAACATAGAAAATAGGTGCAGGAGTAGGCCATTCGGCCCTTCGAGCCTGCACCGCCATTTATTATGATCATGGCTGATCATCCAACTCAGAACCCCACCCCAGCCTTCCCTCCATACCCCCTGATCCCCTGTAGCCACAAGGGCCATATCTAACTCCCTCTTAAACATAGCCAATGAACTGGCCTCAACAGTTTGCTGTGGCAGAGAATTCCACAGATTCACCACTCTCTGTGTGAAGAAGTTTTTCCTAATCTCGGTCCTAAAAGGCTTCCCCTCTATCCTCAAACTGTGATCCCTCGTTCTGGACTTCTCCAACATCGGGAACAATATTCCTGCATCTAGCCTGTCCAATCCCTTTAGGATTTTATACGTTTCAATCAGATCCCCCCTCAATCTTCTAAATTCCAACGAGTACAAGCCTAGTTCATCCAGTCTTTCTTCATATGAAAGTCCTGCCATCCCAGGAATCAATCTGGTGAACCTTCTTTGTACTCCCTCTATGGCAAGGATGTCTTTCCTCAGATTAGGGGACCAAAACTGCACACAATACTCCAGGTGTGGTCTCACCAAGGCCTTGTACAACTGCAGTAGTACCTCCCTGCTCCTGTACTCGAATCCTCTCGCTATAAATGCCAGCATACCATTCGCCTTTTTCACCGCCTGCTGTACCTGCATGCCCACTTTCAATGACTGGTGTATAATGACACCCAGGTCTCATTGCACCTCCCCTTTTCCTAATTGGCCACCATTCAGATAATAATCTGTTTTCCTATTTTTGCCACCAAAGTGGATAACTTCACATTTATCCACATTAAATTGCATCTGCCATGAATTCGCCCACTCACCCAACCTATCCAAGTCACCCTGCATCCTCTTAGCATCCTCCTCACTGCTAACACTGCCACCCAGCTTCGTGTCATCCGCAAACTTGGAGATGCTGCATTTAATTCCCTCATCCAAGTCATTAATATATATTGTAAACAACTGGGGTCCCAGCACTGAGCCTTGCGGTACCCCACTAGTCACCGCCTGCCATTCTGAAAAGGTCCCGTTTATTCCCACTCTTTGCTTCCTGTCTGCTAACCAATTCTCCACCCACACCAATACCTTACCCCCAATACCGTGTGCTTTAAGTTTGCACACTAATCTCCTGTGTGGGACCTTGTCAAAAGCCTTTTGAAAAATCCAAATATACCACATCCACTGGTTCTCCCCTATCCACTCTACTAGTTACATCCTCAAAAAATTCTATGAGATTCGTCAGACATGATTTTCCTTTCACAAATCCATGCTGACTTTGTCCGATCATTTCTCCGCTTTCCAAATGTGCTGTTATCACATCCTTGATAACTGACTCCAGCAGTTTCCCCACCACCGACGTTAGGCTAACCGGTCTATAATTCCCCGGTTTCTCTCTCCCTACTTTTTTAAAAAGTGGGGTTACATTAGCCACCCTCCAATCCTCAGGAACTAGTCCAGAATCTAACGAGTTTTGAAAAATTATCACGAATGCATCCACTATTTCTTGGGCAGTAGTAGTGAGGTTGGGGATAACATTAAACAGGAAATTAGAAATGCGTGCAATAAAGGAACAGCAGTTATAATGGGTAACTTCAATCTACATATAGATTGGGTGAACCGAATTGGTAAGGGTGCTGAGGGAGAGGATTTCTTGGAATGTATGCGGGATGGTTTTTTGAACCAACATGTCGAGGAACCAAATAGAGAGCAGGCTATTCTAGACTGGGTTTTGAGCAATGAGGAAGGGTTAATTAGCGATCTTGTCGTGAGAGGCCCCTTGGGTAAGAGTGACCATAATATGGTGGAATTCTTCATTAAGATGGAGAGTGACATAGTTAATTCAGAAACAAAGGTTCTGAACTTAAAGAGGGGTAACTTTGAAGGTATGAGACGTGAATTAGCTAAGATAGACTGGCAAATAACACTTAAAGGATTGACGGTGGATATGCAATGGCAAGCATTTAAAGATTGCATGGATGAACTACAACAATTGTTCATCCCAGTTTGGCAAAAGAATAAATCAAGGAAGGTAGTGCACCCGTGGCTGACAAGAGAAATTAGGGATAGTATCAATTCCAAAGAAGAAGCATACAAATTAGCCAGAGAAAGTGGCTCACCTGAGGACTGGGAGAAATTCAGAGTTCAGCAGAGGAGAACAAAGGGCTTAATTAGGAAGGGGAGAAAAGATTATTAGAGAAAACTGGCAGGGAACATAAAAACTGACTGTAAAAGCTTTTATAGATATGTAAAAAGGAAAAGACTGGTAAAGACAAATGTAGGTCCCCTACGGACAGAAACAGGTGAATTGATTATGGGGAGCAAGGACATGGCAGACCAATTGAATAATTACTTTGGTTCTGTCTTCACTAAGGAGGACATAAATAATCTTCCAGAAACAGTAGGGGACAGAGGGTCCAGTGAGATGGAGGATCTGAGCGAAATACATGTTAGTAGGGAAGTGGTGTTAGGTAAATTGAAGGGATTGAAGGCAGATAAATCCCCAGGGCCAGATGGTCTGCATCCTAGAGTGCTTAAGGAAGTAGCCCAAGAAATAGTGGATGCATTAGTGATAATTTTTCAAAACTCGTTAGATTCTGGACTAGTTCCTGAGGATTGGAGGGTGGCTAATGTAACCCCAATTTTTAAAAAAGGAGGGAGAGAGAAACCGGGGAATTATAGACCAGTTAGCCTAACGTCGGTGGTGGGGAAACTGCTGGAGTCAGTTATCAAGGATGTGATAACAGCACATTTGGAAAGCGGAGAAATGATCGGACAAAGTCAGCATGGATTTGTGAAAGGAAAATCATGTCTGACGAATCTCATAGAATTTTTTGAGGATGTAACTAGTAGAGTGGATAGGGGAGAACCAGTGGATGTGGTATATTTGGATTTTCAAAAGGCTTTTGACAAGGTCCCACACAGGTTTCCTGTTTCTTTTACTTGTGCTATGTCCGTAGATTCTTAATATCTTCTATTGAGACATGGTGCAGAATCGGCCCCTCGAGCCACACTGCCCAGTGGTCCCCCGATTTAATACTAGCCTATTCACGGGATAATTTACGATGACCAATTGCCCTACTGACCGGTACGTCTTTGGACTGTGTGGGAGGAAACCAGAGCACCGGGGGGAAAGCCGCGTGGTCACGGGGTGAACGTACAGACTCCTTGCAAGCAGCGGCGGGAATCGAAGTCATTGTAAGCGCGGTTTGCGATGAAAATTCAGCATCAACAGGCACTTTGCATCGTTTAA
Source organism: Mobula hypostoma (assembly GCF_963921235.1). Taxonomy (NCBI): domain Eukaryota; kingdom Metazoa; phylum Chordata; class Chondrichthyes; order Myliobatiformes; family Myliobatidae; genus Mobula; species Mobula hypostoma. Next base: position 15,306,611 of record NC_086126.1, on the reverse strand, counting down.
GTGTTATTCACCAGCAACGTTATTCCGAAGCAACACACACACACACAATGCTGGAGGAACTCAGCAGGCCAGGCAGCATCTGAGACCCTTCTTCGGGACTGGGGAGAGAAAAAGGAAGATGAAGAGTCAGAGTAAGAAGGTGGGGGGGGGGAGGACAAAGTACGAGGTGGTAGGTGATGGGTGAAACCGGGAGGGGGTGAAGTAAAGAGCTGGGAAGTTGATTAGTGACAGAGATACAGGGCTGGCCCTTGTGCCCATGGCTTTGTCTCCTGGGTGATCGGACAATGATACCTAATACAAACAATGACAAGTTCACTATTTTAAAGGTGGGTCTCATCACAGCTGCAAGAATTATATTGCAAAACTGGAAAAAAAAACCCAGACGTCCCATTGTGAAGGAATGGACTGAGGAAATAGAAACATAGAAACATAGAAACATAGAAAATAGGTGCAGGAGTAGGCCATTCGGCCCTTCGAGCCTGCACCGCCATTTATTATGATCATGGCTGATCATCCAACTCAGAACCCAGCCTTCCCTCCATACCCCCTGACCCCTGTAGCCACAAGGGCCATATCTAACTTCCTTTTAAACATAGCTAATGAACTGGCCTCAACAGTTTGCTGTGGCAGAGAATTCCACAGATTCACCACTCTCTGTGTGAAGAAGTTTTTCCTAACCTCGGTCCTAAAAGGCTTCCCCTCTATCCTCAAACTGTGACCCCTCGTTCTAGACCTCCCCAACATCGGGAACAATCTTCCTGCATCTAGCCTGTCCAATCCCTTTAGGATCTTATACGTTTCAATCAGATCCCCCCTCAATCTTCTAAATTCCAACGAGTACAAGCCCAGTTCATCCAGTCTTTCTTCATATGAAAGACCTGCCATCCCAGGAATCAATCTGGTGAACCTTCTTTGTACTCCCTCTATGGCAAAGATGTCTTTCCTCAGATTAGGGGACCAAAACTGCACACAATACTCCAGGTGTGGTCTCACCAAGGCCTTGTACAACTGCAGTAGTACCTCCCTGCTCCTGTACTCGAATCCTCTCGCTATAAATGCCAGCATACCGTTCGCCTTTTTCACCGCCTGCTGTACCTGCATGCCCACTTTCAATGACTGGTGTATAATGACACCCAGGTCTCGTTGCACCTCCCCTTTTCCTAATCGGCCACCATTCAGATAATAATCTGTTTTCCTATTTTTGCCACCAAAGTGGATAACTTCACATTTATCCACATTAAATTGCATCTGCCATGAGTTTGCCCACTCACCCAACCTATCCAAGTCACCCTGCATCCTCTTAGCATCCTCCTCACTGCTAACACTGCCACCCAGCTTCGTGTCATCCGCAAACTTGGAGATGCTGCATTTAATTCCCTCATCCAAGTCATTAATATATATTGTAAACAACTGGGGTCCCAGCACTGAGCCTTGCGGTACCCCACTAGTCACCGCCTGCCATTCTGAAAAGGTCCCGTTTATTCCCACTCTTTGCTTCCTGTCTGCTAACCAATTCTCCACCCACACCAATACCTTACCCCCAATACCGTGTGCTTTAAGTTTGCACACTAATCTCCTATGTGGGACCTTGTCAAAAGCCTTTTGAAAATCCAAATATACCACATCCACTGGTTCTCCCCTATCCACTCTACTAGTTACATCCTCAAAAAATTCTATGAGATTCGTCAGACATGATTTTCCTTTCACAAATCCATGCTGACTTTGTCCGATCATTTCACCGCTTTCCAAATGTGCTGTTATCACATCCTTGATAACTGACTCCAGCAGTTTCCCCACCACCGACGTTAGGCTAACCGGCCTATAATTCCCCGGTTTCTCTCTCCCTACTTTTTTAAAAAGTGGGGTTACATTAGCCACCCTCCAATCCTCAGGAACTAGTCCAGAATCTAACGAGTTTTGAAAAATTATCACTAATGCATCCACTATTTCTTGGGCCACTTCCTTAAGCACTCTGGGATGCAGACCATCTGGCCCTGGGGATTTATCTGCCTTCAATCCCTTCAATTTACCTAACACCACTTCCCTACTAACATGTATTTCGCTCAGTTCCTCCATCTCACTGGACCCTCTGTCCCTTACTATTTCTGGAAGATTATTTATGTCCTCCTTAGTGAAGACAGAACCAAAGTAATTATTCAATTGGTCTGCCATGTCCTTGCTCCCCATAATCAATTCACCTGTTTCTGTTTGCAGGGGACCTACATTTGTCTTTATCAGTCTTTTCCTTTTTACATATCTATAAAAGCTTTTACAGTCCGTTTTTATGTTCTCTGCCAGTTTTCTCTCATAATCTTTTTTCCCCTTCCTAATTAAGCCCTTTGTCCTCCTCTGCTGAACTCTGAATTTCTCCCAGTCCTCAGGTGAGCCACTTTCTCTGGCTAATTTGTATGCTACTTCTTTGGAATTGATACTATCCCTAATTTCTCTTGTCAGCCACGGGTGCACTACCTTCCTTGATTTATTCTTTTGCCAAACTGGGATGAACAATTGTTGTAGTTCATCCATGCAACCTTTAAATGCCTGCCATTGCATATCCACCGTCAATCCTTGAAGTGTCATTTGCCAGTCTATCTTAGCTAATTCATGTCTCATACCTTCAAAGTTACCCCTCTTTAAGTTCAGAACCTTTGTTTCTGAATTAACTACGTCACTCTCCATGTTAATGAAGAATTCCACCATATTATGGTCACTCTTACCCAAGGGGCCTCTCACGACAAGATCGCTAATTAACCCTTCCTCATTGCTCAAAACCCAGTCCAGAATAGCCTGCTCTCTAGTCGGTTCCTCAACATGTTGGTTCAAAAAACCATCCCGCATACATTCCAAGAAATCCTCTTCCTCAGCACCTTTACCAATTTGATTCACCCAGTCTACATGTAGATTGAAGTCACCCATTATAACTGCTGTTCCTTTATTGCACACATTTCTAATTTCCTGTTTAATACCATCTCCGACCTCACTACTACTGTTAGGTGGCCTGTACACAACTCCCACCAGCGTCTTCTGCCCCTTAGTGTTACGCAGCTCTACCCATATCGATTCCACATCTTCCCGGCTTATGTCCTTCCTTTCTATTGCGTTAATCTCTTTTTTAACCAGCAACACCACCCCACCTCCCCTTCCTTCGTGTCTATCCCTCCTGAATATTGAATATCCCTGAACGTTGAGCTCCCATCCCTGGTCACCCTGGAGCCATGTCTCTGTGATCCCAACTATATCATAATCATTAATAACAATCTGCACTTTCAATTCATCCACCTTATTACGAATGCTCCTTGCATTGACACATAAAGCCTTCAGGCACTCTTTTACAACTCTCTTAGCCCTTTTTAATGCTTGCCCTGGATTTGTCGGTCTGCCACTTTTACTTTTCCCCTTTGTACTTTTTGCTTCTACGCTCACTTTACACCCCTCTGTCTCTCTGCACTGGTTCCCATCCCTCTGTTGTGAACTAACCTCCTCACACCTAGCCGCTTTAATTTGATTAAGATTTCATCATATGAACACACGTTGGGAAGAATAAACAGTGAGGGAAAAGTGCAAGACACGTGGGATCAATTTTGGTTGTATGTTAATTTAAACTTAAATTAGAACTTCTTTCTGTCTCTAAGTTTTACTTGTTTTCCTGTCATGGGATTAGATTATGAGGACACACAGTCCTCTTTTATTGTCATTTAGTAATGCATGCATTAAGAAATGATAAAATATTCCTCCCATGTGATATCACAAAACACAGGACAGACCAAGACTGAAAAAGTAACAAAAACCACATATTTATAACATATAGTTACAACAGTGCAACAATACCATAACTTGATGAAGAACAGTCTATGAGCACAGTAAAAAAGTTCAAAGTCTCTCTAAAGTCCCGCATCTCACGCAGGCGGGAGAAGGAAGAAAACTCTCCCTGCCATGCCCGACCACAGTCCGACTCTGAGCCGTCCGAAAACTTCGAGCCTCCGATCAGCCCTCCGACACCGAGCACCATCTCTGCCGAACGCTTCGACCCCAGCCCCGTCCGCCAGCAGCAGGCAAAGCCGGGGATTTTGCGGCCTTCCCCTCTGGAGATTCTCGATCGCACAGTAACAGCGGCAGCGAACCGGGCATTTCAGAAGTTTCTCCAGATGTTCCTCCGTGCTCTCACGACTGTCTCCATCAAATCAGAATCCTGCACAGCATCCTACTTACAAATACGATATCATTTCACCGGAGAGCTGCGCACGCTGCATCGCGCTGCCATCATGGAGAATGGGAGGATGACTGTGTAAATGTGCTGTACTCTATCTGCTCCATCACATGCTGTGCTGCTTTGTAAAATAAGAATAAATAATAATAAAAATTTGAATTACAAACAGAAGAGATACAGGGCTGGAGAAGGGGGGGGTCTGATAGGAGAGGACGGAAGGCCATGGAGGAAAGAAAAGGGAGGTGATGGGCAGGGAAGGAGGTAAAATGAGAGAGGGAATAGGAACTAGTGAAGGAGGGGGAGTGGGGAAGTTCAAGAAACCGATGGTCATGCCATCAGGTTGGAGGCTGCCCGGATGGAATACAAGGTGTTGCTCCTCCAACCTGAGTGTGGCCTCATCGCGACAGTAGAGGAGGCCGCGGACCGACACGTCGGAATGGGAATTAAAATGGGCGGCCGCCGGGAGACCCTGCTCTTTTCCTTCTGGCGGGCGGTCTCCCAGTCTACGCCGGGCCTCGCCGACATCCAGGAGGCCGCGCCGAGAACAGTACGTGAGACCCCAACAGAGTGACAGCCGGCGTGTCGTGTCGCCTCTCCTGGGAGGACTGTCTGGAGCCCGGAGTGGTAGCGGGGGGAGGAGGTGCGGGGGCGGGTGCTGCTTGAAAAAATAAGGGTCGACGTTTATTTTAGTGCAAGGAGGTCACAGCATCAGAGGACTGGGCTATTTATTGCCAGAGTATTTATTAAATGTGAGAGAGCATGTGTCTCCACGCCTACTCAGGCTCAGATCCCTTCCGAGCTACGTTACCCAGTTTCAGACCATGGGGATGGTCTTCCTACCATCTCCATTCTGTATTTCATTTATAGGTTCATCAGGGTAACCGGGCTAACGAGCGCAACGCCGCCCAATGACGCCCACGTACCCAATAAACCGGAACGTCTTTGGGACGTGGGAGGAAGCCCGCTACGGGCAGACCGTACGAACTCACTACTTACCGCGGCAGAATCGAACCCGGGATGTGGCAGTGCCGCGCCCCCCCCCCTCACCATTTTATCTGCTTCCTTCCAAGCCTCCGCAAATTCCCTGAGTTGTTCCAGCCTCGCTCCCCTCTCGTTATCAACAGAAATGACCGGAAGTACTCCCTGGGTCTCTGACCTCTGACCCTCTGGGAGGGGGCAGCAACGTTGAGAGCTGGAATTCAGAAGGGCAAGAGGAGATCTGGTAGAATAAAGGCATCCGTTAGTCTTGCGAGACTGTGGACCTGCGCCTGGAAAGTCTTCACTCCCCAGGGCGCAGGCCTGGGCAAGGTTGTATGGAAGACCGGCAGTTGCCCATGCTGCAAGTCTCCCCTCTCCACGCCACCGATGTTGTCCAAGAGAAGGGCATTAGGACCCATACAGCTTGGCACCGGTGTCGTCGCAGAGCGATGTGTGGTTAAGTGCCTTGCTCAAGGACACAACACGTCGCCTCGGCCGAGGCTCGAACTCACGACCTTCAGGTCACTAGTCCAATGCCTTAACCACTTGTCCACATGCCCACTCTGGTAGAAATAGATAAAATTATGAAAGGGATAGATAAGATAGAGGCAGGAAAGTTGTTTCCACTGGTGGGTGAGACTAGAACTGAGGGACATAACGTCAAGATTCGGGGGAGTACGTTTTGGACGGAGATGAGGAGGAACTGCTTTTCCCAGAGGGTGGTGAATCTGTGGAATTCTCTGCCCAATGAAGCAGTGGAGGCTGCCTCAGTAAATATCTTTAAGACAAGGTTGGATAGATTTTTGCACAGTTGGGGAATTAAGGATTATGTGGAAAAGGCAGGTAGGTGGAGGTGAGTCCATGGTCAGATCAGCCGTGATCTTATTGAATGGTGGAGCAGGCTCGACGGGCCAGATGGCCGACTCCTGCTCCTACTTCTTATGATCTTAGTTCTGCTTGCCCCGTTAACAGGAAGGGTGTTGAGGCTTTGTTCAGGGTGAGGAAGAACTTCTGCAACACAAAACGCTGGAGGAACTCAACAGGCCAGGCAGCATCCGTGGGAAAGAGCTGAGCAGTTGGCGCTGCGTGCCAAGACCCTCCATCGGGACCTGCCGAGCTCCTCCAGCGTTTTGGCCGTGTTGCTTTGGGGTTTCCAGCGCCTGCAGATTTTCTCGCGTTTGTGGCTCGAATTTCAAAGTATCAGAGCACGTGGACATCACACTACCTCGAGACTCGTCTCCTCACGGGCAGCCGCGAAACGAGAAACCATTAAAATAAAACAAGGGGGGAAAAGAAACACAAATCGTGCAAGCGATGAAAGCAAGCATTCGGAATGAACACGAGTCCGTCGACACGGAGCCCAGAGCAGGTACTGTATTGAAATTGAACTGCTAACTCCTTTTCCCTTCCCACATCGGACATAAAGCCCTACAGCACAGTACAGGCCATTGAGCCCATGACGATGTGCTAATCTTTTCAAAGTTCATTTATTTTCAAACTATGTATAAGTTATACGACCTTGAGGTTTGTCTGCTTACAGGCAGCCACGGAGCAAGAAACCCCAAAGAACCCAATTTAAAAGAGGAAGACCAACCCCCAGTGGAAGAAAAAAAAACAAATCATGCCAACAGCAGAAGGAAGCAACAGCATTCCAAACAAATTGAGTCCTTAGACCAGAACCCCCCAGGGTAAGCCCAAAGCCTTGGTCTCAGTTCATCACATTAGCGGGGCAAATCGCCACAAAGCACGGCGGCCAAGGCAGTCTCACAGCCTCGGTGCCACGGGGAAAAGAGCAAACATCGTGGGACAGCGGGCGGAAACGTCCCGACCCTCGCCTCCGGTCCCGACACCCTGCCTTTCCGGTCTGCCCGTGGCCGGCACTTAAGTCGTCCAAGCACCAGACTGGGCATCAACCTCCCTCGCCGCCCAGCCCGAAGCCATTCTTGACCTGTCCAGGTCGGCCTGGTGCACAGAGCATTCTAACTTCACGCCCGGGCGTTGAAACTTCCCCCACCTCGACTCCCCTCCGAATCGATATGGGAGCCCTTCCCTCCCCCCATTGTTCTGTCAACCCTGAGTCTCCTAATCCTCCAAAATCTATCGGCCTCTTCTCAATGGGCGAAAAGTTACATTTAATCTCAGAGAACGTACACCAAATACAACCTGAGATTCTTAGTCTCCACAGACAACCTCGAAACAGGAAACACCACAGAGAACGAATGCCAGAAAAACAAAACACGAAAAACCCAAAGCCCCCTGCCCCCTCCCATGCACAAGTAGCATTGACTCTCCCCTCCCCTCCCCGAACCTTCTCCTCCCCTCTTTCCCTCCCCCCAACTTCCTCTCCCCCTCTCCCCCTCTCCCCCTCTCCCCACACTAAATATTTCATTTTTTTCCTCGCAAGATTTGCGATAAACACCGGAGGGACGAGGCTGAGCGGAGGGTCAAAGCATGCGGCTGCAAGGCAGGGTCGAGACACGTTCGCGGCAAAGTCGTGGCGGGGGAAGAGGGAGATCCGGGGCCTGAACCGGGAGCAAGGCTTGATCGATCTGCGCGCCGAGCCGATTTGGAGAGGTCGGATACAGGGCGAAACATGGCAGCGGGGGACCAGGCCCAGAGCGTATCAATGCGGCAGGGGCACCAGGGTCCTAGTGCGAGGAGCAACCACCCAACGTTTGGATGTTGGGACAGATAGATTGAAAAGGCAGGGTGTCAGGGCAAGAGGCAAGGGCCAGGCTGGTTCTGTCTGCAAAGTTTACTTAGCTCTATGCTGAACTGAGGCTGCGGCCTGCTCTGGGTTCCATGTCTGAGGTCTCCATGACGTTCCCTCGGCCCTGTGTTGAACTGAGGCTGCGGCCTGCTCTGGGTCCGTGTCTGAGGTCTCCGCGACGTTCCCTCGGCCCTGCGCTGAACTGAGGCTGAGGCTGTGGCCTGCTCTGGGTTCCGTGTTGGAGTTCTCTGCGACATTCCCTCGGCCCTGTGTTGAACTTTCTTTTTAAATCTTTTTATTGAGTAAGTATACAAAAAAGGTAAGCCATATAAACATTAATACAATGTTAAAGTACAATAAAATTCCAAAAGATAACAATACCAAAAAGAAAATACTACAAACAATGTAATTTAAGCATAAGAAACCAAGATAACATAATAGTATACTAGATTTTATATATATCAATGGAAAAAAAAAGAAAAAAGAAAAAAAAACCCCCCAAAAAAAAACCCACCGTGCAACTACCTAAAAGCAAAGCAAAGCAATGGGCTAACTTGAAACCAAACAGAGTTAAACTTAAAATCACGTCCTCAATCCCGACCTCCATTAAAACAGTGAAAAAAAAACAAGAAGGGTAAATATTACATTAAATGAAAATATCGAATAAAAGGTCCCCAAATCTGTTCAAATTTAAATGAAGAATCATAAAGGTTACTTCTAATTTTCTCCAGATTCAAACATAAAATCGTCTGAGAAAACCAAAAAAAGGTAGTTGGAGCATTAAGCTCTTTCCAATGTTGTAAAATACATCTTTTCGCCATTAAAGTAAGAAATGCAATCATTCTACGGGCTGAAGGGGAAAGATTACTAGAAATTTTAGGTAGTCCAAAGATAGCAGTAATAGGGTGAGGAGAGATATCTATATTTAATACCTTAGAAATAATATTGAAAATATCTCTCCAAAAAGTTTCCAAAGTAGGGCAAGACCAACCGTCTCCATGACGTTCCCTCGGCCCTGTGTTGAACTGAGGCTGCGGCCTGCTCTGGGTCCGTGTCTGAGGTCTCCGCGACGTTCCCTCGGCCCTGCGCTGAACTGAGGCTGAGGCTGTGGCCTGCTCTGGGTTCCGTGTTGGAGTTCTCTGCGACATTCCCTCGGCCCTGTGTTGAACTGAGGCTGCGGCCTGCTCTGGGTTCCATGTCTGAGGTCTCCATGACGTTCCCTTAGCCCTGCGCTGAACCGAGGCTGAGGCTGCGGCCTGCTCCAGCTCCTCCGGGCTGCGTGTCTACAGACTCACTTCCGTTCTGAAGGCCAATTTCCTTATTTTTATTGTTCGCACTCCTCTGCACGTTGGGTGTCTGACGGTCTTCTTTTAACGGGTTCTGTTGGGCTTCTTTGTTCTGTGGCCGCCTGCAAGGAGACGAATCTGCAGGTTGTATAACGTATACGTACTTCGATAATAAATGAACTTTGAACTTCGAACTGATCATCTTGAACACCTCCATGAAGCCACCTCTCATCCCCCTTCACTCCAGAGAGGAAAGTCCGTGCTCATTCGGCCCGTCCTCATGAGACTGGCTCTCTGACCCGGCCAGCGTCCGGTCAAATCTCCTCTGCGACCTCTCCAAAGCTTCCACACCCTCACCCTTCCCGTAACGAAGCAACCAGGACTGGACACAATGCACTATTATTCTTATTCCTGTTTTACTTCTAAATTTGCAGCGTTTAATTTCGTTCCTTCAGCTGCCGAAGTCGTGAGATCTGGCGTAACCCCCACCCGCCACCCCCCCCCATCTTCTCCCGTCACAGCTCAAGAGAACCCAGAATTTAATTAGATCTTACATCCATCCTGCAAGGTTCAGGGAGTAAAACTCTTCGCGTCGCGATGTACTGGCACGTGAATTTGAAGGTCTAACGGCTTGTAGACAGAAGCCATCCAGTTCCACATTGGGCCTAGCCTAGTGGGCAGCGGCGGGAATTGAACCAGGGTTGCTATTAAAGCGTCGTGCTAACCATTTCGCTACCGCGATGTCCAGAAGTCAGTTCCAGAGAGCAAGTCTCTGCTGAAGGGCTCTGAGCAACTGTTAGAAACCTGAAATGTAAACTCTGTTTCATTCCATAAGTACTGCCCGACATGCTGAATATTTCCCGAACGTTCGGCAGTAACAATGATTTTGTTCTCTTGTACGGTTTACCGTGACCGGTTAAACCTCCCAACTGGCACACCTTCCAGTTAGTAGGTTAATTTGCCTTGGACGTTTCTCTTGCGATCGCGAGACCCCTGTTGGACATTGACAGTGGTAAGGTGTGGCAGGCCCCGTTTCCCTCGGCTGTAGCGAGGACCAGGCCCCAAGCCGCAGGCTTGCCTGCTGCTGCAGTCCAGGTGAGGAGGTGCCGGAGGCGGTGCAGCGTGGCGTCCCGCGCTTGGCTGGGTGCTGCCCTCCTGTGTTCGACCGGTGGAATGACAGCGTCTGCACACTGCCGGGAGACTATACCATCAATTTGCAGGACGTGTCGCTCAGGCTCTTGGACTATATTTGTGGCTTGTTTTTGGCATGACTATGTTTTGATTTTTGCTTACTATTTTGAATGTGCTGTGTGCGTTCTGATCCTTGGTGCCCAGGGGAAAACGTTTGGCTTTATGATAATTAAACTTGATTCGATTTGATTGGTGGAATTGAGCATACGGGACTACACCTGCGTTGTAACTTTAAATAAAATAAGATAAATATGCTACTGTAATGGAAAGCATCTGACCCGGATGCATCACGGCTTAGAGTGGCAACTGACCACAAGAAACTGCAGAGAGTTTGTGCTCACGTTTACGGAAAAACAGCCTCCCCTCCGGTCTACACCCCTCGCTGTCTCAGCTAAAGTTCAAAGTACATTTTATAAATTACACACCTTGAGATCTGTCTGCTTACGGGCAGCCACGAAGCAAGAAACCCAAAAGAACCCAATTAAGAAAAAAATAAAGACCAACCTCTCCCCCCCATTTCACAGAGAGAGGGGGAAAAAACACAAATCATGCAAGCAGTAAAAGCATTCGGAACAAAATTGAGTCCGCAGACGCAAAGCCCATAGCAGTCCCATAGCCTCGGTTCATCACACAGCGGGGCAAATCACCGCAGAACCCCGAGTAGCCAGCGCATGCTCACAGCAGCCCCACCCAGCAATCCCCCAATTTAATCTGAGCCGATTTACAATGGCCAGTTAACCCCCCAACTGCTATGCCTTTGGGTTAGTCAATTAATTGTCTTGAATGGTCCTCCTGCGATCGCGGGACCCCGTTGGGGAACGATGCCACAGGCCCGTCTCCTTGTTTGGCGCTGAGACAGGCGGCGTGGGAGCTGCGCAACCTCGGTTGCGGCGCGGACTCGGCCCCGAGCTGCGGGCTTGCCTGCTGCTGCGGTCCAGGTGAGGAGGTGCCGGAGGTGGTGCAGCGTGGCGTCCGTGCCCAGTTGGGTGGGGGGGGTGCCTGCCCTCTCCCATCGGTGTGGAGAGAGGACTGAACATCGCGGAGGATGGCCCGACCCTTTGCCTCCAGTCCCGACACCCTGATTTTGCAGTCTATCTGGGCCGGTGTTCAACTTGTCCAAGCCAGCATAATCAAAGACCCTTCTCCCTCCCCCCACGCCCATCGAACAGAAGACGACACAAAAAAGTCTGAAAGCCTGATTTGTACAGATGGCATTCTGCTTTATTTTAGTACCTTGAAGTGCCAATGGTCTGCCCAGATGATAAATTGGTTTACTATTGTCGTGTGTGCAGACGTGCAGTGAAAACCTTGTTCACACAGATCAATTCATTACAAGGGTGCGTTGAGTGGATCCAGAGAGCTGTGCTGGCTGGGGTTGGGGCCTTGATGAGGTCACTCATGCCAATCAGGTCAAAGTGGAGAGGTCAGACGAAGAGTGCCCCACCGGTCCTCCAGGTTCGGGGCTGACAACCCTGACTGGTCAGACAAAACTGTTACGGAAACAGCAATGAATCCATCTGAGTGTGACGGTATTCCTGAGCCTCCACCCGGGATTTGCAGGACTGACAGGAGTGAAAACCGGAAGAGTGCAGAGAAGGTTCACAAGGATGTCGCCGGGACTTGAGAAACTGAGTTACAGAGAAAGGTTGAATAGGTTAGGACTTTATGAAGGCACGCAGTCCTCTTTCATTGTCATTTAGTAATGCATGCATTAAGAAATGATACAATATTTCCTCCAGTGTGATATCACAAAACACAGGACAGACCAAGACTGAAAAAACTGACAAAACCACATAATTATAACATATAGTTACAACAGTGCAACAATACCATAACTTGATGAAGAAGTCCGTGAGCACAGTAAAAACTTCAAAGTTTCTCAAATGTCCCACATCTCACGCAGACGGGAGAAGGAAGAAAAACTCTCCCTGCCATGCCGACCACAGTCCGACTCTGAATCATCCGACAACTTCGAGCCCCCAATCAGCTCTCCGACACCGAGTACTGAGCACTATTTCTGTCCAAATAACTTGACCTCCTTCTCGGTCACCAAAAGCAGGCAAGGCCGGGGATTTTGAGGCCTAACCTCTGGAAGATTCACGACCGCACGGTAACCACAGCAGCGAACGGGCGTTTCAGAAATTTCTTCAGATGTTCCTCTGTGTTTTCACGTCCATTCTTCATGAAATCAGAATTGTCCACGGCCCCTATTTAAAAGAAACGATATCAATTTTCACCAGAGAACTGCGCACACGCGGCTATCTTCTCCTCCCGCCTTATTCCCTGGAGCGTAGAAGAATGAGGGGAGATTTGATAGAGGTATATAAAATTACGATGGGTATAGATAGAGTGAATGCAAGCAGGCTTTTTCCACTGAGGCAAGGGGAGAAAAAAAACAGAGGACATGGGTTAAGGGTGAGGGGGGAAAAGTTTAAAGGGAACATTAGGGGGGGCTTCTTCACACAGAGAGTGGTGGGAGTATGGAATGAGCTGCCAGACGAGGTGGTAAATGCGGGTTCTTTTTTAACATTTAAGAATAAATTGGACAGATACATGGATGGGAGGTGTATGGAGGGATATGGTCCGTGTGCAGGTCAGTGGGACTAGGCAGAAGAATGGTTCAGCACAGCCAAGAAGGGCCAAAAGGCCTGTTTCTGTGCTGTAATGTTCTATAAAACTGAGAGGAAGCTGCAGGCACGATGAAGGAAGCCCTGAACACTGCCAGAGATGGAGGACGTTTATCATTGCCCGAAACGCCAGCGGCTTAGCAAGCATTAAATATGTACCTATCCCACCCTAATGCCTCTGCCTTCATCACCTTTCCTGCGCTCTTGGGCAGGACCAAGCTGTGAGAAGGCCCACGTTTACCCTGGCGATAAACTTGAGCAGCAGGGCACAAGCAAGGGAGCGCGTAAAGGCTGTATTGGCCGCGGAGAGCGAGGGATCTCCGAACGTCGCAAATCGCGACCCACCGCAGGGCGAGCCAGCATGTACCCCAAAACTGTTCAGCGGCGTCGGGAGCGAGATGCCCCCACGGGAGACAATACGTATCACCAGCACCACCTCCCGTCCAGGGCATAATGTCAACACGGGAGGAGCTCATCGATGTGGCTCAGTTCTGGTCGCCTCACTACAGGAAGGACGTGGAAACCATAGAAAGGGTGCAGAGGAGATTTACAAGGATGTTGCCTGGATTGGGGAGCATGCCTTATCAGAATAGGTTGAATGAACTTGCCTTTTCTTCTTGGAGCGACGGAGGATGAGAGGTGACCTGATAGAGGTGTATAAGATGATGAGAGACATTGATCGTGTGGTTAGTCAGAGTCTTTTCCCCAGGGCTGAAATGGCTAGCAGGAGAGGGCACAGTTTTAAGGTGCTTGGAAGTAGGTACAGAGGAGATGTCAGGGGTAAGTTTTTTACTCAGAGAGTGGTGAGTGCGTGGAATGGGCTGCCGGCAACGGTGGTGAAGGTGGATATGATAGGGTCTTTTAAGAGACTCCTGAACAGGTATATGGAGCTCAGAAAAATAGAGGCTATGGGTAACCCTAGGTAATGTCTAAGGTAGGGACATGTTCGGCACAGTTTTGTGGGCCGAAGGGCCTGTATTGTGCTGTAGGTTTTCTATGTTTCCTATGTTTTTTGTATAATATCACAAAGGTTCCCACCCACCCTGCCTGGGGACAGTCTGTCCCACTCCCAGCAGGGGAGGAGGCTACACACCCTCCACGCCAGGACCACCAGACCCAAAAACATTTACTCTTCCCCCCCACACGCGAGTCATCAGGCTGATCATCCAACCACACACCCCCACCCCACAACCACTACACACACGTCACCCAGAGTCGGTTTACGTCGATACAGTCAGTCCGTGCACAGAACAGGTACTTGTACATTGTGTTTTATCGGATTGCTTTCATATCTATATTTATTGTGTTTTTTCTACCCAAGCTCAAAGTAAATTTATTATCAAAGTAGATTGCCCACCTAAATGAAAATGCACTTTGAAGCAAAACAAGGCAAAGCAACAACAGAGAAGAGCGTTACAGACACAGAGGAAGTGTGCATCGCTGGATAATAAGGACCAAAGCAGGGATGTAATGTTGAGGCTGTATAAAACCCTGGTGAGGCCTCACTTGGAGTACTGTGAGCAGGTTTGGGCCCCGTATCTTAAACGATGTGCTGAAACTGGAGAGGGTTCGAAGGAGGTTCACAAAAATGATTCCAGGACTGAATGGCTTGTCATATGAGGAGCGTCTGAGGGCTCTGGGCCTGTGCTCACTGGAATTCAGAAGAATGAGGGGTGACCTATTGAATGGTGAAAGGCCTTGATAGAGAGGATATGGAGAGGATGCTTCCTATGGTGGGAGAGCCTAAGACCAGGAACACAGCCTCGGTACAGAGGGGCGTCCATTCGGAACGGAAATGAGGAGGAATTTCTTTAGCCAGAGAGTGGTGAATCTGTGGAATTTGTTGCCACAGGCGGCTGTGGAGGCCAAATCTTTATGTATATTTAAGGCAGATGTTGATAGATTCGTGATTGGTCAGAGCATGAGGGATACAGGGGAGGGGGGAGGCAATTGGGGCTGAGAGGGGAAATTGGATCCGCCATGATGAAATAGCAGAGCAGACTCGATGGGCCAAATGGCCTAATTCTGCTCCTAGATCTTATGGTCTTATAATGAGGCAGATTCTGAGATTAAGGGTCCGCCCTATCATGCTAAGGAACTGTTTGACAGACTTATAACAGAGGGGTAGGTGATATCCTTGAGGTGATTTCAGACTTTTGTATCTTCTGCCCGATGGAAGGGGGGAGAGAGGGAATGTCAGGGGTAAGTGAGGTCTTTGATCTTCATCATCATTACGTGCCGAGTGGTATGACATCATCATGTTGCGCCGTGTCCTCTGACGTGGGTGATCCTGGTCCCATGACCATGATTGTTCTTGGCATTTTTTTCTACAGAAGAAGTTTGCCTTTGTGTCCTTCTGGGCAGTGACTTCACAAGATGGGTGACTCCCCACCCCCCCAGCCATTATCAATACTCTTCAGAGGCTGTCCGCCTGTCATCAGTGGTCGCATAACCAGGACTTGTGATCTGCACCAGCTGCTCCTACGGGTTCACGTGACCCTGATTGAGGGCCGAAGTAGGTGCTACACATTGCCCAAGGGTGATCTGCAGGCTAGCGGAGGGAAGGAGCACCTCACACCTCCTCTGGTAGAGATGTGTCTCCACCCCGCCTTCCTACACTGGTTGTTTTACCGAGGCCATGAGAAATTCAGTCAGATTCACGGAGAGGAGGCTGGTTTCAGTGATGAGCTGTGGCCCGAGGACCAGCCTCTCCTCTGCGGAGTCTGTCTACACTTCTCGCAAACATCAACCAGCAGGAAACTTTTCACTGCACCTGGGTACCTCCATAACAAAATTGTTAGGACATTTTTCCATGGGGAATACTGCAAACCAAGAGCAATGCACACAAAATGCTGGAGGAACTCAGCAGGTCAGGCAGCACAGACGGAGATGAATAGGCAGTCGACATTTCGGGCTGAGACCCTTCATCAGGGACCGAGAAGGGGGAAGCTGCCAGGATAAATAGGTGGAGGGGGTGGGATGGAGGCTAGCTGGAAAGTGAGAGGTGGAGCCAGGCGCTGGAGAGGAGGGGATCTGATAGGAGAGGAGAGTAGACCAGAGGAGAGAGGGAAGGAGGAGGGGACAGGCAGGTGAGAAGATATTTTCAAAGAGAAGTATTTCATTAATCGTTACAGGAAGTTTGCATGATGGACGCTAACTTTTAGAGGTACCACTCCTTGAAGATGTTCTGGATACTACGGAGGCGGGTGCCCATGATGGAGCTAAGTTTACAACTCTCTGCAGCTTGTTTCGATCCTGTGCAGTAGCTCCTCACCAAATCCACAACCACAACCCGCCCCCCCCGCCCCAGATAGTGATGCAGCCAGTCAGAATGCTCTCTACAAACATTTACTGCAGTTTTATGCAGATATAAGCTGTATATTACAGTTCTTTTAATTCATAGTTTACTTTTCTAATTTATTACGTATTGCTGTCGCAAAGACAACAAACTTCAGGACACACGCCGCTGCTGTTAAACCTGATTTCTGGTAACTCTGTGCCTGCAGGTCTGTTACACACAAAACACACACACACTCACAAACACTCACACAAACACACACACTCATACACACACACACTCACACAAACACACACTCATACACACACACTCATAGACACACAGAAACACACACTCACACACACACAGAAACACACACACTCACACACACAAAAACAAACAAAACTACAAAGGGAGGGCGGGAGCAACCTCCACTTCCGCCCCGCGGCGCTTCCGCTTCCGGTTCGCCTGGCGATGGTGACGGTGACGGAGTAATGGAGGCGGCCGGTGATCGGTGGCCGGAGCCGGAGCAGAATCCGCCGGCATCGGCTGCTGCGGTCGGTGAGTGGACGGGCTGCGGGGCCGGGCGGCGGGCAGCTGGAGGCGGGGGGCCGGGTGGAGCCGAAATTGACGGGCGCCGAGGCCTTCGGAGCCCGGGGAAGCGGTGACGGAGCCGGGCCCGGGGCGGGGGATGGGGGAGGGGGCGTGTCTCGGGAGGGGGAGGGGCGGCCGTCCCGCTGCAGACCCTCTGGGTACAGCCAGGGTGGGGGTGTGTGTACAGTCAGACCAACCTGTGTGAGGGAGTTGTATCTCCTCCCCCTGGGTCCCCTCCCTCCCTCCCTCCTTCCTTCCTCCCTCCCTCCCTCCTTCCTTCCCTCCCTCCCTCCTTCCTTTCCTCCCTCCCTCCTTCCTTCCTCCCTCCTTCCTTCCTCAACTCCCTCCCTCCCTCCCTCCCTCCCTCCCTCCCTCCCTCCCTCCCCCTCAACTCCCTCCCTCCCTCCCTCCCCCTCAACTCCCTCCCTCCCTCCCTCCCTCCCCCTCCTCTCCCTCCCTCCCTCCCTCCCCCTCAACTCCCTCCCTCCCTCCCCCTCAACTCCCTCCCTCCCTCCCTCCCTCCCCCCTCAACTCCCTCCCTCCCTCCTCAACTCCCTCCCTCCCTCCCTCCCCCCTCAACTCCCTCCCTCCCTCCCTCCCCCCTCAACTCCCTCCCTCCCTCCCTCCCCCCTCAACTCCCTCCCTCCCTCCCTCCCTCCCTCCCTCCCTCCCCATCTCCCTCCCTCCCTCCCTCCCCATCTCCCTCCCTCCCTCCCTCCCCATCTCCCTCCCTCCCTCCCTCCCTCCCTCCCTCCCTCCCCCCCTCCCCATCTCCCTCCCTCCCCCCCTCCCCATCTCCCTCCCTCCCTCCCTCCCTCCCTCCCCATCTCCCTCCCTCCCTCCCTCCCTCCCTCACTCCCTCCCTCCCTCCCTCCCTCCCTCCCTCCCCCCCATCTCCCTCCCTCCCTCCCTCCCCCCCATCTCCCTCCCTCCCTCCCCCCCCCATCTCCCTCCCTCCCTCCCCCCCCCATCTCCCTCCCTCCCTCCCCCCCCCATCTCCCTCCCTCCCTCCCTCCCCCCATCTCCCTCCCTCCCTCCCCCCATCTCCCTCCCTCCCCCCCATCTCCCTCCCTCCCTCCCTCCCCCCCATCTCCCTCCCTCCCTCCCCATCTCCCTCCCTCCCTCCCCCCATCTCCCTCCCTCCCTCCCTCCCCCCCATCTCCCTCCCTCCCTCCCTCCCCCCATCTCCCTCCCTCCCTCCCTCCCCCCATCTCCCTCCCTCCCTCCCTCCCCCCATCTCCCTCCCTCCCTCCCTCCCCCATCTCCCTCCCTCCCTCCCCCCATCTCCCTCCCTCCCTGCCCCCATCTCCCTCCCTATCTCCCCCCTCCCCCCATCTCCCTCCCTCCCCCCATCTCCCTCCCTCCCTCCCCCCATCTCCCTCCCTCCCTCCCCCCATCTCCCTCCCTCCCTCCCCCCCATCTCCCTCCCTCCCTCCCCCCCATCTCCCTCCCTCCCTCCCCCCCATCTCCCTCCCTCCCTCCCCCCATCTCCCTCCCTCCCTCCCCCCCATCTCCCTCCCTCCCTCCCCCCATCTCCCTCCCTCCCTCCCTCCCCCCATCTCCCTCCCTCCCTCCCCCCCATCTCCCTCCCTCCCTCCCCCCATCTCCCTCCCTCCCTCCCCCCATCTCCCTCCCTCCCTCCCCCCATCTCCCTCCCTCCCTCCCCCCATCTCCCTCCCTCCCTCCCCCCCATCTCCCTCCCTCCCTCCCCCCATCTCCCTCCCTCCCTCCCCCCCATCTCCCTCCCTCCCTCCCCCCCATCTCCCTCCCTCCCCCCCACCTCCCTCCCTCCCTCCCCCCCACCTCCCTCCCTCCCCCCCATCTCCCTCCCTCCCTCCCCCCATCTCCCTCCCTCCCTCCCCCCATCTCCCTCCCTCCCTCCCCCCCATCTCCCTCCCCCCTCCCCCCCATCTCCCTCCCTCCCTCCCCCCTCCCCCCATCTCCCTCCCTCCCTCCCCCCCTCCCCATCTCCCTCCCTCCCTCCCCCCATCTCCCTCCCTCCCTCCCCCCATCTCCCTCCCTCCCTCCCCCCATCTCCCTCCCTCCCTCCCCCCATCTCCCTCCCTCCCTCCCCCCATCTCCCTCCCTCCCTCCCCCATCTCCCTCCCTCCCTCCCCCCATCTCCCTCCCTCCCTCCCCCCCATCTCCCTCCCTCCCTCCCTCCCTCCCCCATCTCCCTCCCTCCCTCCCCCCCATCTCCCTCCCTCCCTCCCCCCATCCCCTCCCCCCTCCCCCCTCCCCCCCCATCTCCCTCCCCCCCCCCCCCATCTCCCTCCCCCCCATCTCCCTCCCTCCCTCCCCCCATCTCCCTCCCTCCCTCCCTCCCTCCCTCCCCCCATCTCCCTCCCTCCCTCCCCCCCATCTCCCTCCCTCCCTCCCTCCCCCCATCTCCCTCCCTCCCATCTCCCTCCCTCCCTCCCTCCCCCCCCCATCTCCCTCCCTCCCTCCCCCCCTCCCTCCCTCCCTCCCCCCCATCTCCCTCCCTCCCTCCCCCCATCTCCCTCCCTCCCTCCCCCCATCTCCCTCCCTCCCTCCCCCCATCTCACTCCCTCCCTCCCCCCCCATCTCACTCCCTCCCTCCCCCCCATCTCCGTCCCTCCCTCCCCCCCATCTCCCTCCCTCCCTCCCCCCCATCTCCCTCCCTCCCTCCCCCCATCTCCCTCCCTCCCTCCCCCCATCTCCCTCCCTCCCTCCCCCCCATCTCCCTCCCTCCCTCCCCCCATCTCCCTCCCTCCCTCCCTCCCCCCCATCTCCCTCCCTCCCTCCCCCCCATCTCCCTCCCTCCCTCCCCCCATCTCCCTCCCTCCCCCCCCCATCTCCCTCCCTCCCTCCCCCCCATCTCCCTCCCTCCCTCCCCCCCATCTCCCTCCCTCCCATCTCCCTCCCTCCCTCCCCCCATCTCCCTCCCTCCCTCCCTCCACCATCTCCCTCCCTCCCCCATCTCCCTCCCTCCCCCCCATCTCCCTCCCTCCCTCCCCCCCATCTCCCTCCCTCCCTCCCCCCATCTCCCTCCCTCCCTCCCCCATCTCCCTCCCTCCCTCACTCCCCCCCATCTCCCTCCCCCCCATCTCCCTCCCTCCCTATCTCCCTCCCTCCCCCCATCCCCCCCTCCCTCCCTCCCTCCCTCCCTCCCTCCCTCCCCCCCTCCCCCCTCCCTCCCACCTCCCCCCTCCCTCCCCCCCTCCCCCCTCCCTCCCGCTCCCCCCTCCCCCTCCCCCTCCCCCTCCCCATCTCCCTCCCTCCCTCCCTCCCTCCCCCCTCCCCCCTCCCTCCCTCCCCCCTCCCCCCTCCCTCCCTCCCTCCCTCCCTCCCCCCTCCCCCTCCCTCCCTCCCCCCTCCCCCCCTCCCTCCCTCCCTCCCTCCCTCCCTATCTCCCTCCCTCCCTCCCTCCCTATCTCCCTCCTTCCCTCCCTCCCTATCTCCCTCCTTCCCTCCCTATCTCCCTCCTTCCCTCCCTATCTCCCTCCTTCCCTCCCTCCCCATCTCCCTCCCTCCCTCCCTCCCCCCCATCTCCCTCCCTCCCTCCCTCCCCCCATCTCCCTCCCTCCCTCCCCCCATCTCCCTCCCTCCCATCTCCCTCCCTCCCTCCCCCCATCTCCCTCCCTCCCTCCCTCCCTCCCCATCTCCCTCCCTCCCTCCCTCCCTCCCCATCTCCCTCCCTCCCTCCCTCCCTCCCTCCCTCCCCATCTCCCTCCCTCCCTCCCTCCCTCCCTCCCCATCTCCCTCCCTCCCTCCCTCCCTCCCTCCCTCCCCATCTCCCTCCCTCCCCATCTCCCTCCCTCCCTCCCTCCCTCCCCACCTCCCTCCCTCCCTCCCCATCTCCCTCCCTCCCTCCCTCCCCATCTCCCTCCCTCCCTCCCTCCCTCCCCATCTCCCTCCCTCCCTCCCTCCCTCCCTCCCCATCTCCCTCCCTCCCTCCCTCCCCATCTCCCTCCCTCCCTCCCCATCTCCCTCCCTCCCTCCCTCCCCATCTCCCTCCCTCCCTCCCTCCCCATCTCCCTCCCTCCCTCCCTCCCCATCTCCCTCCCTCCCTCCCCATCTCCCTCCCTCCCTCCCCATCTCCCTCCCTCCCCCCTCCCTCCCTCCCTCCCTCCCTCCCTCCCTCCCCATCTCCCTCCCTCTCTCCCTCCCTCCCTCCCCATCTCCCTCCCTCCCTCCCTCCCTCCCTCCCATCTCCCTCCCTCCCTCCCTCCCTCCCTCCCCATCTCCCCCCCTATCTCCCTCCCTCCCTCCCTCCCCATCTCCCTCCCTCCCTCCCTCCCCATCTCCCCCCTATCTCCCTCCCTCCCTCCCTCCCTCCCCATCTCCCTCCCTCCCTCCCTCCCCATCTCCCTCCCTCCCTCCCTCCCTCCCCATCTCCCTCCCTCCCTCCCTCCACATCTCCCTCCACATCTCCCTCCCTCCCTCCCTCCCCATCTCCCTCCCTCCCTCCCTCCCCATCTATCTCCCCATCTCCCTCCCCCCCATCTCCCTCCCTCCCCATCTCCCCATCTCCCTCCCTCCCCATCTCCCTCCCTCCCTCCCTCCCCATCTCCCTCCCTCCCTCCCTCCCCCCCCATCTCCCTCCCTCCCTCCCTCCCTCCCCATCTCCCTCCCTTCCTCCCTCCCTCCCTCCCTCCCTCACTCCCCATCTCCCTCCCTTCCTCCCTCCCCATCTCCCTCCCTCCCTCCCTCCCTCCCCATCTCCCTCCCTCCCTCCCTCCCCATCTCGCTCCCTCCCCATCTCCCTCCCTCCCTCCCTCCCCATCTCCCTCCCTCCCTCCCTCCCTCCCTCCCCATCTCCCTCCCTCCCTCCCTCCCCATCTATCTCCCCATCTCCCTCCCCCCCATCTCCCTCCCTCCCCATCTCCCCATCTCCCTCCCTCCCCATCTCCCTCCCTCCCTCCCCATCTCCCTCCCTCCCTCCCTCCCTCCCTCCCTCCCCATCTCCCTCCCTCCCTCCCTCCCCATCTCCCTCCCTCCCTCCCTCCCCATCTCCCTCCCTCCCTCCCTCCCTCCCCATCTCCCTCCCTCCCTCCCTCCCCATCTCCCTCCCTCCCTATCTCCCCATCTCCCTCCCTCCCTATCTCCCCATCTCCCTCCCTCCCTATCTCCCTCCCTCCCTCCCCCCATCTCCCTCCCACCCCATCTCCCTCCCCCCTCCCCTCCCTCCCCATCTCCCTCCCTCCCTCCTCCCTCCCCATCTCCCTCCCTCCCTCCCTCCCTCCCCATCTCCCTCCCTCCCTCCCCATCTCCCTCCTTCCCTCCCTCCCCATCTCCCTCCCTCCCTCCCTCCCCATCTCCCTCCCTCCCTCCCTCCCCATCTCCCTCCCTCCCTCCCTCCCCATCTCCCTCCCTCCCCATCTCCCTCCCTCCCTATCTCCCTCCCTCCCTCCCTCCCCATCTCCCTCCCTCCCCATCTCCCTCCCTATCTCCCTCCCTCCCTCCCTCCCTATCTCCCTCCCTCCCTCCCTCCCCATCTCCCTCCCTCCCCATCTCCCTCTCTATCTCCCTCCCTCCCTCCCTCCCTATCTCCCTCCCTCCGCATCTCCCTCCCTCCCCATCTCCCTCCCTCCCTCCCTCCCTCCCTCTCTCCCTCCCCATCTCCCTCCCTCCCCATCTCCCTCCCTCCCTCCCTCCCCATCTCCCTCCCTCCCTCCCTCCCTCCCCATCTCCCTCCCTCCCTCCCCATCTCCATCCCCTCCCCTCTCCCTCCCTCCCCATCTCCCTCCCTCCCTCCCTCCCTCTCTCCCTCCCCATCTCCCTCCCTCCCTCCCTCCCCATCTCCCTCCCTCCCTCCCTCCCCATCTCCCTCCCTCCCTCCCTCCCTCCCCATCTCCCTCCCTCCCTCCCTCCCCATCTCCCTCCCTCCCTCCCTCCCCATCTCCCTCCCTCCCTCCCTCCCTCCCCATCTCCCTCCCTCCCTCCCTCCCTCCCCATCTCCCTCCCTCCCTCCCTCCCTCCCTCCCTCCCCATCTCCCTCCCTCCCTCCCTCCCCATCTCCCTCCCTCCCTCCCTCCCCATCTCCCTCCCTCCTTCCCTCCCCATCTCCCTCCCTCCCTCCTTCCCTCCCCATCTCCCTCCCTTCCTCCCTCCCCATCTCCCTCCCTTCCTCCATCCCTCCCCATCTCCCTCCCTCCCTCCCTCCCCATCTCCCTCCCTCCCTCCCTCCCTCCCTCCCCATCTATCTCCCTCCCTCCCTCCCTCCCCATCTCCCTCCCTCCCTCCCTCCCCCCATCTCCCCATCTCCCCCCCCATCTCCCTCCCTCCCCATCTCCCTCCCTCCCTCCCTCCCTCCCTCCCCATCTCCCTCCCTCCCTCCCCATCTCCCTCCCTCCCTCCCTCCCCATCTCCCTCCCTCCCTCCCTCCCCATCTCCCTCCCTCCCTCCCTCCCCATCTCCCTCCCTCCCTCCCTCCCTCCCCATCTCCCTCCCTCCCTCCCCATCTCCCTCCCTCCCCATCTCCCCATCTCCCTCCCTCCCTATCTCCCTCCCTCCCTCCCTCCCTCCCCATCTCCCTCCCTCCCCCCTCCCTCCCCATCTCCCTCCCTCCCCCCTCCCTCCCCCCCATCTCCCTCCCTCCCTCCCTCCCCATCTCCCTCCCTCCCTCCCTCCCCATCTCCCTCCCCATCTCCCTCCCTCCCCCCTCCCTCCCCATCTCCCTCCCTCCCTCCCTCCCCATCTCCCTCCCTCCATCTCCCCCTCCCCATCTCCCTCCCTCCCTCCCTCCCTCCCCATCTCCCTCCCTCCCTCCCTCCCCATCTCCCTCCCTCCCTCCCTCCCTCCCCATCTCCCTCCCTCCCCCCCTCCCTCCCCATCTCCCTCCCTCCCTCCCTCCCCATCTCCCTCCCTCCCTCCCTCCCCATCTCCCTCCCTCCCTCCCTCCCCATCTCCCTCCGTCCCTCCCTCCCTCCCCATCTCGCTCCCTCCCCATCTCCCTCCCTCCCTCCCTCCCCATCTCCCTCCCTCCCTCCCTCCCTCCCCATCTCCCTCCCTCCCTCTCTCCCTCCCCATCTCCCTCCCTCCCTCCCTCCCCATCTATCTCCCCATCTCCCTCCCCCCATCTCCCTCCCTCCCCATCTCCCCATCTCCCTCCCTCCCCATCTCCCTCCCTCCCTCCCTCCCCATCTCCCTCCCTCCCTCCCTCCCTCCCTCCCCATCTCCCTCCCTCCCTCCCTCCCCATCTCCCTCCCTCCCCATCTCCCTCCCTCCCTCCCTCCCTCTCTCCCTCCCCCTCTCCCTCCCCATCTCCCTCCCTCCCCATCTCCCTCCCTCCCTCCCTCTCTCCCTCCCTCCCTCCCTCCCTCTCTCCCTCCCCATCTCCCTCCCTCCCCATCTCCCTCCCCATCTCCCTCCCTCCCTCCCTCCCCATCTCCCTCCCTCCCTCCCTCCCCATCTCCCTCCCTCCCTCCCTCCCTCCCCATCTCCCTCCCTCCCTCCCTCCCTCCCCATCTCCCTCCCTCCCTCCCTCCCTCTCTCCCTCCCCATCTCCCTCCCTCCCTCCCTCCCCATCTCCCTCCCTCCCTCCCTCCCCATCTCCCTCCCTCCCTCCCTCCCCATCTCCCTCCCTCCCTCCCTCCCTCCCTCCCCATCTCCCTCCCTCCCTCCCTCCCTCCCCATCTCCCTCCCTCCCTCCCTCCCTCCCTCCCTCCCCATCTCCCTCCCTCCCTCCCTCCCCATCTCCCTCCCTCCCTCCCTCCCCATCTCCCTCCCTCCCTCCCTCCCCATCTCCCTCCCTTCCTCCCTCCCTCCCCATCTCCCTCCCTCCCTCCCTCCCCATCTCCCTCCCTCCCTCCCTCCCTCCCTCCCCATCTCCCTCCCTCCCTCCCTCCCTCCCCATCTCCCTCCCTCCCTCCCTCCCCATCTCCCTCCCTCCCCATCTCCCTCCCTCTCTCCCTCCCCATCTCCCTCCCTCCCTCCCTCCCCATCTCCCTCCCTCCCTCCCTCCCCATCTCCCTCCCTCCCTCCCTCCCTCCCCATCTCCCTCCCTCCCTCCCTCCCTCCCCATCTCCCTCCCTCCCTCCCTCCCTCCCCATCTCCCTCCCTCCCTCCCTCCCCATCTCCCTCCCTCCCCATCTCCCTCCCTCCCTCCCTCCCCATCTCCCTCCCTTCCTCCCTCCCTCCCCATCTCCCTCCCTCCCTCCCTCCCCATCTCCCTCCCTCCCTCCCTCCCTCCCTCCCCATCTCCCTCCCTCCCTCCCTCCCTCCCCATCTCCCTCCCTCCCTCCCTCCCCATCTCCCTCCCTCCCTCCCTCCCCCCATCTCCCCATCTCCCCCCCATCTCCCTCCCTCCCCATCTCCCCATCTCCCTCCCTCCCTCCCTCCCTCCCTCCCCATCTCCCTCCCTCCCTCCCCATCTCCCTCCCTCCCTCCCTCCCTCCCTCCCTCCCCATCTCCCTCCCTCCCTCCCTCCCTCCCCATCTCCCTCCCTCCCTCCCTCCCCATCTCCCTCCCTCCCTCCCTCCCCATCTCCCTCCCTCCCTATCTCCCTCCCTCCCTCCCTCCCTCCCCATCTCCCTCCCTCCCTCCCTCCCCATCTCCCTCCCTCCCCCCCTCCCTCCCCATCTCCCTCCCTCCCCCCTCCCTCCCCATGTCCCTCTCTCCCTCCCTCCCCATCTCCCTCCCTCCCTCCCTCCCCATCTCCCTCCCTCCCTCCCTCCCCATCTCCCTCCCTCCCTCCCTCCCCATCTCCCTCCCTCCCCATCTCCCTCCCCATCTCCCTCCCTCCCCCCCTCCCTCCCCCCTCCCTCCCCATCTCCCTCCCCATCTCCCTCCCTCCCTCCCTCCCCATCTCCCTCCCTCCATCTCCCCCTCCCCATCTCCCTCCCTCCCTCCCTCCCTCCCCATCTCCCTCCCTCCCTCCCTCCCTCCCTCCCCATCTCCCTCCCTCCCTCCCTCCCTCCCCCTCCCTCCCCATCTCCCTCCCTCCCCCCTCCCTCCCCATCTCCCTCCCTCCCCCCTCCCTCCCCATCTCCCCCCCTCCCTCCCCATCTCCCTCCCTCCCTCCCTCCCTCCCCATCTCCCTCCCTCCCTCCCTCCCCATCTCCCTCCCTCCCTCCCTCCCCATCTCCCTCCCTCCCTCCCTCCCTCCCCATCTCCCTCCCTCCCTCCCTCCCTCCCCATCTCCCTCCCTCCCTCCCTCCCCATCTCCCTCCCCATTTCCCTCCCTCCCTCCCCATTTCCCTCCCTCCCTCTCCATCTCCCTCCCTCCCCATCTCCCTCCCTCCCTCCCTCCCCATCTCCCTCCCTCCCTCCCTCCCCATCTCCCTCCCTCCCTCCCTCCCTCCCTCCCTCCCTCCCCATCTCCCTCCCTCCCTCCCTCCCTCCCCCCTCCCTCCCCATCTCCCTCCCTCCCCCCCTCCCTCCCCATCTCCCTCCCTCCCCCCTCCCTCCCCATCTCCCTCCCTCCCCCCCTCCCTCCCCATCTCCCTCCCTCCCTCCCTCCCTCCCTCCCTCCCTCCCCATCTCCCTCCCTCCCTCCCTCCCCATCTCCCTCCCTCCCTCCCTCCCCATCTCCCTCCCTCCCCATCTCCCTCCCTCCCTCCCTCCCTCCCCATCTCCCTCCCTCCCTCCCTCCCCATCTCCCTCCCCATTTCCCTCCCTCCCTCCCCATTTCCCTCCCTCCCTCTCCATCTCCCTCCCTCCCCATCTCCCTCCCTCCCTCCCTCCCCATCTCCCTCCCTCCCTCCCTCCCCATCTCCCTCCCTCCCTCCCTCCCCATCTCTCTCCCTCCATCCCTCCCTCCCTCCCCATCTCCCTCCCTCCCTCTCTCCCTCCCTCCCTCCCTCCCCATCTCCCTCCCTCCCTCCCTCCCTCCCCATCTCCCTCCCTCCCTCCCTCCCTCCCCATCTCCCTCCCTCCCTCCCTCCCTCCCCATCTCCCTCCCTCCCTCCCTCCCTCCCCATCTCCCTCCCTCCCTCCCTCCCTCCCTCCCCATCTCCCTCCCTCCCTCCCTCCCCATCTCCCTCCCTCCCTCCCTCCCCATCTCCCTCCCTCCCTCCCTCCCCCCATCTCCCTCCCTCCCTCCCTCCCCCCATCTCCCTCCCTCCCTCCCTCCCCCCATCTCCCTCCCTCCCTCCCTCCCCCCCATCTCCCTCCCTCCCTCCCTCCCCCCCATCTCCCTCCCTCCCTCCCTCCCTCTCCCCATCTCCCTCCCTCCCTCCCTCCCTCCCCACCTCCCTCCCTCCCCCCCACCTCCCTCCCTCCCTCCCTCTCCATCTCCCTCCCTCCCCAACTCCCTCCCTCCCCATCTCCCTCCCTCCCTCTCCCTCTCCCTCCGTCCCTCCCTCTCCCTCCCTCCCTCCCTCTCCCTCTCCCTCCCTCTCCCTCTCCCTCCCCCTCCCTCCCTCCATCTCCCTCCCTCCCTCCATCTCGCTCTCCCTCTCTCCCTCCCGCCCCATCTCCCTCCCCCCCATCTCCCTCCCTCCCCCCCATCTCCCTCCCTCCCTCCCCCCCATCTCCCTCCCTCCCTCCCCCCCATCTCCCTCCCTCCCTCCCTCCCCCCCATCTCCCTCCCTCCCTCCCTCCCCCCCATCTCCCTCCCTCCCTCCCTCCCCCCCATCTCCCTCCCTCCTTCCCCCCATCTCCCTCCCTCCCTCCCCCCATCTCCCTCCCTCCCTCCCCCCATCTCCCTCCCTCCCTCCACCATCTCCCTCCCTCCCCCCTCATCTCCCTCCCTCCCTCCCCCCCATCTCCCTCCCTCCCTCCCCCCCATCTCCCTCCCTCCCTCCCTCCCCCCCATCTCCCTCCCTCCCTCCCCCCATCTCCCTCCCTCCCTCCCCCCATCTCCCTCCCTCCCTCACTCCCCCCCATCTCCCTCCCTCCCTATCTCCCTCCCTCCCCCCCTCCCCCCATCCCCCCCCTCCCTCCCTCCCTCCCTCCCTCCCTCCCCCCTCCCCCTCCCTCCCACCTCCCCCCCTCCCTCCCCCCTCCCCCCTCCCTCCCTCCCTCCCTCCCCCTCCCCCCTCCCCCCTCCCCCTCCCCCTCCCCCTCCCCATCTCCCTCCCTCCCTCCCTCCCTCCCCCTCCCCCCTCCCTCCCTCCCCCCTCCCCCTCCCTCCCTCCACCCCTCCCCCTCCCTCCCTCCCTCCCTCCCCCCTCCCTCCCTCCCTCCCCCCTCCCCCTCCCTCCCTCCTCCCTCCCCCTCCCTCCCTCCCCCCCTCCCCATCTCCCTCCCTCCCCCCCTCCCCATCTCCCTCCCTCCCTCCCTCCCTCCCTCCCTATCTCCCTCCCTCCCTCCCTCCCTATCTCCCTCCTTCCCTCCCTATCTCCCTCCTTCCCTCCCTCCCCATCTCCCTCCCTCCCTCCCTCCCCCCCATCTCCCTCCCTCCCTCCCTCCCCCCATCTCCCTCCCTCCCTCCCCCCATCTCCCTCCCTCCCATCTCCCTCCCTCCCTCCCCCCATCTCCCTCCCTCCCTCCCCATCTCCCTCCCTCCCTCCCTCCCTCCCCATCTCCCTCCCTCCCTCCCTCCCTCCCCATCTCCCTCCCTCCCTCCCTCCCTCCCCATCTCCCTCCCTCCCTCCCTCCCTCCCTCCCCATCTCCCTCCCTCCCTCCCTCCCTCCCCACCTCCCTCCCTCCCTCCCCATCTCCCACCCTCCCTCCCTCCCCATCTCCCTCCCTCCCTCCCTCCCTCCCTCCCTCCCTCCCTCCCTCCCTCCCCATCTCCCTCCCTCCCTCCCTCCCTCCCCATCTCCCTCCCTCCCTCCCTCCCCATCTCCCTCCCTCCCTCCCTCCCCATCTCCCTCCCTCCCCATCTCCCTCCCTCCCTCCCCATCTCCCTCCCTCCCTCCCTCCCTCCCTCCCCATCTCCCTCCCTCCCCATCTCCCTCCCTCTCTCCCTCCCTCCCTCCCCATCTCCCTCCCTCCCTCCCTCCCTCCCTCCCCATCTCCCTCCCTCCCTCCCTCCCTCCCATCTCCCTCCCTCCCTCCCTCCCTCCCTCCCCATCTCCCTCCCTCCCTCCCTCCCTCCCATCTCCCTCCCTCCCTCCCTCCCTCCCTCCCCATCTCCCCCCCTATCTCCCTCCCTCCCTCCCTCCCTCCCTCCCCATCTCCCTCCCTCCCTCCCTCCCCATCTCCCCCCCTCCCTCCCATCTCCGTCCCTCTCTCCCTCCCTCCCTCCCTCCCTCCCTCCCTCCCCATCTCCCTCCCTCCCTCCCTCCCTCCCCATCTCCCTCCCTATCTCCCTCCCTCCCTCCCCATCTCCCTCCCTCCCTCCCTCCCTCCCCATCTCCCTCCCTCCCTCCCTCCCTATCTCCCTCCCTCCCTCCCTCCCTCCCCATCTCCCTCCCTCCCTCCCTCCCTCCCCATCTCCCTCCCTCCCTCCCTCCCTCCCCATCTCCCTCCCTCCCTCCCTCCCTCCCCATCTCCCTCCCTCCCCCCCTCCCTCCCTCCCCATCTCCCTCCCTCCCTCCCTCCCCATCTATCTCCCCATCTCCCTCCCCCCATCTCCCTCCCTCCCATCTCCCTCCCTCCCCATCTCCCTCCCTCCCTACCCATCTCCCTCCCTCCCTCCCTCCCCATCTCCCTCCTCCCTCCCTCCCTATCTCCCTCCCTCCCTCCCTCCCTCCCTATCTCCCTCCCTCCCTCCCTCCCCATCTCCCTCCCTCCCTCCCTCCCCATCTCCCTCCCTCCCTCCCTCCCTCCCCATCTCCCTCCCTCCCTCCCTCCCCATCTCCCTCCCTCCCTCCCTCCCCATCTCCCTCCCTCCCTCCCTCCCTCCCCATCTCCCTCCCTCCCTCCCCATCTCCCTCCCTCCCTCCCTCCCCATCTCCCTCCCTCCCTCCCTCCCTCCCCATCTCCCTCCCTCCCTCCCTCCCTCCCCATCTATCTCCCCATCTCCCTCCCCCCCATCTCCCTCCCTCCCCATCTCCCTCCCTCCCCATCTCCCCATCTCCCTCCCTCCCTCCCTCCCCATCTCCCTCCCTCCCTCCCTCCCTCCCTCCCTCCCCATCTCCCTCCCTCCCTCCCTCCCTATCTCACTCCCTCCCTCCCTATCTCCCTCCCTCCCCATCTCCCTCCCTCCCTCCCTCCCCATCTCCCTCCCTCCCCATCTCCCTCCCTCCCTCCCTCCCCATCTCCCTCCCTCCCCATCTCCCTCCCTCCCTCCCTCCCCATCTCCCTCCCTCCCCATCTCCCTCCCTCCCTCCCTCCCCATCTCCCTCCCTCCCTCCCTCCCTCCCCATCTCCCTCCCTCCCTCCCTCCCCATCTCCCTCCCTCCCTATCTCCCCATCTCCCTCCCTCCCTATCTCCCCATCTCCCTCCCTCCCTATCTCCCCATCTCCCTCCCTCCCTATCTCCCTCCCTCCCTCCACCATCTCCCTCCCTCCCTCCCTCCCCATCTCCCTCCCCCCTCCCCTCCCTCCCCATCTCCCTCCCTCCCCCCTCCCTCCCCATCTCCCTCCCTCCCCCCTCCCTCCCCATCTCCCTCCCTCCCCCTCCCTCCCCATCTCCCTCCCTCCCTCCCTCCCTCCCCATCTCCCTCCCTCCCTCCCTCCCTCCCTCCCCATCTCCCTCCCTCCCTCCCTCCCTCCCTCCCCATCTCCCTCCCTCCCTCCCTCCCCATCTCCCTCCCTCCCTCCCTCCCTCCGCATCTCCCCCCCTATCTCCCTCCCTCCCTCCCTCCCTCCCTCCCCATCTCCCTCCCTCCCTCCCTCCCCATCTCCCTCCCTCCCTCCCTCCCTCCCCATCTCCCTCCCTATCTCCCTCCCTCCCTCCCTATCTCCCTCCCTCCCTCCCTCCCTCCCTCCCCATCTCCCTCCCTCCCTCCCTCCCTCCCCATCTCCCTCCCTCCCTCCCCATCTCCCTCCCTCCCTCCCTCCCCATCTATCTCCCCATCTCCCTCCCCCCCATCTCCCTCCCTCCCCATCTCCCCATCTCCCTCCCTCCCCATCTCCCTCCCTCCCTCCCTCCCCATCTCCCTCCCTCCCTCCCTCCTTATTTCCCTCCCTCCCTCCCTCCCTATCTCCCTCCCTCCCTCCCTCCCTCCCCATCTCCCTCCCTCCCTCCCTCCCCATCTCCCTCCCTCCCTCCCCATCTCCCTCCCTCCCTCACTCCCTCCCCATCTCCCTCCCTCCCTCCCCATCTCCCTCCCTCCCTCCATCCCCATCTCCCTCCCTCCCTCCCTCCCTCCCCATCTCCCTCCCTCCCTCCCTCCCCATCTCCCTCCCTCCCTCCCTCCCTCCCTCCCCATCTCCCTCCCTCCCTCCCTCCCTCCCCATCTCCCTCCCTCCCTCCCTCCCTCCCCATCTCCCTCCCTCCCTCCGTCCCCATCTCCCTCCCTCCCTCCCCATCTCCCTCCCTCCCTCCCTCCCTCCCTCCCCATCTCCCTCCCTCCCTCCCTCCCTCCCCATCTCCCTCCCTCCCTCCCTCCCTCCCTCCCCATCTCCCTCCCTCCCTCCCTCCCCATCTCCCTCCCTCCCTATCTCCCCATCTCCCTCCCTCCCTATCTCCCCATCTCCCTCCCTCCCTCCACCATCTCCCTCCCTCCCTCCCTCCCTCCCCATCTCCCTCCCCCCTCCCCTCCCTCCCCATCTCCCTCCCTCCCCCTCCCTCCCCATCTCCCTCCCTCCCTCCCTCCCCATCTCCCTCCCTCCCTCCCTCCCTCCCCATCTCCCTCCCTCCCTCCCTCCCTCCCTCCCCCCCTCCCCATCTCCCTCCCTCCCTCCCCATCTCCCTCCCTCCCTCCCTCCCTCCCTCCCCATCTCCCTCCCTCCCTCCCTCCCTCCCCATCTCCCTCCCTCCCTCCCTCCCCATCTCCCTCCCTCCCTCCCTCCCCATCTCCCTCCCTCCCTCCCTCCCCATCTCCCTCCCTCCCCCCTCCCTCCCCATCTCCCTCCCTCCCCCCCTCCCTCCCTCCCTCCCCCCTCCCTCCCCATCTCCCTCCCTCCCCCCTCCCTCCCCATCTCCCTCCCTCCCCCCTCCCTCCCCATCTCCCTCTCTCCCCCTCCCTCCCCATCTCCCTCCCTCCCTCCCTCCCTCCCCATCTCCCTCCCTCCCTCCCTCCCCATCTCCCTCCCTCCCTCCCTCCCTCCCCATCTCCCTCCCTCCCCCCTCCCCTTCTCCCTCCCTCCCTCCTCCCTCCCCATCTCCCTACCTCCCTCCCTCCCCATCTCCCTCCCTCCCTCCCTCCCCATCTCCCTCCCTCCCTCCCTCCCTCCCCATCTCCCTCCCCATCTCCCTCCCTCCCTCCCTCCCTCCCTCCCCATCTCCCTCCCTCCCTCCCTCGCCATCTCCCTCCCTCCCTCCCTCCCTCCCCATCTCCCTCCCTCCCTCCCCATCTCCCTCCTTCCCTCCCTCCCCATCTCCCTCCCTCCCTCCCTCCCCATCTCCCTCCCTCCATCCCTCCCCATCTCCCTCCCTCCCCATCTCCCTCCCTCCCTCCCTCCCTATCTCCCTCCCTCCCTCCCTATCTCCCTCCCTCCCCATCTCCCTCCCTCCCTCCCTCCCTCCCTCCCCATCTCCCTCCCTCCCTATCTCCCTCCCTCCCTCCCTCCGCATCTCCCTCCCTCCCCATCTCCCTCCCTCCCTCCCTCCCCATCTCCCTCCCTCCCTCCCTCCCTCCCCATCTCCCTCCCTCCCCATCTCCCTCCCTCCCTCCCTCCCCATCTCCCTCCCTCCCTCCCTCCCCATCTCCCTCCCTCCCTCCCTCCCTCCCCATCTCCCTCCCTCCCTCCCTCCCCATCTCCCTCCCTCCCTCCCTCCCTCGCCATCTCCCTCCCTCCCTCCCTCCCTCGCCATCTCCCTCCCTCCCTCCCCATCTCCCTCCTTCCCTCCCTCCCCATCTCCCTCCCTCCCTCCCTCCCCATCTCCCTCCCTCCATCCCTCCCCATCTCCCTCCCTCCCCATCTCCCTCCCTCCCTCCCTCCCTATCTCCCTCCCTCCCTCCCTATCTCCCTCCCTCCCCATCTCCCTCCCTCCCTCCCTCCCTCCCTCCCCATCTCCCTCCCTCCCTATCTCCCTCCCTCCCTCCCTCCGCATCTCCCTCCCTCCCCATCTCCCTCCCTCCCTCCCTCCCCATCTCCCTCCCTCCCTCCCTCCCTCCCCATCTCCCTCCCTCCCTCCCTCCCCATCTCCCTCCCTCCCTCCCTCCCCATCTCCCTCCCTCCCTCCCTCCCTCCCCATCTCCCTCCCTCCCTCCCTCCCCATCTCCCTCCCTCCCTCCCTCCCCCCCTCTCCCTCCCCATCTCCCTCCCTCCCTCCCTCCCCCCCTCTCCCTCCCCCCATCTCCCTCCCTCCCTCCCTCCCCCCCATCTCCCTCCCTCCCCCCCTCCCCATCTCCCTCCCTCCCCCCCTCCCCATCTCCCTCCCTCCCCCCTCCCCATCTCCCTCCCTCCCCCCTCCCCATCTCCCTCCCTCCCTCCCTCCCTATCTCCCTCCTTCCCTCCCTATCTCCCTCCTTCCCTCCCTCCCCATCTCCCTCCCTCCCTCCCTCCCCCCATCTCCCTCCCCCCCATCTCCCTCCCTCCCTCCCTCCCCCCCATCTCCCTCCCTCCCTCCCCCCCATCTCCCTCCCTCCCATCTCCCTCCCTCCCTCCCCCCATCTCCCTCCCTCCCTCCCTCCCTCCCTCCCCATCTCCCTCCCTCCCTCCCTCCCTCCCTCCCCATCTCCCTCCCTCCCTCCCTCCCCATCTCCCTCCCTCCCCACCTCCCTCCCTCCCTCCCCATCTCCCTCCCTCCCTCCCTCCCCATCTCCCTCCCTCCCTCCCTCCCTCCCCATCTCCCTCCCTCCCTCCCTCCCTCCCCATCTCCCTCCCTCCCTCCCTCCCTCCCTCCCTCCCTCCCTCCCCATCTCCCTCCCTCCCTCCCTCCCCATCTCCCTCCCTCCCTCCCTCCCCATCTCCCTCCCTCCCTCCCTCCCCATCTCCCTCCCTCCCTCCCTCCCCATCTCCCTCCCTCCCTCTCTCCCTCCCTCCCTCCCCATCCCCCTCCCTCCCTCCCTCCCTCCCTCCCCCCTCCCTCCCTCCCTCCCCATCTCCCTCCCTCCCTCCCTCCCTCCCTCCCCATCTCCCTCCCTCTCTCCCTCCCTCCCTCCCCATCTCCCTCCCTCCCTCCCTCCCTCCCTCCCATCTCCCTCCCTCCCTCCCTCCCTCCCTCCCCATCTCCCCCCCTATCTCCCTCCCTCCCTCCCTCCCCATCTCCCTCCCTCCCTCCCTCCCCATCTCCCCCCCTATCTCCCTCCCTCCCTCCCTCCCTCCCTCCCCATCTCCCTCCCTCCCTCCCTCCCCATCTCCCTCCCTCCCTCCCTCCCTCCCCATCTCCCTCCCTCCCTCCCTCCACATCTCCCTCCCTCCCTCCCTCCCTCCCTCCCCATCTCCCTCCCTCCCTCCCTCCCCATCTATCTCCCCATCTCCCTCCCCCCCATCTCCCTCCCTCCCCATCTCCCCATCTCCCTCCCTCCCCATCTCCCTCCCTCCCTCCCTCCCCATCTCCCTCCCTCCCTCCCTCCCCATCTCCCTCCCTCCCTCCCTCCCTATCTCCCTCCCTCCCTCCCTCCCTCCCCATCTCCCTCCCTCCCTCCCTCCCCATCTCCCTCCCTCCCTCCCTCCCCATCTCGCTCCCTCCCCATCTCCCTCCCTCCCTCCCTCCCCATCTCCCTCCCTCCCTCCCTCCCTCCCCATCTCCCTCCCTCCCTCCCTCCCTCCCCATCTCCCTCCCTCCCTCCCTCCCCATCTATCTCCCCATCTCCCTCCCCCCCATCTCCCTCCCTCCCCATCTCCCCATCTCCCTCCCTCCCCATCTCCCTCCCTCCCTCCCTCCCTCCCTCCCCATCTCCCTCCCTCCCTCCCTCCCTATCTCCCTCCCTCCCTCCCTCCCTCCCCATCTCCCTC
Source organism: Mobula hypostoma (assembly GCF_963921235.1). Taxonomy (NCBI): domain Eukaryota; kingdom Metazoa; phylum Chordata; class Chondrichthyes; order Myliobatiformes; family Myliobatidae; genus Mobula; species Mobula hypostoma. The sequence continues at coordinate 15,271,935 of NC_086126.1, read as the reverse complement.
CCTCCCTCCCTCCCCATCTCCCTCCCTCCCTCCCTCCCCATCTCCCTCCCTCCCTCCCTCCCCATCTCCCTCCCTCCCTCCCTCCCCATCTATCTCCCCATCTCCCTCCCCCCCATCTCCCTCCCTCCCCATCTCCCCATCTCCCTCCCTCCCCATCTCCCTCCCTCCCTCCCTCCCTCCCCATCTCCCTCCCTCCCTCCCTCCCTCCCTCCCCATCTCCCTCCCTCCCTCCCTCCCTATCTCCCTCCCTCCCTCCCTCCCTCCCTCCCCATCTCCCACCCTCCCTCCCTCCCCATCTCCCTCCCTCCCTCCCTCCCCATCTCCCTCCCTCCCTCCCTCCCTCCCCATCTCCCTCCCTCCCTATCTCCCCATCTCCCTCCCTCCCTATCTCCCCATCTCCCTCACTCCCTATCTCCCTCCCTCCCTCCCCCCATCTCCCTCCCTCCCCATCTCCCTCCCCCCTCCCCTCCCTCCCCATCTCCCTCCCTCCCTCCTCCCTCCCCATCTCCCTCCCTCCCTCCCTCCCTCCCTCCCCATCTTCCTCCCTCCCTCCTTCCCTCCCTCCCCATCTCCCTCCCTCCCTCCCTCCCCATCTCCCTCCCTCCCTCCCTCCCCATCTCCCTCCCTCCCCATCTCCCTCCCTCCCTCCCTCCCTATCTCCCTCCCTCCCTCCCTCCCTATCTCCCTCCCTCCCCCCTCCCTATCTCCCTCCCTCCCCATCTCCCTCCCTATCTCCCTCCCTCCCTCCCTCCCTATCTCCCTCCCTCCGCATCTCCCTCCCTCCCCATCTCCCTCCCTCCCTCCCTCCCCATCTCCCTCCCTCCCTCCCTCCCTCTCTCCCTCCCCATCTCCCTCCCTCCCCATCTCCCTCCCTCCCTCCCTCCCCATCTCCCTCCCTCCCTCCCTCCCCATCTCCCTCCCTCCCTCCCTCCCTCCCCATCTCCCTCCCTCCCTCCCTCCCCATCTCCCTCCCTCCCTCCCTCCCTCCCCATCTCCCTCCCTCCCTCCCTCCCTCCCCATCTCCCTCCCTCCCTCCCTCCCCATCTCCCTCCCTCCCTCCCTCCCTCCCCATCTCCCTCCCTCCCTCCCTCCCCATCTCCCTCCCTCCCTCCCTCCCTCCCCATCTCCCTCCCTCCCTCCCTCCCTCCCTCCCCATCTCCCTCCCTCCCTCCCTCCCCATCTCCCTCCCTCCCTCCCTCCCTCCCCATCTCCCTCCCTCCCTCCCTCCCCATCTCCCTCCCTCCCTCCCTCCCCCATCTCCCTCCCTCCCTCCCTCCCCCCATCTCCCCATCTCCCCCCCCCATCTCCCTCCCTCCCCATCTCCCCATCTCCCTCCCTCCCTCCCTCCCTCCCTCCCCATCTCCCTCCCTCCCTCCCTCCCTCCCTCCCCATCTCCCTCCCTCCCTCCCTCCCTCCCCATCTCCCTCCCTCCCTCCCTCCCCCCATCTCCCCATCTCCCCCCCCATCTCCCTCCCTCCCCATCTCCCCATCTCCCTCCCTCCCTCCCTCCCTCCCTCCCCATCTCCCTCCCTCCCTCCCTCCCTCCCTCCCCATCTCCCTCCCTCCCTCCCTCCCTCCCCATCTCCCTCCCTCCCTCCCTCCCCATCTCCCACCCTCCCTCCCTCCCTCCCCATCTCCCTCCCTCCCTCCCTCCCCATCTCCCTCCCTCCCTCCCTCCCCATCTCCCTCCCTCCCTATCTC